>NC_051400.1:48270431-48271183 GCF_015228065.2 Penaeus monodon
TTTCTGAAAGGGGAAAGGGAAAGACTTTGAAAACTTTCCAAACAAAAAACAAGTAAAGGAAAAGAACCTTCCCAACAACCACACCAAGGACCAACCCCCAAAAACCTCGAAACCAACCGCAGAAAGGAAAGAAAACGTATACCCACGCCAATTATATTCCTAATATCGATACCCCTTCCTTTATCTTGACCCCTCTTCCACTCCTGCCAATATCTTACACCATCCCTATTCACCCTTACCCATCTTATCCCCCTCTGTCCCCATTCCCTACTCACCCCGCCTCTGCTTCACTACTTGACCCCTCTTCCCCTTCCCTCTCTACCCCTCCTACTTCCCCTTCCCCTACTCTACCCCCTCTCCCCTCCCCTCTCTTACCCCCCCTCTTCCCCTCCTACCCCCCTGACCCTCTCCCCTATGCCTCATCTCCCACCTCCTCCTCATGTCCCATCCATGTACCCCATCCGCTCATGCCCCTTGTCCTCCTACCGTCTCCTACCCGACTGACTCGCTCCCCCCCACCCTCTCCCACCTCCCCACCCTCTCCCCTTCCCTTCCCCACTCTTCCTCTCCCTGCTCTGCCTTCGCTCCCCACCTCCTCCCTCTCTCCCCTCTCTTCCTCTCTCCTCGCAACTTCCTCTCCCCTCTCCCCAGTCTCCCCTCTCTTCCTCTCCCCTCTCCTCCGCTCCTTTTCCGACACAGCGCGAGACGACAGCGACACACGAGGCGTAAGAACAAACACTCTCCTTCCCACC
>NC_051400.1:48271662-48271839 GCF_015228065.2 Penaeus monodon
TTAAGCAAAATCGTGAAATTTGATTGTCATTATACTCCAAAGGCACACTTCTCTGATTTACGCGTCAATTAACACTGGCAGTTTACAGACCTTTCACTATAAAGGTAGTTATCAAAGCGTGTTGCTGAAGATTAAGAATTATTGCATTCATTTTAACGAGGACAGTCAGTGCTTTTG
>NC_051400.1:48272144-48272238 GCF_015228065.2 Penaeus monodon
CAATCAGAAATCACCCCCCAAGACCCCCCCCCCCCCCCGAGAAAAAAAAAAAAGGGGGGGGGGGGAAAAAAATTAAACCTCGGGGGGCCCCGAA
>NC_051400.1:48272503-48272624 GCF_015228065.2 Penaeus monodon
TCTCACAAAGGCAGCAGAAACATCTTGTAACAACTTCTTGGATCCTTGCCCAAGAAACTCTTCCTTAAGGACATGGTGTAGCATCCTAACATCTTAGTGCTCGCCGGTTCACCTCCCTTCT
>NC_051400.1:48272652-48272835 GCF_015228065.2 Penaeus monodon
GGTTCACTCCCGGTTCGATGCTCGCTCTTGGTTCGCTTCAAGACGAATTATTTGGGGCTTAACCGGCGGTCCACGAAACTCTACGGGGTTGCACGCCCGAGTTAACTGTCTTTGTCAGAGGATGAAGGTTGAGGCAGTGTGTGATTGCCCTTGCCGCATGTTTCCTCAAATGACGTGATATGC
>NC_051400.1:48273377-48273723 GCF_015228065.2 Penaeus monodon
GGTAATCCTGCAGTTGTGTTCCGCAGCCTGTCGCTATCAGAGGCGCCGCCCCTTTACTGCTTGCTTTCCCAGCCTCTTTATCATCGCGCTATCTCGCCCGAGCATTTGCCTTGTTTTATATCTCGGGATGGATTCGTTCCTTCGTTAGCTGCGTTAGCTTTAGGAGTATTCCTTTCTGTTGAAGTCGCATTGTTTATCGTTCTTGGATTAGGTGGTGTGATTAAATTAGGAATGGTGTTAGATAATATTTCAGTGAATGATATAACAAGGGGGGGGGGAATGTAACACTGAAATTATGAGCAAATATAGCAACTGCAACGCTACCAAAGATGACGGGCATAACCAT
>NC_051400.1:48273755-48273839 GCF_015228065.2 Penaeus monodon
TCATAAAAAAATATAAAAATGTAAATAAATTTTCACTTCTAAAGCAACGTATTAAAAAAAAACTCACCCACTAATAGCAGCTAC
>NC_051400.1:48274063-48274867 GCF_015228065.2 Penaeus monodon
TGAAGACGAGGAACAATAGCAATATCCTGCCACGCAAAAAACACCCACACTTTACGTAACACTTACGTAGCACAATACACTGTACTACACTCTACTACCAAAATACACTTACTAGATAACACTTTACTAGTAAAATGCGCTTTAAATGAACAGCGCTAATAACAATTATGTTATCACTATATGCCTCAATAACGATAATACTATATAAAAACAAAAAGAAACACAAAAAAATATAAAATGACAGAATAAAGGATAAAAATAACTAAAGAAACAAAATAAAAGGATTAAAAAAAAGAAACAAACATAACATGAGGAAACAAGGGAAATGAAAGAGAACATAACACAGAAAAAAAAAAATAAATAAACAGAAAAGAAAAGGAAACAAAAGAAAACAACACCTACCCTACCCCCCAAAAAAAAAAAATAATAATAATAATAACACAAATAAACAAACAAAACAAATGAACAACACAAAACGAATAGATAAATACAAAAGAAATAGCAAACTGCCCATCGGCTCCGCACCGCCCGCTCGCCGCCCACGCCCGCTCGCCGCCCACGCCCGCTCGCCGCCCACGCCCGCTCGCCGCCCACGCCCGCTCGCCGCCCACGCCCGCTCGCCGCCCACGCCCGCTCGCCGCCCACGCCCGCTCGCCGCCCACGCTAGCGAGGGCGAGCGAGGCCGCAGAGACGCCGGGCCTCCAACCCCTTAACGGCCGACGCAGCCTCGGGGAAAGAGGCTAATTAGACGGGAATGGCCGCTCCTTCGATTCAAAAGAGGATCGTGTGATAAGGGAGAGGTTT
>NC_051400.1:48275218-48275396 GCF_015228065.2 Penaeus monodon
GCGGACAGAATTCGTTACTTGAAACTAGGAGGTCGCGACGCAGAAAGAAAATGAAATACTATGAATATTACGAAATATAAACATCCTGGCAGTCTCTATATCCTAAGCTTGCTCTTATCCTTTATGTAGTGGCTGATTTATGGGAGACATGCAACACTGCATACATGCAAGGCCTTTC
>NC_051400.1:48275431-48275507 GCF_015228065.2 Penaeus monodon
ATGTATGTTTTCTCCTTCCCCCTTCCCCTCTCCCCCCCCTGACTGCTCACATAAAACCACTCCCACTCACTCACTA
>NC_051400.1:48275655-48275782 GCF_015228065.2 Penaeus monodon
CCCTTCCCTCCCTCCCTCACTGCCAGTAGATTTTCGTACATTTATATTAATTTTCGGTTTGCCATCTGTCAAATAACTTCAAGTTGTCATTTTGGGGGATATTCGCAGGGCGATAATAGAACGGTAA
>NC_051400.1:48275931-48276427 GCF_015228065.2 Penaeus monodon
TAATAATAATAGGAATTAAGGAAGCACTTTTAATTCGGGGCTTTTTCGACTCGTTAAAGGAACGATTCCTTCACCATTTTCCTCCTTTCCCTCTTCCTCCCTTTCCTCCATTCCATCTTCCTTCCTTTCATCCATCTCCTCTTCCCCTCTTCCTCCCTTTCCTCCATTCCATCTTTCCGCCTTTCATCATCTCCTCTTCCCCTCTTCCTCCCCTTTTTTCCTTTCCCTTTTCCCTCCTCCTTCCTCCCCTGTCTCCCCCTCTTCCTCTTCCCCCTTTTCTCACTTCACCCTTTCCTCCTATCCTCCCTCCCTCCTATCTTCTTTTCCTCCTATCCTCCTTTCCTTCTTACTTTCACCCTTCTCCCTCTCCTTCTTCCTCCCTTTACCCTCGTCTTCTTGTCTCTTCTGTTGCTCCTCTTGCAGTTCCTTTCCCCTTTTTTCGTGGCGCTTAATCTTTGTTCTTTTTTTCTAATCCCGAAGTATCTTTAAGTGCCGT
>NC_051400.1:48276943-48277457 GCF_015228065.2 Penaeus monodon
CTCAGGAATGTCATGCTAATTAGCTTAATTATAGGCACTGTTAAATTCTTCGTGAACGCACAAGAATGCCGGTGGGTTTCACGCCTCCTCCGACGCCGCAGTCTGGGTTGTGCGGCAGTAAGGAGGGAGATGAGAGGGGAGAGAGAGGGGGGAGAAGAGGGGAGAGAGAGGAGGGGAGAAGAGGGGACAGAAGGAGGGAGATGAGAGGGGAGAGAGAGGAGGGGAGAAGAGGGGACAGAAGGAGGGAGATGAGAATAGAGAGAGAGGAGGGGAGAAGAGGGGACAGAAGGAGGGAAATGAGAAGAGAGAGAGAGGAGGGGAGAAGAGGGGACAGAAGGAGGGAGATGAGAGGGGAGAGAGAGGAGGGGAGAAGAGGGGACAGAAGGAGGGAGATGAGAGGGGAGAGAGAGGAGGGGAGAAGAGGGGACGGAAGGAGGGAGATAAGAGGGAAGAGAGAGGAGGGGAGAAGAGGGGAGAGAGAAGGGAGGGAAGAAGAGAGAGGAGAATGTTGAGC
>NC_051400.1:48277532-48277608 GCF_015228065.2 Penaeus monodon
GGGCATAGAGACAGACAGAAAGACAGAGAAGGAGAGAGACAGACAAAGGGAAAAGAATTGGAAACAAGTCTACTAC
>NC_051400.1:48277630-48277754 GCF_015228065.2 Penaeus monodon
GCAATCAAGAGGCCGATATAAACAGGCACTTTTAACACGCAAATCTCACGCCACACAACGCGAAGCAAGGAAGGAGGAAGGAGAAACAAAGACACGGTAATTAAGGAGACGACGCTAATTACCC
>NC_051400.1:48278211-48278409 GCF_015228065.2 Penaeus monodon
ACAAGTGGCCTTTAGCAATTGCAATATCAACAGCAAAACCCGGAAGGAACTGCATGTCTTGACAGCAAACGGACGGAGCCTGTCACTCACTCTGTAGCGAACGCACTCTTTTCCGGGTCAGGAACATTCACAAAATTTATAGTAAAATCAATGGGGTAGACGTGTTTCAGTATGAAGGATATGCTGTATAGAGAGTGT
>NC_051400.1:48278629-48278835 GCF_015228065.2 Penaeus monodon
TTTAGTTTCATTTTCTCCCTCTCCCTCCCCTCCCTACCTTCCCTCTCCCCTTCTCTCCCTTCCTCCCCCTCCCCTTCTCCCCCTTCCTCCCTCTCAAAATCAAACCAAAGACAAAAAAATCCCCAACATTTCCCATTTAACCCAAACTCGTTCTTATTCGTATTCCATAAATCCCCAATAAAGATGAAATAAATCCCCATTGTCAC
>NC_051400.1:48279221-48279705 GCF_015228065.2 Penaeus monodon
CTCGAAAAGCTAACGAGACCCAAGCAACCTTTCGGATGACCTTTGCAAGGCAGCGGCAGGAACGAGCGCCTCTTGCAAGCGCCGACCAGCCCGTCTGCCTTCAGCCTTTCCCTCAAGCGCGAAGGCGGTGCAGAGCTTCCCTGCACCGACGAGCGAACCCGGGTCACTTCGTGGTTCAGACTGGTCAGGTCAGTTCGTGGTTCAGACTGAAGTCAGGTCAGTTCGTGGTTCAGAATCCAAGTCAGGTCAGTTCGTGGTTCAGAATCCAAGTCAGGTCACTTCCTGGTTCAGAATCCAAGTCAGGTCAGTTCGTGGTTCAGAACCCAATCAGGTCCCTTCCTGGTTCCGACTGAAGTCAGGTCCCTTCCTGGTTCAGAAGCCGCGAAGGAAAGCGGGAAAGAGAATGCCACATTCTTAAAGACGGTGACTGATGTCTACGAGTCACGGCCGGTTGGCGTTTGCGGCCGCCGTGAAGGCCGGTTTA
>NC_051400.1:48279804-48279872 GCF_015228065.2 Penaeus monodon
ATTGGATATCTCGTTGTTATGGAGATTAATTGTTTAATCGTATTTTGTTTATTTCTGTTGTTTGACGG
>NC_051400.1:48279951-48280200 GCF_015228065.2 Penaeus monodon
TATCTGTTTACATCTCCATCCATCTGTCTATCTATATTACAGTGATAGATTACTGGATATAAATCTCTAAATGAATTCAACTGATAGGTTAAATGAAACTGCATTATGCGTAAATATACAACTATTTTCAGCATGTCAAATCCAATTAAATCATACGATAGAGCAGTGAAATCATGCATTAGGAATTATAAATCCGGCGAGGTTACAGAAAACTGAAAAAAAAGGGAATTTAACACGACCTTAAACCTG
>NC_051400.1:48280222-48280289 GCF_015228065.2 Penaeus monodon
CGTCGTTCGCTATTGAT
This sequence comes from Penaeus monodon, assembly GCF_015228065.2. Classification (NCBI taxonomy): domain Eukaryota; kingdom Metazoa; phylum Arthropoda; class Malacostraca; order Decapoda; family Penaeidae; genus Penaeus; species Penaeus monodon. The sequence continues at coordinate 48,280,240 of NC_051400.1, forward strand.
TCAGTTTTCTACACACTTCCTACTCGTGTATTTGTCTTGTGTCTTTATTT
>NC_051400.1:48280408-48280509 GCF_015228065.2 Penaeus monodon
ATTTTTCCCCGTAGCTTCCTTGCCCGTCGCAACTTCCGTGCCAAGATCCACAAGACAACTGCCAAGGCAAATCACAGAGCAGATACAAAGAAAGAAAACAA
>NC_051400.1:48280549-48280716 GCF_015228065.2 Penaeus monodon
GGAACGGTCATGCGCATTCACACACGCACCGAGGCATGATTTTGATAATTTTCTTAACTGTGCTCGTATTTTTTAAAAAACCGGGGATGCGTATGCAGCTGCTCTCTTAATTGCATCATTAGCTTGCAATTACCCTCTCGCTGCTAAGAGGGGAAACCGGTCACTGG
>NC_051400.1:48280942-48281014 GCF_015228065.2 Penaeus monodon
CGATATGACAGTGACAAATCCCCCAGTCCGTCGTTCGAACTAGATCAACAGAAATTTCGTATATCATAAAGG
>NC_051400.1:48281397-48281599 GCF_015228065.2 Penaeus monodon
ATGTATCTCTTCTACCACATGTATCATTGGCACCCTTTCACAAAGCCAGTCAACCCACCATCCTTAATCACCCCCCCCCCCAATCACCCACGACCCCCCCCCTCGCAAATCACCCATCAACACTCCCCCCCTTTCCCTTTCCCCCATTCATGGTCACTTATCATCAATTGGTGTACCATGACACACGCAGCACAAGCCCAGA
>NC_051400.1:48281755-48282027 GCF_015228065.2 Penaeus monodon
TCTTCAGTGAGCAGTTGGGTGCAATGAGAATCCTTGGTCTTTCATTCTCGCCCGACTTCTTCTGTTGGCTTCCTGACGTCTGCTGATGCATAGACTTCTTGACAGATCGCTTCCTTCCTCCATCTGTCTCCGTTGCTTCTCCTCGGCGTGAGATATAACCTACTTTATCTCTCATGTCTGTGGGAGAGGTACATGCATGTCCCAAACGCACATATACTGACGTCCACAAACACGAACTCACAAATGGAGACAGATATAAACGGAGATTTGTG
>NC_051400.1:48282319-48282539 GCF_015228065.2 Penaeus monodon
TATTCTTCCAAACACACACCAAACGTGCATCCAAAACAATAAAGTTTTCATGTAAATTAAGCGAATCATGTGACTGAAAGATATAACAAAACCGAGCATACTTTCCGCACATGATATACCCGACTATAACGAAGGGTAGACATGCTATTCATACATTTGCCTTTGACGTTCAGTAGCAGGGGGGGGTGGCGATAATTTTATATTCTTTTATATCAACATT
>NC_051400.1:48282706-48282790 GCF_015228065.2 Penaeus monodon
CTTATTTCTCGCACTTACCCCTACCCTCATATCCCCCCCCCCCTTTGCTAAATACCCTTACCCCTTTCCCCATTAGGAAAAGAT
>NC_051400.1:48282982-48283413 GCF_015228065.2 Penaeus monodon
TTCGCATGGTCGCAGTGTTGTCCATAAATCTTGCTTGTTTAAGGCGCAGTCAGCTGAGGCGAGACGTTAATTAATGAGGATCAAAACGTAGTATTGGGGAGGGGATGAGGGTGGGGGTAGGATGGGGGGAGGGGATGGGGTGGGCGTAGGAGGGGGGAGGGGATGGGGTGGGGGTAAGAAGGGGGGGATGGGGTGGGGGTAGGAGAGGGGAGGGGTGTTGTAGGATACCCCTCTCCCTACCCTTGCGTCTCCCACCTCCTCCCCTTGCCCTTCTCTCTCCTACCCCTCCCCCCTTCCTATCATTGTTTCTCCAACACAATTCTTCTTGATTCTACCCCTTCTCCCCACCTTTATCCAAAAGCCCACTTCCTTTTTTTACTCGAACCACCCCTATCTTTCTTCCTCCTATCTTCCTCCCCACCTTGTTTCAC
>NC_051400.1:48283455-48283550 GCF_015228065.2 Penaeus monodon
CTTTTCTTGCTCCTACTCCCCCCCCACCTATGTCTCCCCCAACCCAACCCTTTGTGTAAATCTCCTGATCCTTCCCCCCCACCTACAACTTCATT
>NC_051400.1:48284091-48284217 GCF_015228065.2 Penaeus monodon
ATACCGTAGAGCCAAACCGAACATACAGTATTACCAGCCGCAAAGATGACAGCGTTGCCAAAGTCAGATGCAGCGACGGCCATCAGTATTACCAGAACCCGGAGCCACACACACGCGTACTTACCT
>NC_051400.1:48284267-48284458 GCF_015228065.2 Penaeus monodon
ACATCATAATTAGGATGATAATGGCGAACACTAATATATTTTCAATATCGATCAGAAGGGGACTCGAGATTGAGAAAAGGTCGGGAGCCTTGTCACGACGAAGGCGGGGGGGAGAATGATTAGCTATTGCCACACGTTGATGATTGGGACACGCGTTCGCCCTCGCTCGGCCCTCGACCGCAAGGAGGATC
>NC_051400.1:48284815-48284888 GCF_015228065.2 Penaeus monodon
CCCGGCGGCCTCCTGCTCCCAAACCCCTCCCTTCCCCTCCTTCTCCCCCCTGTCCTTCCTTCCCTTCCCCTCC
>NC_051400.1:48284929-48285078 GCF_015228065.2 Penaeus monodon
GCTGACTCCTTAGGGACCGACGGGAACATTCCTCTTGGAAGAAGGAATATTAGCAACGGCGCCTAATGACCGTAAGGGCGAAATTCCCTAAGGTAGCGCTAGTTATTCTGGACCTTAGGGCTTTTCCGTTCTTCCTGCGACGTTCCTCG
>NC_051400.1:48286001-48286294 GCF_015228065.2 Penaeus monodon
CGGCAACTTGTCCCTCGCTAACACGTGGGCGAAGGCCGTTCGTGCAAGCCCGATGGAGCGCCTCGGGGCAGACGCGGTACGACAAATAAACAACAATAAAAGCAACTAGTAAAAAAATAATAAAAAAGGTACCAAAAAACGAAAAAAAGGGGAAGAACAGCAATAACAATAACACACATCCACACAAAGACGATACCTTGAAATTAATGAAACTATAGAAAAAAGAAACAAAGAAAAAAAAAAGAAAAGAAAAAAAAAAGAAAAAAAATATATATGTATGTATGTATAAACAC
>NC_051400.1:48286583-48286895 GCF_015228065.2 Penaeus monodon
TATAATCAATAATAGCAACATATTCCTTCTCTTCCAATAAAAGCAATCACACTTCCTTACGCATCACACACCTACACACTCATCACATCCTCGCATAGTCATCACTCTTTCCTCATCACACTTTATCCAAACAAACAGACAATTAAACTGTCAATCAAAGTCCAGAAGAAGGTCGATACGGCATAGTGAGGAGTTTTTTATAGCGAGGTTTGTGTGTGTGGGAGGTGTGTGGGGGAGTGTGTGGGTGTAGGGGGAGGGGGTATGTGTGGGGGAGGTATGTCTGGGGGAGGTTTGTGTGGAGGAGGTGAGTGT
>NC_051400.1:48287335-48287434 GCF_015228065.2 Penaeus monodon
GGGGAGATTCATGACCAAGGCTGAAATTTCCTCGACGATGCCTGTTGAGGAGTTACTGATTACCCTGAGGACGCGAGGGTCACCTGAGAGAATCCCACG
>NC_051400.1:48287832-48288033 GCF_015228065.2 Penaeus monodon
CTTTTCCCTCAGGCAATTCTCGAAGGCAAAATGGTGATTCGTGGGAATAGTATTTGAATAATCAACAGACACTTTATTTGAATCCGTAATCATTTGTGCGGTTTATATGCGAGGTAGAAATGATCAAATGGCGGGTTCATAATTCTTTTAACGAACCAATTAAGAGATTTTAACATTATGTTACGCAACAATTATGTGCGC
>NC_051400.1:48288252-48288575 GCF_015228065.2 Penaeus monodon
CTCCACATATACATGTACATTCGTGAATTCATATAATAATTCCGTACTTACCAAATCTTCTACCTCCCAAATCCTCTTCCTTTCGATAATTTCACAAAGTAAAAAACGCCAAATAAAGAAAAATGAATCCCACCTACTTTTCCCTTATTTGCATAATATTCAAATTATTCCCGATTACTCATACACCCTCCTTCGTAATTATGATAAGAATCATTAATGTCTTTGTGTCGTTTATATTATTCTCCTTTTATTGGCATTATCCCCCCCATCCTCCCTTTCCCGCCCTCTCTCCTATCCCTCTCTTTATCGGCGATTGCCTATTC
>NC_051400.1:48289217-48290022 GCF_015228065.2 Penaeus monodon
CCACATCGACACTAGTTCTACCCGATAAAACGGGATACTTCCGCCCTTTCCGTCAACGTCGCGAGGCAGACGATAAGCAGTGGACAGCCGTCGGTTATCAATAGCACACTTTTCGTTTTTTTCCTTCTACACGCAACTGTCATGTCCCTTCAGCTGATTTCCATAAATTAGATCCAATAAGAATTAAGCTTCTAACGCATCAGCAGGTTATTAAAGTTCGCGTGAGCTTAGTCCATAAGGGGGAGACTTAAAAAAAAAAGAAGTGAATAGTGTTGTTGAAAGTCGTAATATAAATAGTACCAGAACATAGTATATGTTGTTAAGTGAATGATCGCTGGTGGTCATGCAATGGATCGAAGGTAGTTTAATCGTTCTCCGTCATTCATGAAATGCCCCATTCACTAATTCTTCAATGTGCAAGTATGTGTGGAATTGCCAGTTTGACTGATGGCTCGTGACCTTAAATGACCTTAAGGAGGTGCAAGACTGGTCCATGGGTTTTGATGTATGCATACACAATAACCTTATTTTTCTCTGTCGTCTTACTGATGCATTCGACATCATTTGTAAATATACACAGTATTTACACTTTGAAAAACCACACAGCTTCATAACTTCCCCCCAAGTACATCTCTCTCGACCTAACATAAGCTGTCTCGCATTTCCCAGGCAGCAAAACCAGACAGTCAATACTTGTACAACAGATCGATACACGATTATGCCACCACAAGAATCGCCTGGCTTATCACTGCACCTCGTTTGCCACTTTCATCACCTCATGTCCTTTCCCTTTCATCATGTTAAG
>NC_051400.1:48290049-48290216 GCF_015228065.2 Penaeus monodon
ATTGTCGCCATAGGATTTTTTATATGCTGCTCTTACTGGATTTTTTCTTAGACTTCATCTCTTCTCTTTATCTGTCCCGCCTTCTCTTAACTCCATCTTTCTCTATTTTGAGTCTTTCCCAATGCCTATTCTTTTTTCATTCATTCTCTCGTTTTTTTTATTCTTCG
>NC_051400.1:48290279-48290443 GCF_015228065.2 Penaeus monodon
ATGAACCTTTATCGACGCCATCACTCAATGCTGACGGCGACATTTACAGGATGACGCAATATTTAGGAGCCGTTCTCCAGCGCCGAGAACCGAGCTAGTGCAACGACGACAAAACTTGCTGCACACAACATTCGTCCCTGCTCAGAAAAGCAAACAAACAAGCA
>NC_051400.1:48290666-48290853 GCF_015228065.2 Penaeus monodon
CTGCTGCTATCATCATTTCAGAAGTGCATTCGCAGACACACGAACGATACCTTTAAGTCAAAGTAATCGTTCGGATGTAATGTTTACAAATGAAATCAATAAGCTGATAACAAGTTCATAGCGGAAGCAAGTCATGACAGATAATCGTCATGCACATCCATGAGTGAAACGTTTGTAAACACTCGCG
>NC_051400.1:48291091-48291564 GCF_015228065.2 Penaeus monodon
TCGATTTTCACCCCGACAAACACCGAACAAATACCAGTGCATGACGGGTACCCCTAAGGTCAGGCAGAGGCTTCGCATGACGAACTCATAAGTCCTCAATCCTCGCCAGGAAGGTCATGCATACATAATTAATGTCCATTCTGGTGTTCCCTTGATGAGTGAGGCGTAATGCAGTAGAAAATATTAGGACAGGAGTTTCGATTGGACCGATATCAGGGAGGTATCAGGTAGCTTAACGACGCCTGCATACCTGACCAAGGTAATACCGGTGTTAACGCTTCAAAGGTTCAAGCCTCAAGAAGTGCATTACTTTTTCACAGCTGATGAGAGCCACTGCGGCTGTTGAAGGAGCTGTGCGCAGAATGGGCGGATGTTTTTTTTTATATATTTTCTATTTCTATCAATCAGCTTATCTGTGTACTGCATACAAGCACGTATGCGCACAAACACACGCTTGCGCACAAATATTTCCA
>NC_051400.1:48291700-48291971 GCF_015228065.2 Penaeus monodon
GACATACAAACGCGCACGCTTTCTCTCCACACAAAACAAACACTATTACGACATACTATTACCTTATGGACAAACATGTATTACCCAGAAAAGACCTTCCATTAACGACACCGAAAACATGCGGTTACCCGTTACCCTAGTAACCGCGCTAACGGTTCGGTTATGAGTAGTACGGTCATTAGCAAGGAGGGGGTCTAATGGATCCGCTAATTAGGGACAATGGCAGCGAAGACAACTACAATTAGGGAAGATAACGACCATTAAGGGGCGC
>NC_051400.1:48292364-48292503 GCF_015228065.2 Penaeus monodon
TGACGGCGCTAATTAAGAGCCCTGGAGGAGCTGACAAGGTAGCTCTGCCTAGGTGACTGACTGGTTGGCTGTAATTGGGGACTGGTTAATGGGAGGGAGGCTCGTAATGGGTTGTAGGGGGAGAAATGGGTTACTAATG
>NC_051400.1:48292599-48292769 GCF_015228065.2 Penaeus monodon
AAGACAAGAAATATTTAATCTCCTGTCAGAAATATATGAATACACGTTGTCAGGATAACTCAACTTTACGCTGCAAATGACAAACCTTTATTATCATCACGAAGGGAGGAGGAGGGGGAGGGGGGGGCGAAGACCGGGATCCTAATTACCTAAGATATCACGGCTAGGAC
>NC_051400.1:48292828-48293367 GCF_015228065.2 Penaeus monodon
ACGATAACGCTTTTGTCCTTATTAGCATTAAAATTGTCGCTATTAAACTTCACCGCAAGTCATTCTCGGAAACACGAGAGCAAGAGGTCACGTGACAAAAACAAAAACAAAAGTTCTTTCGATGTAAACAAACCACACTTTTTTATGGTTGTTGTTGCTATCTTCCCTTTATTATGAGCTATGAAAAAATAAAAAACGAGGAATTTATTTAGACAGTCGGAAGGGGAAATACCAACATCTGCAGAACAAGCAATAAATCTGATAAAGAGGTAGAAAATGAGAGGAAAATTAAGTTAATTCAAGCACTGGCAACTCCACGCGAGATCAAAGAACGTTTGTCAAATGCGTATGTTTATATCACCCCCCCCTCTCGCTACCCCCTCCCCCCTCCTCCCGCGGTGTTCTCTCCATCTTTTCAAATCTTTTTAATCTTTCCGCTTCTGTTAAACTTTGCAAATCGAATTATCCACCAAGGAAATGAGAACAGATGTACGGTTTGCACACGCCATGACAAGCTGGACGGGTATAAATAAAGAGAA
>NC_051400.1:48293445-48293526 GCF_015228065.2 Penaeus monodon
GTGACGGTCATAATAAAACAACAAAAAAGCAAATTATTATGATACGCCTCAACTAAATCAAAAATTATTCGCCGTGTTACT
>NC_051400.1:48293686-48293786 GCF_015228065.2 Penaeus monodon
GGACTGATATTGGGCGCTAATGCCAGCGGATCCGAAGGAATGGTTTAGTTGGGCGCAATCTAAATAAAATGACGGCACGCGATGCTTTACTATAGGACTG
>NC_051400.1:48294318-48294444 GCF_015228065.2 Penaeus monodon
CAAAAATAAATAACCGTATATGTACGTCCCCAGTCATGCGAACCCAGGCGTTAACACTGAACCAATCTTCGTTTTTCTGCTGCCATTTGATAAACAATTAACGAAAGAACAGGTGAGTGAAAGGAA
>NC_051400.1:48294858-48294934 GCF_015228065.2 Penaeus monodon
CGTCGTGACAAGCTAAGAGCCACGACCCATATACATCTGGCCTTGACACTGTCACAATGGTCGTTCTTTGCGAGAT
>NC_051400.1:48295087-48295422 GCF_015228065.2 Penaeus monodon
TTTAAATTCTATAATTTGAATTTAATTTAAGTAAACAAGTAAGTAATTTCGAAGTTAGGAGTGACTTATCTAACGATATTTAAGTTATGTAACTTAGGAACTCTACAAATAAATAAAGTCATGATTCAGGGTTTGAATTAACGTCAACCTAAGTTAGGAATACGTAAATTCGTCTTTTTTTATTACGACACCTAAGTTCTGTACACAAGAACTCTACACACAGATAAGTTATAGTCAACTTAATTTATGATTGAATAAGTTGGTCTTTTTATGTAAACAGTAACTTTACAAACTAGTAAGTTAATGTCAATTTCATTTATGAATATATTTTTTTG
>NC_051400.1:48295627-48295752 GCF_015228065.2 Penaeus monodon
TTCCCCAACGGCATCTACGCCATGCCCTTGTGAATGGAGACTCCCCGGCATTCACAAAAGGAGATGGATGCCTGTTGCTGGCACTCTTTTGGCATCCAACGGCATTTTGGTTCAGGTGTGGTTGC
>NC_051400.1:48296066-48296181 GCF_015228065.2 Penaeus monodon
AAAATCCCTTTCAGAAAATACCTAAACACATAGAAGATTCAGACCTTCTCCTTAGCTGACCTTCACGGGCCGCGAGAGAACCTTTTTTGAACCAAGAACCAACTCCCTATCAGCA
>NC_051400.1:48296231-48296608 GCF_015228065.2 Penaeus monodon
ACTTACCCTTCCCTGTGCGAAGAAATCCCGGTAAATAATTGAAGGATTTTGGATTACGTGGCCCGGCTATAGTAGGATATTCGCGACGAAGTGGCTTTACCCTCACGTCGACATGAGTCCTGGTTTACGGTGTGACATGAGATTATGGGGCGTGGCGTCATGAAGTGATGAGGTGTTATGAGGTGATGAGGGCTTTGATGAGGTGATGAAGGGGGGGGGGCAAGTAAAATGGCAAAGAGAAAGGTGGGTGGAGGAGGGCGAAGAGGGGAAGGGAGGGAAAGGGGGAAGAGGGGGGGAGAGGGGAGAGAGAGAGAGAGAGGAGGGGGAGAGAGAGAGAGAAGGGAGGAGAGGAGAGAGGAGAGAGAGAGGGGGGGAAG
>NC_051400.1:48296967-48297516 GCF_015228065.2 Penaeus monodon
TATTATGATGTATCACATTATACAATCACAGTGTTAAAGATCAAACCAGACGAAGACGAAGAAAATAATCATAAAAAAAGAAAAAAGGCGGCAAATTTTAAAAATCCTCTGCACAAACAGGCAAATTTCCCCCAGGTGACAACAACAGTTGTCCTTCCCCTTTCCCCCCTCCCTTCCACCCCCCTTTTAAACCCCCCCCACCACCCCTTTTCCCCCCCCCCCCCCCCCTTTTTTCCCCTCCTTTTTCCCCCTCACTCTCCCCCCCCTTCCCTTCCCTCTCCAACCCTTCCTCTCTCCCCCCCTTTCCCTCACTGCCCTCCTCCCTCACCCCCCCCCCTCCCTCCCTCCCTCCCCTCCCCCCCCCCCTCCCCCCCTCTCCCCCCCCCTCCCTCACCCTCCCCCTCCCCAAACCCCCCCCCCCCCCTCCCCACCGCCCCCGCCCGCTACCTACCTGTGACCTTTTGCAAAGTCCGAATCAATAACAGAGATACAAGGCAACCGTGAGCCTTCATACAAATTTTATAAGTTGGATGTCTAGTGTCTGAGTGA
>NC_051400.1:48297708-48297890 GCF_015228065.2 Penaeus monodon
GAGCTTACCTGAACGGACACTAGGGATTAAGGGAAATGATCCCGCTGCCAGTTAGCGAATTTCCATCTGGAGTTTCTAAATGCGAAAGGGAGAGTCGAAACACTGCCCCCTCTCCCCTTCTCCCCCCTTCCTGTACCCCCTTCTACCCCCAACCTATTATCAATCTCCCCCCCTATCGTATG
>NC_051400.1:48298186-48298572 GCF_015228065.2 Penaeus monodon
CGATCTTCAACCGTCTATAGAGACCCGTCTCCTGCTTGCAAATTATTCACGTGTGTGCAATTGATGCCTTTGTTGCAAGCGCGGCGATCGCTCACATTTCACGTTTTGCTTTCATGTTCATCTGCAATATATCTTAGGCTCTCTTCCGTCGCCATTTCCTTGTCACCGCTTCCTCTCTTTCTCCTTTTCGTTGATGTTCTTGTGTTTTTCATCTGTGTTTTGGCTTCTATTGGCTCCTATCTTGCTATCTTTCCTTCTATTTTTTTCACACATTTATTATTCTTTATTGTATTCTCTGTCCGCTAGCTGTCTCTCTGTCTATCTCTCTTTCTTCCTTCCTTCTTCCCTTCCTCGGTCAGTGGATCGATTCCCCCTTTCCTTCTTAC
>NC_051400.1:48298770-48298946 GCF_015228065.2 Penaeus monodon
TTGCCGTGCCGCAATGCGTTTGTTTGTTTCTCATTTCCACTTTCCCTGCCATTCTTTATCGTTAAGTCAGCTCTCTTGTCCCTTCTTGCTTCCATTCGTTCGCAATCGCGTTCGTTTCCGGTGCCGCTGAGTGCCAACGAAGACAAGAAACAGACGAGAGTTATTAGAGTTAGGAA
>NC_051400.1:48298980-48299064 GCF_015228065.2 Penaeus monodon
GGCCGAGTTCCGAAAACCGGGTTTCAATTCTTCGAAATCGATGACTTCACTTTTCTCACTGCAGGGGATAAGATAATGTTACAC
>NC_051400.1:48299144-48299600 GCF_015228065.2 Penaeus monodon
AAAGTTATTTGACGTTTATCAAACAATCAATTAATCAAAAAAGATATAAATTATCATAATTATCATCTTGTTTATTAATTATCATCAGCCTTATCAGATCCTTGATTTACCATCAAAAGAAGTCGATTGTTTTCTTCGCGTGAAATTCTGAAGCCGAATGTCACGGTCAATTAATTAAGAATTTTGAGTTGATGGCGATTTGAAAGAACGAATTAACTCGCCTGCCTTTCCCACATACGAATTAAAATGGACATTTCCAAATTCCGAAAAATCTGGCTTCGGACTATACACCTCATCGGGAAAATTTCGTTTCATTTTATCTATCGTCAGTATCGAAATCTCGATAATTAATCTCTAATTTCCTTTCTTGGGCTGAGCAGCTCGTGTTCCTTAACCATGTATATAGTTTTTTAATGATAAATAAGTCTCAGACAAGGCGTTATTTTAAATTTTGTT
>NC_051400.1:48299635-48300217 GCF_015228065.2 Penaeus monodon
TCTCGAAGCTCCTTCCTCCTCCCCCTTTCCCTTCCTTTTCCCCCTTTTCCCCTTCCTCCTCCCATTACATTACCAGATTCCCTCTCCCCCAACAAAAATTCTCCCCCCAGCCTCCCCCTCCCCCATTCTCTCTCCTTCCTCTTGTTAGCTTTTCCCGGGCTTATCCCATTTACCCCCTTCTCTCTTCCTACGTTTTCCTCCCCCTTTTTTTTCTTCACCCTTTTTTTCCCTCTCCTTCCCCCCCTCTTCTCTTTCCCTCTCTTTTCCTCCCCCCATTCCCCACTCCCTTCACCCCCCACCCCCTCCCCTCCCTTCCCTTCGTCCCTACCCACCTCCTCTCCCCCCATCCCGCCCCCTTTCTTCCCCTCCTTTTCTCTCCCCTCGACGACCTGGCTCCTCTTGCCCTTTTCTCTGCTAATGAGCAAACTTATTTCCCTAAGGAAGGTTAACGGTGCCTTTGCCGCGGAGGTTAATTGCTGTTTACACAAGCACGTGACTGGACGTGATTTGCTTTTTTTCCCGGGTTTGTAAAAGTTGGGTTTTTAAATAACCGTTTCGAAGAGTGGAGGTCACGTGGGCGCT
>NC_051400.1:48300282-48300397 GCF_015228065.2 Penaeus monodon
AAAATATTAAACCCCACACCATTTTAACCAAAAAAGGGGGAATAAAAAAGATATAATAAAAGAGATAAATAATTATATAAAAATTTTATATAATATTAAAATTAATTTTAAATTT
>NC_051400.1:48300805-48300999 GCF_015228065.2 Penaeus monodon
ACCTCAACCTCAATCAAACCCTCCTCGGCATCAGTGGCCCTCGAAACCGCACCGCTATTCCTCCAAAGCGGGATGGACGACCTCGAGAATCGTCCGAACTTCACCTCTAACCTTCACTCGAGGCCGACCTGTGACCTGCGTGTCAACCTCTGACCTTTGAATGACCCTTGACCTCAGCGAACACGTAGGTTGTC
>NC_051400.1:48301065-48301257 GCF_015228065.2 Penaeus monodon
TATAGGTGCAAATACACATCGTCTTCAGCTTCCCAACCACATCATTAGCTCCTGCCACAGCGAAGTACCAACCCTTCCGAGAGTAACAGCAGCTGTTGGTACCCCTTGCCAACTGTCTACCAGAGGCCTTCCTGTTAGTTTCGGCTGTTAATTAGAGCGGCCCAGATTAGTAAGGGGCTCGACGCAACTGGT
>NC_051400.1:48301621-48301807 GCF_015228065.2 Penaeus monodon
CAATACGGCTACTATCAATCCATTACCAGGAGGACACCAGAATCTCTTTCACCATGTTAAGATCGCCTCAACTCGTGGACGAGATCCTTGGATAAACAAGTGCAAAAAAAAATGTAAATACGGACAATAATGCATCGGTAATATGTTGAAGAAAGAACATAACAAAAAGGACAGTAACCCATGGAT
>NC_051400.1:48301904-48302068 GCF_015228065.2 Penaeus monodon
CCGTAACCCACTGATAACCCAAGGATAAAAATCACCAGCACAAAGATCAAAATCAAGTCATGATCATCCAACGGACGAGCGATTAAGAAATCCACCTCGCTATTGATTGCCGCCGGATGAATGCCAATGGCCGAGGGGCTCAAATGAAGGCGGGGATGCGCAAG
>NC_051400.1:48302375-48302439 GCF_015228065.2 Penaeus monodon
GCCTCAGTGGTTGACAGATGGCGCAACAGGTGGGCACGCCAGGTGGAGGGTGGAAGGGGGGGGG
>NC_051400.1:48302717-48302999 GCF_015228065.2 Penaeus monodon
TCAATGGCGAAAATTAAATTGACAAAAAAATTAACGAAAAGGAGATTATTGCGTTATAACAAATCGCCGACGATTGATAACAAAGGGAAATAGTAGATAAAAAAATAATTTCTCTTTCGCCTCCTTTAAATTTTCTTTCTTTACTCCTATCCCTTTCTCCTTTTCTTAAATCATTCACCTTCTTCTTGTGTCTTGTCTTTTATCATGCCTTTTTCAGTCTACCTTTTTCTTTAATCAATTTTAAATCAAATCTGAGATGTTTTTTTTATATGATGATAATTG
>NC_051400.1:48303584-48303757 GCF_015228065.2 Penaeus monodon
GGGGATCCGACGGCGGCGCGAGTCACGTTCGGAAGCCATCGGCCGCCTCGTGTCTCGCCGAGAATTTTGCCTCGTAAGAGAAACGGACGAGAAATGATAATAAAGCGTGCTTGAAAGCCTTTCGCTGACGCCCATGTCTTGATCTTTTTAAAAGTCTTCTAAATCTGAAAGAT
>NC_051400.1:48304125-48304262 GCF_015228065.2 Penaeus monodon
ACGCACACATCAATGCCTCACACACCAATCATCGATACGCGCACACACTGCAACGCCCACGAGTTCTAGTTTTAGCAGCACCTTTTCGGAAAACGTCAAAGGACCCTTGGCATCTGTCTCGGGGAAGCTAATAAGAG
>NC_051400.1:48304296-48304481 GCF_015228065.2 Penaeus monodon
AATGTTGTATTGGAATGGGGGAGGTAGGAAGAAGAGGAATGAGAGAAAGAAGAGAAAAGTGGTATAATATCATGTATAACTAAAATTAACAAACGTTACCAGTCTTTGCAACATCCGGGGTGTTGCAGGTCTTCGGAAAAAAAATAAGTGTAACCCAGATTGCATTACGGTCCTTTCTAAAAATA
>NC_051400.1:48304794-48304954 GCF_015228065.2 Penaeus monodon
TAACACGAGAGCGAGAGAATGCAAATCCCAAAGGAGGCTCTTCCACCACAGCCTCTCCGCGCGGTCCGCACCGACGAGGACCTGCTGCCGAGGACTCCACTCCCGACGAAGGACCTTCTCTCCGCTGCCACGACGCGTCCTTCGAAATATCCCCCCAACC
>NC_051400.1:48306187-48306286 GCF_015228065.2 Penaeus monodon
TCCTGGCAGAGGTGTGACGCGAGCAGATAAACGATGATATAGCATGCCATTTTCGACCTTCGGCGGCACTGGCAAAGGGTTCATTTTTTTCTGCAGACT
>NC_051400.1:48306357-48306918 GCF_015228065.2 Penaeus monodon
TCTCTCCATTTCTCCTTCGATTCCTTTAACTTTTCTTCCCTGAATTCTTTCTCTTTCTTATTTTCTTATATTTTTCCCCTTCTTTTCTTCTCCCCTTTCCTTATTCCTCTTCTCATTCTCCATACATTATTTTCCTTTCTTCTCCAATTCCTTATTTCGTTTCTGGCTGTAGTCTCCGCCTCCTTCCTTATTCCCTCTCTTATTCGCCACACTTTATCTCCTTCTTCCTTATTTCTTGCTCTCTTTCCCACTCTCCTTACTTTACTCCTTCGTCTTCTCTTCTTATCCCTTCTTTTATTTATTTTCTCTCTCTCTCTCATTCCTTTTTTATTATTCTCGTTCTTTCTCTCCTCCTTTCTCCATTTTTCTTATTCCCTTTCTCATTCTCCTTACATCTTCCCCTCGCCCTTTCTTCTCTCCTTTCTTTCTTATTTCCTCTTTCCTCCCTCGTACGTTATTCCCCTTCCTTCTCTCCCCTTTTCCCCTCTTTTTTTCCCTCGCTCCGAAAACCTGATTAATACGACCGCACTCCCAGTCGCGCTATATTGCTATTCCCCCCCC
>NC_051400.1:48307037-48307110 GCF_015228065.2 Penaeus monodon
CCAATTCAATGGTTGCTGACCAAGAGAAAGAGAGAGAGATTTGGAGCGATTCGGATAAGTGAAGGGCTGTAAA
>NC_051400.1:48307514-48307762 GCF_015228065.2 Penaeus monodon
CGAAGAGGGGAATGAGTAGACGGCAATGAAAACGGACATAATTCGCTCAGCAAAAAGGCCATACGAACTCACGGTGATATAAATAAACACTCCGACTTTCGCGCCCTCGCGTAGCCGAAAATACAACAACAAAAACAGAGAAAACACTTTTATTATATAAAACCTTCCGCCTATATCGTGTCGCAGGATCCAAAAATAAACCTTGGCCTTTTTCAGGTGGAATCCATATTAATAAGCAAAGTCAAGTT
>NC_051400.1:48307865-48308258 GCF_015228065.2 Penaeus monodon
AAACCTAATAATTCAAAAAAATTACTTTTTCACCCAGAAATGCAAATCAGCGTCGGCGAGAATCAAAGCACATCCTCGGATACCCAGCAAAAAGCCATCCGCGAGATGACAGCCTCCCCTCCCCCCCCCTTCCCCGCACAGGGCTTCGAGCAGAGAAATTACAGCATCATTGCTTTCATAAACCGGAGTTAATCTCTCCTCTCACGTGCCCGCCGCTCAAAAGGCCTAGTTGGCAACCCGAGTGGGCGGCGGTTGCCACGTCTCGCAATTGGGGAGAGATTGGGTAGGGTTTCTGCCAATGCCTCTCTTCCTGCTTCGTCTCCCTCGTCTCTTTCTTATTCTCCCCTTTCTTCCTCCTCTTCTTTTTACTCATACTCTTCCTACTTATTTCCT
>NC_051400.1:48308417-48308492 GCF_015228065.2 Penaeus monodon
CTTCCCACCCAAATCATATTTACTTTCTGGATACATTTTCTGTTTGAATTCACCTCAGTCTACCTCTTGCTTGAT
>NC_051400.1:48309078-48309317 GCF_015228065.2 Penaeus monodon
GCGCCTCCGAATTTTTCCCCCAGAAAATTCCCCTAGTCCCCGAGTTTTATTAGACGTCCGTAAGGTGTTCTCGCCGAGGGGAAGAGGCGGCCGATTATTGCTAGGGAGAAAACGCGGGGGAACTCTTAAGAGCAGAAGGATTTATCTTGCTTTTTTCCCCGTCGCTTTGAAAATAGAAAACGTGATTTGATTTTTTTTTCCTTAATTGCTTGACCTTGAACTTTGCTTTATTTTGAATT
>NC_051400.1:48309344-48309437 GCF_015228065.2 Penaeus monodon
CTTTATGTTGGTGTTCTTTTTATGTTTAATTTATCTCGAGTTTTTTTTTATTGCTTTACCTTGACATTAAAATCGAATTCGGAACTGAGTTTT
>NC_051400.1:48309517-48309917 GCF_015228065.2 Penaeus monodon
ATCTATCTCGTTTCAATTATTCATTTATTTATCCTCAATGCATTATGAAAAGTGACACCGAAAGAAAGAAGGGAAAGAAAGAGAATAGAAGAAAGGAAAATAAGTAAGATAAAATGAAAAGAAATGTAAAGAAAGTGCGATGAGGGAGGAGAATAAATAATATAAAACATGAAAAAGAAAAGAAAGTGGAACAGGAAAAAGAGGAACAAATAAAATAAAAATGAAATAAAGAAAGAAAAAGTGGAATAGGAGAAAATAGAATAAATAAGATAAAAGAAAAAAAGCGAAATTTAAAAAGTATAAAAAATAGATCGAAAATCAAAATAAATGAAAGTAGAATAGGAAACAGCAAAACAAACAAAACAAACAAATGTAAAGAAAGTGAAACAGGAGAAAATAG
>NC_051400.1:48309955-48310215 GCF_015228065.2 Penaeus monodon
GGGAGCAGGAAGGAGAGCCTCCCTCCCACCTATCGCTCCTTCTTTGAATATAATGACGTCTGACTCAGCCACAAGACAAGATACACCCAACATAAGCAAATATGTATGGATTCACACGTAAGAGCCACAAGCAGGCCTGTCCATTCAAGATTGTGTTCGTTCCTGTGAATGGCATCTGTCACTCGGATAATTCGTGTCGTTTCGGCCTGTGGAGGTTACTATTCGCATCATTACCGTATTCAGTTGGTTAAGTGGGTGGG
>NC_051400.1:48310291-48310475 GCF_015228065.2 Penaeus monodon
AGCTGCTACTGGTGCTGTTGTTACTAATTCAGGAAAGTATTTACTAATTACCACTACTGAAGGTCATTAATAAAATTAATACAACTGCCTCTGCCACTACTATCTATTATATTACATTAACAATCAATTAATTCATCTGTCTGTCTTTTGCATTGACTTCCAGCAAATAATGATTTTGGGAAAA
>NC_051400.1:48310726-48310968 GCF_015228065.2 Penaeus monodon
CCATTAAGGAAGATATATAAATGAAGGCTGTCAAACACGTATGCGAAAGCGCCTCGTCCCTTCCTACAGACTACATAACAACTCGCCATTAAGGCATAGCTCATTAGTTACTGTCGCGGGAACGAACGCATCTCCTCAGCGTAACAAGCAGTCTCAGGTGCGTAGACTTTCAACACGTCAGAGAGAAGCGAAATTGGCAATGTGCGGTGATTAATACTTCGGCAATTTCCAGATGTATCATC
>NC_051400.1:48311079-48311564 GCF_015228065.2 Penaeus monodon
ATACACACCTACCCCCTTCATTCACAAGCACCTTCCTTCCAACACAAAAATCTAAATTAGAACTTCACGCAAAGAGACACCAGAAGGCCAAAGACACAGACGCCCCCCCACCCGACCACGCTAAGGAATCAGAGGCCGCATCCACCGCAGCATCCACCGCACCATCCGCGCCGTCCGCACCATCCGTCACCCCCCCCCCCGCCCATGCTGCCACCATAAAGAGGCGACACCTCGATCCTCCTCCAAAGACAGAGGTTGAGTCAAGGCGGTGTAATCTCGGGAGAGGAATGCCTCCTCGAAGCGAGCGAGAGGAACGCCTGCGCAGGAGGGAATGCTTTCAACAACGCTGGAATGCTTTCTTCAGGAAGGTCGCGAATGTCGAAGCAGCCAAACTTTTTCAAGTCTTGGTCCGTTTCGTTTCGATTTCTTCTTTAATTCAAGTCTGCATGTATATTCATGACTTTTTCATATATTCTAGATAAAAC
>NC_051400.1:48311938-48312011 GCF_015228065.2 Penaeus monodon
CAAATACGAGGGACACATGAAAATAAGTAAGGATGATGTTCAGTGTCTAGGCATCTTTCGCGAGGGAGTTTGG
>NC_051400.1:48312396-48312693 GCF_015228065.2 Penaeus monodon
TTTGCCTCGTTCCCGTAAATGACATAACAAGGAGAGGCAGAGGGACCAAAAAAGTTGTAAAGTCATTGTTGCTTTAAAATCTTTTCAATCTGAGAATTCGTGTGAAGAGTCTTATGTGAACAGTTATGATTCTTACCAATATATGATTTAATTAATAATAACATTGAAGGCAACAATAAAGAAAAGCAAAGCAAAAACAATATTATCAATAAAATACTAAAATATTGACAAATATAGTAATACGACAAATTTAACTTTACAGCAAGAACAACAAATATTAGATGTAAATACAAAATA
>NC_051400.1:48312980-48313196 GCF_015228065.2 Penaeus monodon
GCCACACGTGCAGGGAACGAGGAAATCAGCCCAGTCGCCATCAGGAGGAGATGAGGCCTCGTTAAAATCTTATCTCGGTCGCGTCCTCCTTGGAAAAGCTCCCTGGCCTTGTCGGCGTCCATGTTACTTCTCTCGTCAACAATAATGTTCTAAGTCCGCCGAGATATTCCTTTATGATAGCTATTCGACAGAGCTCTGCAGAAAATCCTTCTTTTT
>NC_051400.1:48313346-48313671 GCF_015228065.2 Penaeus monodon
TTTTTGTGTGTTCGTATTTCCGTGATTATTTTCTCCCCTTTGTCAAGAAATATTGCAGCTGGCTTTGTGCTTCCGCCGTCTCAGCACCAATAAACTGGATTATTACATGTGTGATCATTACCGTCATTCTGATTATGTGCAACGGCAGTGAGATAAAACATTATTATGGCTATCACCGCCCTTCTGTTTGCCATTATGATTGACGTTATTCCGCCATTATGTCGTGTCATCGCCTTCATGACAATGAATTCTTTCACCGGCTAATAGCAATATTTTCGGTATGTTAAATGTGGGGATTCGGTCCGTAGAATTTTGCACGGTTAAG
>NC_051400.1:48314379-48314649 GCF_015228065.2 Penaeus monodon
CATTCAGTTTCAAAAGAACTGCACTTGTCAACCAAAAAACAACATAATTACAAAACTCGCAACAAGACAAGCTAACAAAATAAAGGCGATGCAGCCGACAGGCCATCTTAACCAAGGGGATAACAGGAATGCAAAGAACTATTCCAAACACGACCCTAAGAATTCGCATTAACCCGCGGGGGCCTCCTGCGGGCTTGGCAGCTACCTTGACCGTGGTAGGAGACCGATTACCTATACACACATCACAGCCCGGGTGACGAGTGACGAGGG
>NC_051400.1:48315992-48316108 GCF_015228065.2 Penaeus monodon
GCATCCATCAGCGACACCACGACCGCGGCCGCGTCCCAACGCCGCCGAGACAATCCCATGATGCCCGGACACGCCTCGCGAATAGCCTGCAGAACCGTCTACATGTATTGTCGACG
>NC_051400.1:48316221-48316331 GCF_015228065.2 Penaeus monodon
TACAAGCCATAAATGTTTATCTAAGAGCGCATTTAGGAGGGCCGTTCGGCGCGGTCTGGCCCGAGGACGTGAGGCGGCAGTTCCTGCGGCGACAGAACATTCCTTTTTTT
>NC_051400.1:48316383-48316799 GCF_015228065.2 Penaeus monodon
CAACATTCCGCGGATGCAGCTGGCCGGCGAGAGCGAACACGAACAACAGAGGAGGCGAGAGAAGGATCAGCATTTGACTCCCACGCCGGCTGAGATTTCCAACTTACACTTTCCTCGCGAACTTTATGATCTCAAAACTGGGACAAGTGAATTTTATTCTTCTTTTCTTTTATCACTTGGAGATTCGGGGCTTGTAATAAATCTAATTTAATGGAGAAATACTGGTCAATGCAGACATTCTGTGGAAAACATAAAAGCCACGATATCTATAAATAAGCAATTGAGAATCCGGTGAATGTTTTTCCGTAAGTTTGTGTATATTTTCTTACCAATTCTCGGCTCAGCTTTTTTTCCCCTGTCGCATTCTCTCTTTCCTGTGCTGTTTGATTTAAATATATCTACTGCAAAGTTCTAAA
>NC_051400.1:48316917-48317251 GCF_015228065.2 Penaeus monodon
ATACCGGTATCATATTTTTTTAACTGCAATGGTAGTCAACCTCAATATATGCATATTGCTGATAACAAAATCCTGGCAATTCCCGGCAGAACACTAGAATTAGATCGAGTGCATTTTCATTTTAGTCACACCTAATAGCCAGTGTGATGGAAAAAGACAGATCGTATAAATGTTTTCCTTGCATTCTTAAAGTGATTTTGCGCCTCAGAAGACTATGTGAAGTATCAAAAATCACCGTGCGTAAAATGTATCAATTGGATACAAAAACGAGAATCTTATTTTTATTATTTCTGTAAGAATTAGATCGCAACATCACAGTAAATAATATACGATG
>NC_051400.1:48317300-48317578 GCF_015228065.2 Penaeus monodon
CAAATAGAGATATAGACGCAACAAAGAAAGGAACAGAACACGCAGATCCTCACATTTTTTCCAACGAAGAAGCAACGCCACTACACAATCTTCATCGAGGCGCCTTATTTTCAGGAAAGGATGAGCTATAACGACAGATTACTTCCCTCTCTCTATTTATTGCATGGCATTCCTCGGCGCCGTAGTCAGTCAGGCATCGGAGGAGATAACTGGATGCTTGGTGACTTTTTTAATGACTGGATTTACGAGTCTCAGCATTGTGGTGGCACACGAGTATT
>NC_051400.1:48317674-48318002 GCF_015228065.2 Penaeus monodon
AACGAACAGACAATCATATTCCACAATCAATAGACCAAAGACGAAAAACCACTCAATGGCACCGTGCAAATGTGCAAACAGCTACGCAATATCTGCATCAGAGAGAATACACAATGAGAAAAGGCAAATCACCAGTCGACTCAGTCACACCGCGCAGTCATCTCTCAGAGCGACTCCCGTTTGCCATTTTTTTTAGAGCGTCAATAGTCTTATATACGTGATAAAATTATAAACATATGCGTCTATTTTTTTATCCATGGTTAATTGCATCTTGAATTATTTTAACCTGTGAACTTTGTGCTAACTTATGAATATACCAATATTCGTA
>NC_051400.1:48318232-48318904 GCF_015228065.2 Penaeus monodon
GCTGATATTACGGCACTGTTCACCGTATGGCATTTGCAGACAGCTGAAGCAAAAAACCCCAAGGACGAGGGGGAACTTAACTATATTATTCTGGAGACTTTCTGAAAATAATGTTATATTATCCTATCATATCATTGTAATATTATCTCATGTTAAACCGAGATTGGGATTCGGTATAACTTATAATTATCGAAGGTATTAAAACATTATTTTTCATTTCATACCTTCTTCCTATTCTTTTACAAACTGCAGTACGATCTGTTCTTCACTTAGCAATAGTCAACAAGGAATGAATAATGCATATCCTTTCATGCACTGGAAAGGGCTTGTATATCATTTTTAGGAGTCTACAATCAATATCAAAATTCACAGAAAAAAATACCGTTCCTCTTACTCTATTTACTTATATAAAAAAAAAATACAACGATAAACATCCGCACAACGAGTATAACTTTGACCGTCAACTGACCTCGTGTGAACACAATTGATTCTCTTAATTGCCAAAGAAATACCAGAACACTGCTGAGGAATCGTGAACTTGCCTCTACCTTAGCTTCAGCGGGCCACGGTCGGGGCTCTACAACATTAACACGTTTATATGTCACCCGGACCTTGGCGAATCTTTAAAACGGGACCTTTACAAGAAGAGCGACGAGATATTATAGGGAGGGT
>NC_051400.1:48319226-48319438 GCF_015228065.2 Penaeus monodon
CCCAGTGCCAATATCACCATCGACGCCTCCAGGCCCTACGTAACACAGGTACACGAGGCGCTTCTCTACACACACGCGTTCGTACGCTGCCGTCGATAGAGCCATTAAATATGTATACCTTCTGAAGACACTCTGGCCACGCCGCATGATGGAAGGCCCGGGACGCTCCTTATGTAATGCGGTGTTGTGTGTAATTGTTTGTGTATGTGTGT
>NC_051400.1:48319802-48320147 GCF_015228065.2 Penaeus monodon
ACCCACCCCGCACATGCACGCCCCCCCCCTGGCTTCGTTCCAGCCCGACAAACTCCACCTAATCCACAAACAGGAAACATCTCTGAAGAAACAGAAGCCTGCAAAACCGCTGCAAATTCCTCCCCCCCTCCCTCTCCTCTCCCCTTCTTCCCTTCTCTCTCCCTCCTCCCTCCCCCCTCCCTTCCCTTCCCTCCCCTCTCCCCTTCTTCCCTCCCCTCCTCCCCTTCTCTCCCCCTCCTCCCTCCCCCCTCCCACCCGACGCGTGGATACGAGATGCCATGTGTGGACAGGCGACGTGGATAAAAAGGATTAGGTGGATATCAAGGTGGAAGATATATATATATA
>NC_051400.1:48320172-48320340 GCF_015228065.2 Penaeus monodon
CTGTCTCTTCCCCCATTGTCTTTTTAAAACTCCGCGATGAGGGAAATGCGGCGCCGGTTAATCCTATGAGGAATTCCTGTAGTGCGGTAAAAGTTGCGTTCTGGACAAGCATTCAGGTCCTGTGTTATTTTTGCATAACGGGCGGGCCTTGACGGGCGTGTCTGCAGG
>NC_051400.1:48320373-48320447 GCF_015228065.2 Penaeus monodon
AACAGACACGAAAAAAAAAAAAAAAATCAGTTTCATATATTTTTTTGGCATTCGAAATTTTGGAAAAGAAAAAA
>NC_051400.1:48320466-48320593 GCF_015228065.2 Penaeus monodon
TTTTTTTCTTTAGTGAACAAAATCCTTTCACTTTCCGGACTTTCCTGACACAGACCGATATATTGGCCTGAAGAACAAAGCTATTATACTAATTAACATAGTTGGACTACGACACAGCTGCAGTCGT
>NC_051400.1:48320679-48320896 GCF_015228065.2 Penaeus monodon
GTCTGTTTTTTTTTCCTCTCACTCTTGTTCTTCACTCGCGCTGAACAAAATGCTGAACAAACAGGACTGCGAAGGAGGGAGGACGAAACAAACCCAAAACAAAGACTCAGCATCGCGAGAAGATGAATGTCTTTGGCATCTGAGAGGCTGGCAAGTGACACGAGACTAAACACAGACAGACAGACTAATTTTAAGAAGATATACTCAGGCTGTAGCG
>NC_051400.1:48321260-48321366 GCF_015228065.2 Penaeus monodon
CATTTCAACATTCCATTGGGGGGAGAGCGTGAGGGCAGTAAATTTAATGTAACACAAGGATTTCAAAGACAAAATCAAACGCCAGAAAGAGCGAGGAAAACAACAA
>NC_051400.1:48321723-48321868 GCF_015228065.2 Penaeus monodon
TTAAAATCTTCTCCTATTAAAGAAAGAACGAAAAGGAAAACTCCGAAAAGGGAAGAAAATATTTTATATAAACAAAAGAAGCCATTAATGACAAGAGTTAAATCGGAATAGCTTTCGTGTCTAGGCAGGCCTCTTGTTAGTGTCA
>NC_051400.1:48322108-48322558 GCF_015228065.2 Penaeus monodon
TATGTCTTCCACGATGCTACGAATCCCAACGAAAAATATTTCCCAATAACTAAACCTACACGAAATGAAACATGAATCTTCGAAATTCTTACGGCATATCTCCTTATCTATCAATATGCCCGAAATTAAATCCCAAGATAGATATTAGAGATAGATTACAGACCCCTTTTTGCGCATACGAATACCACGGAGAGTACTGAGAAGGGGGAGGAAAGACACATCATAATAATGAAGGAGATGGTAATGACAAGATATGATAAAAGGATAGAAGAGGAAAACGTATTATAATAAGGAGATAGGTAAGGAGATAGTAATGATAAAGACCGTACATAAGATATCAGAATATGATAATGAGATGCCGTTGCGAAATGACACGAGGGGGAGGGAGTAATATGCCGTAGAGTATGGCATATGTAATTCACGTTTCATTACGTCAGCGAAGTAAGATGA
>NC_051400.1:48322802-48323035 GCF_015228065.2 Penaeus monodon
CTGAACCATTGAACCATATCAGTCAATAGATCGATTCGTGCATAAGAGCAGACGGTTTTTCCATAATTGAAAGCAGTCCATCAAGCAGTTTGCCTTACGAGGGATAAAGTCATCGCGTCCGCAGTTAATCGAGAGAAAGGAAGCTGTTTTCGTCGTGTATCCTTGCCCAATTAAAGTATATTCGTGTTTTTTTTTAATGGAAATTCAGATTTTTTTTTCGTCTAATACCAAAA
>NC_051400.1:48323332-48323497 GCF_015228065.2 Penaeus monodon
GCAAAAGGAGCCCCTGGCTGGAGCACCGGCGAGGCCAGGCGGGCTCCGACTCACGCCCACAGAAATAGAATCGAAAAGGTTACCGAAGACCCTCGCTCCTTCCACACGGTTCTTGCTGGGGACCGAGAGGGACTCGTGATGATGGAGGAGATGAAGGGAAATCAC
>NC_051400.1:48323960-48324180 GCF_015228065.2 Penaeus monodon
AACAATCAAAACAATCAGACAAACGTATACCGGAAAATCAAACAACTGATCACAAAGAAAAAAGGAGCAAGAATACTGGCTTGACACATGACACACCTGTACATTACACACACCTGCACATGAAACACACGTACATAACACCCACTTAACAAAGGAAGAGTAGCAGAAGCTTGACTTGACATGTTTGAGTTCTTGCCAACACGGACGCCTGCAACAGCCT
>NC_051400.1:48324435-48324634 GCF_015228065.2 Penaeus monodon
AATACAAACGATGGAGAAAGTATAATTTAAACAGACACCCAACCAAGTAAACACAAAAAAAACAACAACACTCAGCTGCTCTTTTAAGGATGATAAATACGAGAATTTCGTTATCGGTTATCAATCACGTTGTAAGAAATTTGGAAATACAAGCATCTTCCACAGCGTCAATAGAGTCAATACTATGCAGGAGGAACGA
>NC_051400.1:48325006-48325160 GCF_015228065.2 Penaeus monodon
GACTGAGGAGGGAGGATACATAGAGAGGATTAGAGAGGAGTGACGAGAAGGGGGATTGGGAGAAATGAGACAGAGAGGGTGAGATGGGGAGCGTGAGAAAGAGAATATGAGAGGCGAAGGGTGAAAGAGGCAGGGTGAGAGGGAGGGTGAGATG
>NC_051400.1:48325204-48325344 GCF_015228065.2 Penaeus monodon
TGGGGGGGGGGTGAGGCGAGAAAGAAAGGACGAGAGAGGAAAGAATAAAAACAGAATAAGATGGAAATAGATGGAACTCAATCTAACCGAATGCGAATGGGGAACCGGCATAATTATAAAAAGTACAAAATTGGTGACTA
>NC_051400.1:48325966-48326046 GCF_015228065.2 Penaeus monodon
TAGGGATGCTGGTGCTGGGAGAAGAGAGACAATATCCCTGGCTGCATAACATTTATCTTGGACTCTGTGTTTGGTGAATA
>NC_051400.1:48326375-48326488 GCF_015228065.2 Penaeus monodon
TTCCATAGAAATTCGATGAAGAAATATTGCAAAAGATTCCAAACAGACATGCAAAACCAATCAGCCATTCACCTTCGACGACTGGAAGAAAGAGAGGGAAGGGGAGAGAGAAA
>NC_051400.1:48327141-48327387 GCF_015228065.2 Penaeus monodon
CCCTGGGGGCCCTGACCTTCAGGGGCCCGGACCCCCCAGGGGGCCGCCCCTCTCTTCCTCGCCCTCGGGGGAAGGGAGACAAAACCTCTATTTTTTCATCCTCCTTTTTCTTCCTCCCCTTTTCTTTTCGTGACAATGGTTTCTTCTCGGGGGTTTCCGACCAGGTCCCCCCCTTCCCCTCCCCTACTCCCTACTCCCTCCAGTTAGCTAGCTTCACGGTTAGTTCAGACCCGGAGGCTGCGTCGC
>NC_051400.1:48327652-48327855 GCF_015228065.2 Penaeus monodon
TATAGAAAACCCCAACGTTCTGATAGGCCTCGAGTCGCCACCTACAGCCGTTATTAACCCCCCCCCCCCCCAAGAGGCGCTCGGTCGTTATCGGGTCGTTCGCACATGACGTGGGAAGGGGGAAGGGGGTGGGGGCGTACCGGACGACCTCGTGAAGCGGTTTATCTTCCGGTTCTGTGCTCGTGAAACCGGTTCGCTTTCGC
>NC_051400.1:48328248-48328364 GCF_015228065.2 Penaeus monodon
TATGGAAAGCGCAGCCGTCTTGTCCTGCATTGTTGCCAGTTGAAAGGCAGGAATCGGAGACGAATTGAAAAGTAGTCAAATGCATTTCTGTTCAATTGCAAGATGCATTCCCAAGA
>NC_051400.1:48328403-48328475 GCF_015228065.2 Penaeus monodon
CTCAAACGTTTTTTTCTGCGCAATTATGGGTCAGTTTCCGTTCCCATCCGTTCCTCAAGATTCCTCGATTCC
>NC_051400.1:48328711-48328928 GCF_015228065.2 Penaeus monodon
ATCATTAAACGCGCGCGCGCACACGCACACACAACCTTACTCAAACCAGAAAGCGTAGGTGGGCGAAGGGCAGGTTAGGTGGTAAAGGTGAAGGGGGAGGGTGAAGGGGGGGAGAGGCCAAAGGGTGGGGGGGGGAGATCAGCATGACCTAATAAGCTTCTGCATATTTGGCCTGCGTGACCTATCTCCGGCGAGCCATAAATGGGCCTATAATAGA
>NC_051400.1:48329534-48329623 GCF_015228065.2 Penaeus monodon
TAAAAGGCACTAGACGGATGGGCGGATTGACACGGGTGGGCGGCCCCGTGCCTGGCTGAGCCCATCTGGCACGGGCGGAGTTGGCACGC
>NC_051400.1:48330091-48330352 GCF_015228065.2 Penaeus monodon
TAATCTTACTATTTCCTTAGTCCTTTGACGTATATACCATGGAGAATCAAATAGAGCATCAAGTTATATGTCAAATATGCGTACCACACAACACAAAGAAAGACATGATATATGTTGCAGTGGTTTGCAGCTGTGTCGTCGTTTGTGTGTTCTGTTGGTGTAGTGGTAGGAGTAAGAGTGTGGTGATGATGAGAATATATAAAGGAAGAAGATGATGAAGAGAGATGATGATGATGATGTGATGTGTGTGGTGGGGATGTG
>NC_051400.1:48330430-48330560 GCF_015228065.2 Penaeus monodon
GAGGAGTGAGATAGGAGACATGAATGATAATAAGAAAGTGATAAAAATTGAATATTCCATTACGTGTTAACGTATACAAATATTCCTTGTAAATCCATCCATCAGCACGACATTTACAACCACGAGGAAA
>NC_051400.1:48330691-48331067 GCF_015228065.2 Penaeus monodon
ATCACAGACAACCCCCCCCCCCCCGCCCCGACATAAAACAAATACAAAAACGAATTAAACAAGCCCGAATCTCCGTGTATAGCATTCGTATCGCGCAGAAGAAACACACAAATACCCGACCACGTAAATAACACAAAGACAATATTATGATGTAATGAGAAACGGTCACAGCATGCCAAACATTCCACTTTTTTATTCATCATACTTTTTATTTTCTTACGTGACGCAATGTTCAGAAATTTGCGATCGATATTTACTACTAAAAGGGTGTGCGTAGTGAATCTAATTACAAACCTCATTAACCAATAAACGAAACTAATTGAAGTCATTAGGAAAACTCTTTTCATCGTCACCCCAATACTACCTCAGAATGAGG
>NC_051400.1:48331402-48331550 GCF_015228065.2 Penaeus monodon
ACATGAAAAAAGAGCATCGTTAATTTTCATTCATCCTCGTTCTCTTCTGGAATCGATCGATAATCGGGAACCAACAGCCCTGAGGAGAGCATAGCATTGCGGTCACTATCGATCAAGTGCTATTGATCATCTAAGGAGGAAGGGCAGG
>NC_051400.1:48331913-48331982 GCF_015228065.2 Penaeus monodon
AGCCTCTATAACCATAACATCTGAAGGAGAGAAAGTCGTTCTTTGAAGGATGAACAAAATTGGGACGAG
>NC_051400.1:48332079-48332148 GCF_015228065.2 Penaeus monodon
GTCGTTTCAGGACAAGTAAACAAGTAAACACCAACACGCTATTTTCCGTTCTAGTGACCTTAACTATCT
>NC_051400.1:48332332-48332514 GCF_015228065.2 Penaeus monodon
ACCACCACTGCCAACACTGCGACCAAGAGCTATATCCTATCTTACCCCCCCCCCCCCATTCGACCTCTAACTCTAAATTCCCCCGAAATCCCCCGCCCTAATCACACACCCCACCTTCCCCCACCCTCCCCTCCCCCTAATCTCCCTTAAGTGTCATGAAATCCTCATGCAAAGATGGGAAA
>NC_051400.1:48332797-48333156 GCF_015228065.2 Penaeus monodon
CTTTATTTACATAATGTTTATGAGGCGATGCAGACAGGGGTGTCGACCGGAGATAAGGCAGAGCGAGAGTGTGGGAAAGTGTTTTTAACATTCCCCTTCTATGGGCGAAGAGGGGAGGGAGAGAGGGAAAGAAGGAGTAAAGAAGAGAGAGAGAGAGAGAGAGAGGGAAGGAGTACAGAAGGTAAGGAGGGAAAAAGGGAGTAAAATAGGAAGGGAGAGAAGGAGAGAGAGAGAGAGGGGGGTGAGGGAGGGGGAGGGGGAAAGGGGGAAGGGAAGAAAGTAAGGGGAAAAAGGAAGGAGAAAAGGTGGAGAGGAGAGTGGAGGGAGAAAGAAAGGGACGGATAGACTGAGGGAATGCA
>NC_051400.1:48333378-48333565 GCF_015228065.2 Penaeus monodon
TTTTGCTTGAAACTCAAAAATACAAATCCTTCGATTTGCCGCTAAAAGCCTCGGCCTAACAACTGGCGACCTGCCAACAGCGAACTGCCGTTTACTGCGACCTCATCCCGAAGGGTTCAACAATCCAGACCCCGTATTACACGTCAGCGCTGGATGTTATCCAACATTCACTCAAACTGAGGACTGG
>NC_051400.1:48334095-48334316 GCF_015228065.2 Penaeus monodon
ATTAATTTCGGAGAATTAATGTCTTTATTTATTGTCTTTGTACAGTCCATAAACAATTATGAACGAATAACTCAGGAAACAAATTACCCAAGAAGTAGACAAAAAAAAAATCATCGCCTGGCACTGGGGAGTGTATGTCTGGCCGGGCACAGTGCCACGTTACTATCAAATGACATTTCTAAGAGTGCCAATGAATCTTTCCGTGTTGTCTCAAAAAAAGA
>NC_051400.1:48334413-48335018 GCF_015228065.2 Penaeus monodon
AACGGCAGGAGAATTTCATATCGTATATCAACTTTCATCTTATAAAGGTTTCCTATAGCATCATCATTATTTAGAACAATGCGATATACACATAACCCATTGATAACGGAATAATAAACACAAAAAATCAGAAATATTCACATCTAGAAGCTCCGCCGCATAACAAACGGCTCCACACGAACGCAAGTATATGTTGGCGAAGAAAGAGCTATGCTGATTGGCCCCTTTTTTCATTCATATATTTTTAATTCATAAGTCAAGGGCTACTTTGACGGCCTTTCGTTCGTGGCGCCGATGACGTTGGTACCCCTGCCTTGAGGAGATGTTGGTACTCTTGATACCGGCGTGACGTCACACTCGCCGCTGTGCCAATCCCACGGACGGGGGGGGGGGGGGGCAGATGTGAAGGCCATATTTTGCATAGTTTTGCTCTCTTTCGCCATTTCATTATCTTTTTTCTCTGAGGAATAATGATCATTTTCCATTGCATAACATTTCAAAATCAATGTGAATGTTGCAAAACTATAATCTAGATGCTGTTTCAATTAATTGTCAATTGTGTGTGTTGCTTGGTAAGTAAAATGGATGAAACGCATGATAGAAAA
>NC_051400.1:48335423-48335642 GCF_015228065.2 Penaeus monodon
TCCAAAACACCCCCATTAAGGCTCTTGATGAGCTGCCCAGCGCCCTGTTAATTGCCTATGCCTCTCCCGTGATTGATTTAATTGATATCCACGGATCCGAAGAGAGATGGCCGCGCGTCGTCTTCCTGAGCCTCTTGTTTGTCTTCGTTGTTTTCTTGTCCCGAATTCGAGGCGCTTCGTTAGGCCACGTGAGGGGGATTTTTTTTTTCCCCTTTTTTT
>NC_051400.1:48335979-48336161 GCF_015228065.2 Penaeus monodon
AAGAGTTGATTCAAACGCCTACAATCCAGTACCACAATGGAAGAAAGCTTATCTTTATTAACACCGAAAATAAATAGAGAAAACATGAGTGAGGTGCAAAGGGTTAGGAACCCGGCAGAGTTACGACCCAGGCTATCACGACTTCAAAACGACTCATTTGTCAGCGTGAGAGTGCGGTGAAA
>NC_051400.1:48336405-48336519 GCF_015228065.2 Penaeus monodon
AAGAAGTCAAAGGAAGAATAAATAAAGAGAAAGATCGTCGGGCTAAAGCGAGGTGACACTTCCGCCGAAAAGGAATTTGGTTTGGCTGTTGTCTCTCTCCCTCATTCACTCCCT
>NC_051400.1:48336811-48337684 GCF_015228065.2 Penaeus monodon
GAGCCAAGACATGACATAACGACATCAATATCTCACGCAAGTCGTCTGATACATGGTCGTTCCCGCACACGGTCTCAACACGCTCTCCTAACACAGCGACAGACGACCATTAGCTTATTCTAGTACAACCACAGTCACCGAGCGACTCGAACAACTTTAAATCACCTTTGAATTGTCCCTGAACAACCCCAGGCGAAGGAGCCAAACGACCCAAACAACCTCACGACCCTAAACGACCCCGCACGATACCCGGAGGACCCAAACAACCCCGAACGACCTGGCGCGATCCCAAACAACCCTACTCGACCCCAGAGAAACTCTTCACGACCCCAAACAACCTCTCACGACCCCAAACAATCCCAAACCAGCTCAAACAACCCCTCACGACCCCAAACAACCCCAAACGACCCCGCACGACCGCCAAACAACCCGCACGACCGCCAAACAACCCCTTACGACCCCGCACACGACCCCAAACAACTCAATTAGCCCCGCGGCATTGCCTCGTCGAGCGCCTTCGAAT
The DNA here is from genome assembly GCF_015228065.2 of Penaeus monodon. Classification (NCBI taxonomy): domain Eukaryota; kingdom Metazoa; phylum Arthropoda; class Malacostraca; order Decapoda; family Penaeidae; genus Penaeus; species Penaeus monodon. Next base: position 48,337,335 of record NC_051400.1, read on the forward strand.
CACGCTCGGGGCGCATCGGGGAAATTGGTGCATAACGAAGGGATGCGGTGCGGGTTAAGGTGTTGCAATGAGGGGGAGGGGGAGGGGGGAGGTAAACAAACACTTAGCAATTGCAATGTCTGTGCCGCTGCATGACATTTGCATAATGGATCCCTTGACCTCGTTCGGATACTAGAGGGTGGTTCGTTGATATAATTCAGATTAATATGATATCGTTCGATGAAACATAAATTGATAAAATGAAAAATGGGAGAGAGGTTGTTAAGCTTGTTAATAACTATGAAAAAATACGAAGGAATTGTAAATTAATAATTCCTAAAACAGATATATACAGACATCCATAGAAATTA
>NC_051400.1:48337853-48337949 GCF_015228065.2 Penaeus monodon
CACATTCGCCCATCGCTCTGGCCCCACAAACATACCGAAAAAAATGATTGAAAAAATCATTAAAAATAGCTATTCCCACCCAGACCTTAGGATTAA
>NC_051400.1:48337982-48338180 GCF_015228065.2 Penaeus monodon
TATATATATCCAAGAGGGCGACGAGACAGGCAGGTCAGGCGAGTTGTCAAGCAGCGTGTAATTTCATCTTCTTAGGATTTGCTTGTACGGCGGAGTAAAGGTGGTGAGGTCGCGCTTGTCATCATTAACGTCCCCGGGAATAAATATGTGGGGGCAATAAATCTTATTTCGGGATGCGTCTTGCGGGTGTGATGGAGC
>NC_051400.1:48338423-48338866 GCF_015228065.2 Penaeus monodon
CATCAACGCGTATGTTCACTATATCTTCTTCATTTACATGAATTGAGAATAAACACACCGCACGTCTTCAATAAACCCTGATTCACATTCGCCCCTGCATTTGCATGAGAGATTTCCGAACACACATGCATGCATTTGCCCGCATGCATTTGCCCACATGCACAAACCCGAACATTATCCACCGCATTCGTGTGCACTTGCATTCATCTTCAGTCGCAGTGGCACATGCTATCGACAACGCGGTTTAAATATAATGCAGATCAAAGGAGAAAGAGTATGTGCGATATTTCATCACTCACAATGTGTAGTTCGAGGTACACACTGCTGGCAATGTCACACACAATAAAGTCTAAATGTGAACACTGAATTCTGTCGTTAAACTTTTCAGTCTTTTTAGACGACGGTAATTAGATTTGGTCATGCACGTGTGCAATTTTGCAAAA
>NC_051400.1:48339165-48339474 GCF_015228065.2 Penaeus monodon
TCATCGTTGCAAAAGCGAAGGAAATATTTCCACATGAAATGTTTCAGATTAACGTCTTCTTAGTAGGGTTAGCAGTGAATAAGGACGTCAAAAATTCACAAAAGAAATGTCTTGAATCTGCTTTCGATTTAAACGAAATTATTTTGCATTTTTCCTCCCTGCTTTCAGTCTATATAGCAACCCCTTTCCATGTATCAATCTTCTATCATTTACTCCATTCATAAAACCACACACAAATAAGCAAACAGACAAAGCCATTTATTTGATCTATCTCGCCTCCCGTAACTCCATTCTATTCGAATTTACATG
>NC_051400.1:48339518-48339946 GCF_015228065.2 Penaeus monodon
AGACAGCCCATTCGCGGAACAGAGAGCAACAGCGCCAAGTTCCGCGAAACACGAGTCAAAAATGTTCCATACACAGTCACACGGCCACTCCTAGCATGGCTATAAACAAAGGAGTAATCGCATATGGTCAATAAAATGCTGTAATATGAGTTTTATGTCAACTATAGGGAGCCATGTCAATTAAAGAGGCCTCAGGGGGGTGCTATGTCAAACTGAGCCTTGTGCGCTGGTGATACAAGGCTGATAATGGCGCGCACAGAGCTCCGCGGGACATAACAGTGGCTCTGCTCTTTTAGCGTGATCCGAGATGACGTTACTGCTCTGCAATAGCAATATTCTGTCCGTGGGCTTCTGACTCTGTTTCCCTTTCCCTCCGGCCCCGCGCATTGGCCTCGCCCCTTTCTCTTTTTCTTTGTCTCCTGGTGTTC
>NC_051400.1:48340444-48340684 GCF_015228065.2 Penaeus monodon
GACTAAGCCCCGTATTGCCCGCCTTCCACGGAATCTCCTCAATATATACGATCAGCTTAATGTATTTCCCGCCGCCATGCATTTCTGCCGCAGAGCCGGCATGCACTCCTCTTGGCACACTGCCGCCCGCACGCAGTTCCCGATGCCATTCCGGTGTGTGTCTTAGAGGTCTACTAACCCCCCTCCCCCCCTTCCCCCCTTATCCTCACACATACATTCAGTCTCTTCCCTTTCCTTGGC
>NC_051400.1:48340761-48340827 GCF_015228065.2 Penaeus monodon
CTCCTCTTTCATTTACTCCTCTCGTCCCTACTACTTTTTCTCTGCCACTATACCCTGTATTTCCTT
>NC_051400.1:48341066-48341207 GCF_015228065.2 Penaeus monodon
CCTCATCAATCCCCACCCACACTTCCCAAGGTCAACCGCACGAGTCATGAGTCATTCACAGGCGAGAGATGCAGGCGCGGATGCATGTCAGTCATCGGTCTCATTCCTCAGTCTCGGTATGGACTAGTTCGGGTATATCGG
>NC_051400.1:48341637-48341706 GCF_015228065.2 Penaeus monodon
GGTGGTCGGGTGATAATGGATTTGTGGCGGCTCATAACAGGTGGAAGGGGAAGGGTGGGGGGGGCTGGT
>NC_051400.1:48342038-48342217 GCF_015228065.2 Penaeus monodon
TTAAAAATACCCCGCATGATCCAATCTCTCATTAAACACTATTTCTCGCATCCTGGAGGTGTTCTCGTTCGCGGAAATTCCCTCCGTCGTGATAAAACAGAAGCTTAAGGACGCAAGCACCGCAATCTTTCGATAAAATACGTTTTGTTGCTTTAAGGCGTGCTTCTGACGCCCCGGGG
>NC_051400.1:48342546-48342632 GCF_015228065.2 Penaeus monodon
AGGTATCAGTGCATTTACCTCGCTCGCCGATTTGGCATTGTTGCTATAAATTACATACACGTGAAAGACGTTCTCACATTACCAAG
>NC_051400.1:48342811-48343166 GCF_015228065.2 Penaeus monodon
AGCAGCTAAAAAAACGGATAGATACACACACAAATCTACCTTCCCTCGACCTCCCCTCCACCCCCAACCTCCCCTCCCCTGCCGCCCACCTTCCCCTTCCCTCTTCCTCCCCCCCAACCCCCCTCCACCCCTCCCCTCCCCTGCCCAGCCGCCCATTTCCCAGCACTTCCCCGCCCATCCGCCGCCCGCCAGCGCCCTTCGCCCTTGGTTTAGGACTCTGTTTTGATGTCGGGCGTCCCCGCGCGCTCTCGAGACTCAAAATAAAGAGTGTTCTCGGGTTTTAGCGACCGTTAAAACCGTTAAAACCGTTAAAACCGTTGGAGAAGCGGCCACTCCGTTTCCTTCCTTTTTTCCA
>NC_051400.1:48343339-48343472 GCF_015228065.2 Penaeus monodon
AAAGGGCGACAGTTTTTTCTCCCGCAGCTTGCTTTAAAAGCTTTTCAATTTGTCCTCCGTGTTGATTTTCTTATCTCCCTCATCTCACGTTTCTCGATTTACCTTTTCATCTGTCTGTCAGCCTGACAGGGAG
>NC_051400.1:48343933-48344381 GCF_015228065.2 Penaeus monodon
GCAACCCTTTTCACCCTTCTTCTGCCCTTCCTTCCTCCCTCTCCTACCCCTCTCTTCTTTTCCTCCCCCCTCCCTCCCCTCATCCTCCCTCCTTCACTCCTTCTCCTACCCCGCTCCCCTACCCTTCCCTCCTTCCCACCACCTCCCTCCCTTCCCCTACTTCCCACCACCTCCCTCCCCTTCCCTCCCCTCCTTCCCTTCCCCCCCTCCCCTCCCCTCCTTCCCCCATTCCTCCCCTCTTTCCCACAACCCTCCCCCTTCCCCCTCCCGACCCAAACCAACAGATTCGAGCTAAAGGGCGGCGCGCGTGTCGATTTAATGACCGCGGGCCCGTCATTTCGCAATATGGATATTGGCAAGAGGCGCCCCACAGAGGGATTCTGCCGGGAAAGGTTTAGTTTTGTGTCCTCCTGCCGCTTAGGCCTGCCACTGGGACGCGTTTCGGATC
>NC_051400.1:48344723-48344909 GCF_015228065.2 Penaeus monodon
AAGAGGATAAGAACCAATAAATATAAATGCTGTCTTCTCTGCCTCGGTCTTAATCTTTGCGTGTGGTTCTCGGCGAAAGAGTGAATGTAAATGAATCCTTTGTAAACAGGATCAAATTCTCTCTTTGTCTCATTTATTCACCGCCGCCTGACCCCTGCTGACGTCATGCTACTTCGTCTGAACTCT
>NC_051400.1:48345189-48346353 GCF_015228065.2 Penaeus monodon
CTTGGGGGGGGGGGGGGGCTGTTCGCGAACGTCTGGCGCGAGATTCTTGGCTAATTGTCCAAAGAATCTGCTTCGTTCCTCAATGCACAACCCAGCAAACTATCGTAAAACAACCGAAAAATTCCCACTCCCCTCCCTCCCTTCCCTCTTCCTCTTCCCTCCCTTCCTTCCCTCCCCCTCCTTCCCCTTCCTTCTTCTACCCCTCTCCCCTCCTTTCCTTCCCTCCTACCCCCATCCTCCCTCCCTTTCCTCCCTCTCCTACCCCTTCTTCCCTTCCCTCCCCTACCCCCCTTCCTTCCACTCCCTTCCCCTCATCCATTTACCCCCCCCCTCCCCCACGCCTTCCTTCCCGTGTATATATTTGGAGCAGGAAACCTCTTGGCTGCGGGTCTTGGAGGCAGGAGGGAGTAGAGGGGAGGGGGGGAGGGAGCGGGGGAGAGTGGAGAGGACATGAAGAAGGGGAAGGGGAGTAGAGCGCAGGGGGGGGGTAGAGAGCGGGGGGGTAGTGACCGGGGAAAGGGCAGTAGAAAGCGCGGGGGGGGGGTTGAGAGCGGTGAGGGGGGGGGATATCTGTAGTTCTGGGGCCTGGACTTTGGGATCTAGGGTTAGAAAGGGCCTAAGAGAGTGTTACAGGGTCTAGAATGAGGGGGAGGGTGTCAAAAAAAGGGATTTGAGGATGGGGTAGGAGGTAGGGGGGATCTGGGAGTGGGTAGACGGGTCAAGGACAGAGGTCTGGGGTCAAAGAAGGAGGGGGGGGGTCTTGAGTCCAGAATGGGAGGGGGGACTAAGGCAGATTAGCGGATTTCTCCCAAAAGACCCTAAAACCTCAGGCCTGTGTTACTTGCAAGGACGAGCGTGTTCTTTGCCAAGGGGATCGTATCCTCCGTCGCGTTGCGGAAAAGAGAAGGTACATGATAATAATGATAAAAAAAAGGAAACTAATAATAATGAAAAGAAGGAAAACGATAATTGAAAAAGAAGGAAAATTGTGATAAACAGAAGGAAAATGATAAATGAAAAGAAACATTGAAAAATAATAGTAATAATAATAATAGAGGAGGAAAATTATAAATAAAATGTAAATTAGAATAATATACTGAAAATAACAAAAATATATTATTATAAAGGATGATAATAGCAATAAAATAAAATGAATTAACATGG
>NC_051400.1:48346453-48346607 GCF_015228065.2 Penaeus monodon
GAAATATCGTTAATATCAAAAGAGAAAAGAAAAAGAAACGGCGCAAAATAGCCTCATGGCACCCAATTTCACGAGACATTAAAATCACCATTAAATCACAAAATCACTCATTACCCATCATAAGGATGACGTCACGAGGTCACACTATGCCCGT
>NC_051400.1:48346775-48346918 GCF_015228065.2 Penaeus monodon
ACTCTATGGTATGTGAATCAAGGGCAAAAAAATGGAATTTTCTCCATTCTATTTTGTATCTTCTATTTTCTTTCTGTTATGCCCCCCCCTATCAATGTCATGTTGAGTGTATGTTCTCATGCATGATTACATTTCTCTTCCTC
>NC_051400.1:48347000-48347091 GCF_015228065.2 Penaeus monodon
GGTCAGTTAGTTTGGGCGTCAATAATCTGTATCGGTTTCTCTGAATGTCTCACTTCTTAATTCTTTTTAACTGCCTTTGTCTGTATGCCTG
>NC_051400.1:48347162-48347809 GCF_015228065.2 Penaeus monodon
CTTCTTTGCAAAGTTACTTTGGTCTTCATGCACGACTGAAATTCTATGTTGCTAAGCATTTTCATTCTGCTAGAACAAAGACACTGGCATTATCATTTGAATGTGTCGGGATTACATATAACATTAACTTTTTTTCCCAATCACAAAAAACAAAGAAAACAAAGAAACTAAAGCAAGGAAATCCTAATGCATTAGAAAAGTTTAAACAAGATATGACACAGATCTAAACAACCGTAAACAGAAGACAAAATAAAATACTACTATGGATCCAAAGGACCATCACTTAACAACACGAACAAAAAACACAAACAGGATAAACAAACAAACTGGACAAAGACAAACATGACATATAAACACAAAGAGGACAAAACAGATAAACATGACACACAAACACAAACATTACAACCAAACACAAACTGGACAAACACAAACATTACACACACAGACAGACAGGACAAACATTACATTACAAACAAACACAAACAGGACAAACAAACGCAAACACTAACAACTACACACGTAAACCCTTTCCGCTGATCCGCGGGAGTTGGTCCCCCTGAAACCCCGGTGCATGAAGGTCGTCCATTGATATTTAGGTAAACGTTTTCCCCGTTATTCTATACTCCTTTCGTGATATATGCACAGCC
>NC_051400.1:48348166-48348553 GCF_015228065.2 Penaeus monodon
CAGTTAGGCTTGCATGCAACTCCTCCTCCCTCCCCCCTCCCCCGCTTTGCAACCGTGCAATTCTCGAAACTCGATAAAACAATAGAATAGTTACTTTACCATTCCCTGAACACACATCCGCAGTTGTAAAGACTTTTATCCATATAAAAACCGTACAGTCAATACAATGTAAATAGATTGGTTTATTTCAGCCATCGTGAATCTCGAACATCGTTTGTCCAAAAAAATCGATAAAAACGCGATTGATTATATCGCAGACAAGTGAAGTTGCGGATTGTATGGTTAATACGTAGGGATATAACGAGATACCAATATCATATTAGGTCCGGATAACACGCTTGAGGATTGTAGTGTCTGAGATCTTATTAGTAATCTGGATACGTGTGT
>NC_051400.1:48348754-48348958 GCF_015228065.2 Penaeus monodon
TCGCGCGCGCGCGTTGGTAATGATAATAGTAATAATTTAGCCTTTCCTATTTATTGTACTTCTAAGCTAGAACGCAACTTCTGTCCCACACAGAATAGGTGCGGTGCGCATGGGCGTGTGCGGGCCGTGCATCACCACTGGGAACCTCTTAGTAGTCGCAAACTCTCCCGCCGAAGTTAGCCGAGTTACACAACACCCGGGTGA
>NC_051400.1:48348997-48349099 GCF_015228065.2 Penaeus monodon
AAGAGCAGGAACGGCGAGTCGGGATAACGACCCAAATTGGCTGACCGGGACGTGAACAGCTAGTTAGTACAGTTCTGCCTCGGTCATCAAAGACACGACTTC
>NC_051400.1:48349161-48349276 GCF_015228065.2 Penaeus monodon
GACCAAGCCCACGCCCCTGGCTTCCAATCAGCGCCTTGGCTCGATCCCCTTAAGTGTTAATTCATGTGCGGCCGAAAATCAGCTGCAGTATTTCGTTCTTATTTCGCAAAATCCT
>NC_051400.1:48349451-48349598 GCF_015228065.2 Penaeus monodon
GTCGATGAATATTCCGAGCTTAAAACGCTTCTTCGCCCTTGAATTATGGACTTAAAATTACAATCTTCGAGCTGCAGGATGCGGGAACATATACACTTATTTCTGATAACAGATGAGTTCCGCGCCACATGCTGCTCTGCGGGCGGT
>NC_051400.1:48349796-48350206 GCF_015228065.2 Penaeus monodon
CGTTGATAACAACAAATCCAATAAGAGCGCGAGAACGAGAGCGAGAGCAAGAGAGGCACATGACACTACAAATCATTTATTCATTCTTTTTTTTCTAAATCAACCTCCTCCATTCAAAGAAATTAAAACATACAACGCCATTTTCTACACATACACTACGTCAAGGCAAGTCTGTATTTATAAACGAAAGACAAGTATTCTCACTGGACTATAATAAAAGCTTATTAAAAAAAAATAGATTTCGAGGTATGTCATATACCTCGCTTTATCGTAATTCCTTCCTTCTCTCCCTTTTCTTTGGTCATGTCAAGGCAACTTGTACCCAAGACCGAGTGCCAAAGCTGTGGGGACGAATGTCAAATAAAGGGTGTGGGCCTTTTTACCTGTTTGTATTTAGAAATGAATCATTG
>NC_051400.1:48350800-48351138 GCF_015228065.2 Penaeus monodon
GACCCCTTAATAGGCGGTTGTGCTAATCAATGTCCACCTGATTTACCGAAAGCGTTTCACGGTCGACCCGACATGAAACAGAGAGCCACAGAGAGCCAGAGAGGGCCATAGAAGGGCTAAAGAGATCCACAGAGAACCAAAGAAAACCACAGCAAACCACACAGAACCACAGAGTACCACAGGCGATTGTTTACCTACTCCGAAATGGCACTCCCTCGCACCTTGTTGCCACGACAAACACGCGGTCTAGAGGTGACACCCACGACCAAGCCGGTTTAGATGCTTGTTATGCGGCAAAGGCAAACTGGCGCTGGCTTAGTGGCGGTGTACAGTAGTAA
>NC_051400.1:48351543-48351957 GCF_015228065.2 Penaeus monodon
GAGTGGGAGGAAGATTAAGAAGAATAAAGACAAGGAGAAGAAGAGAAAGGTAATTAAAAGAAAAAGGAAAAAGTAAGAAAAGAGAAGACGGAGAAAATGAGAATAAAATGAGGAAGAGAAAGAAAAGGAGGAAAAAAGGGAGAATAAAATGAAGAAGAGAAAGAAAAGGGGGGGAAAAGAGAGAATAAGATGAAGAAGAGGGAGAAAATGAGGAAAAGAAGATTAAGAAGGAGAGAGAGCGAGAGGAGACAGAAGACCAATAAGAGGCCATAAATCTCCCGGCCCATCGCGCAAGAGAGAGAGAGATTTGACCTCGCTCTCCCGTGACCTCCGGCCCTTCCTGTGACCTCTGGCCTACGCGGCGACCCGAGCGAGAAGCCTCTTGCATTTAACCTCCGCGGCTGAACAGATCTA
>NC_051400.1:48351994-48352103 GCF_015228065.2 Penaeus monodon
AAGGGAAGCTTAAAAATAATTCCAGCAGCTTTAAACGCTTAACTCTCTGTCCTTTTGCCATCAACTCTGACCTTATCCGACCCTGAACCTTAACAACGGCCTCTGATCA
>NC_051400.1:48352522-48352725 GCF_015228065.2 Penaeus monodon
TGTGTGAGATGCTTTTCATTAACAAATGGAAGTCTCACCTCCCTAAAAAGGCGAAAGGAAGAAGCAAAAACGTGGATAATTCTTTTTCTTCTAGCTACACAATTTATCCGTTGTCTCGCGTGTGCACGTTTGCCATAACAGAAGGAAGGTGGAGCTTGATCATTTTCGTGTCAGCGAGCGTCTTCTCTTGAGGCCATTTTCTC
>NC_051400.1:48352921-48353058 GCF_015228065.2 Penaeus monodon
TAACTAAAAAAAACAACAAGAACGAACGTGACAGAGAAAGGGAAAAAACAAAGCAAATATTCGATAATGCACGATAGGGAAAGACTAAGCATTTGGAAGTAGGCGGCAAATCACATTTGATAACGGTCAAGTGGAAC
>NC_051400.1:48353479-48353847 GCF_015228065.2 Penaeus monodon
CCCGCCGGCGGTGCAGCCTGACGGGGCGACGCAGAAGAAACCGTCTGCCTCTGGTAACCCTTTCCTTCCCCGGTTGGGCAGCGCTTGCGGGCGCCTGGCACGCGGGAGGCTGCGGGCGCTCGCTCGCGCCCCCTCGTCGCCTCTGCCTCGTTTCTTTGGATTTAGCTTATTTTGATTTTTGGGTGTTTTTTTTCTTTTCGTTTTTTTTTTTTTTGCTTCTTTCTTTTTCTTCTTTTTTACGTTTTTTCTTCTTCTTTCTTTCTTCTTCTCTTTCTCCTTTCTCTTTTTTTTATCTTGCTTATTGTTTTTATTCTTATCCTTATTTCCTTACGCCACATTCTTTCCGCTCTCCGCCACAGCCATCTTCA
>NC_051400.1:48354037-48354110 GCF_015228065.2 Penaeus monodon
TCACATTACCAGTCTTCCGTTCCCCTCTTTCCCCTTCTGTTGTTATGGAACAAGATAGGGCAGCTTTAACACT
>NC_051400.1:48354559-48354766 GCF_015228065.2 Penaeus monodon
CGAATGAATGGGCGGGCGAATGCAAGCGGAGATAACAGAAACGCCATCAAAGGGGCGGCAGAGGCGGCTGAGGATGGATTACATTATCGAGCACATTAACATACGATGTGGAGGCTCGGCCTTATCTCGCGACACCTCTCGGCCTCCACCTTATAGTGCCACCTATCTGGCACTCGACGACCCCTCTCGCCTCCTCCTCGTCGGGGT
>NC_051400.1:48355093-48355575 GCF_015228065.2 Penaeus monodon
TCCCTCTCTCCACTCCGCATCCTCCCCGCCCGCATTCTATAACCCGAAAAAGCCTCCGTATTTACGCCCTTTCTCAGTCATATTCATAGAGCGAAGTGCCGCATCCATATTGATTTTATTAGCTTAGACCTAATATACTCCGGGGAACCTATAAAGCGAACGACCTTATTAGCATATCGTGATTTCGGCCGGAATATTGGTGTTGACTTAAGCCTTTGTCACAGGCTGCTCTGCATTTTGGCTTCCGGTATCCTAGAATGCTATTAATTCGTCGGAACGAGGGAAGGGGGGGGATCTTACATAATAAGAATAGTATATCACATACGACGGAATAATACAAATATCATATTATGTAAGATAGAATAATACTAATATACTATAGAAGAGGGAAAGGTGGAAACCGTATAATAATTATGCTGCTGTTGAACTTTATGATTTATGTCACGATAAAAAAATAAAAGGAAGTTGTCGAATGAATATAG
>NC_051400.1:48355733-48355816 GCF_015228065.2 Penaeus monodon
TTATAAAAGAAATAAGTTAACGTCAAGGAGACGAAAAAAATATAATAAAAAACAAAAACTTAATGTATATATAGTCTTTTGTT
>NC_051400.1:48355862-48356048 GCF_015228065.2 Penaeus monodon
AAACCCGAACCACCGGCCAGCGTCAATCCGAGAGCAGATGAAACGAAGGCATTTAAAGTATCTCCCTTAACACAGGCACGAGATATTTTGCGAACTCAGGTACAGTGGAGGAAGAAAAAGGTCAAGAGTTATGCTGTTACACAAGTACACGTAGAGGACAACCAAAATAAAATAATGTGCTGCAAA
>NC_051400.1:48356528-48356608 GCF_015228065.2 Penaeus monodon
ATGTATATAAAAGCATTCTGGGTTTCTTCTTACAATTTGCATGGCCAGAGTGACCAAAACCATGTCTAAAATCAGCTTCC
>NC_051400.1:48356787-48358455 GCF_015228065.2 Penaeus monodon
TGTGTTGACAAAAATACCACTAAACTTGGACCAGAATACCTCGGAACTTCTCGTTACAAGAAATATCAAAGGCAGACGGAAAGTTCGGTGTGTCTTCGAGCGTGAATGTGCTGATTCCAGACATTGCCGTCAAGTTCAAATCAGACAGATTATTCATCCCGAATATACACATAAATAAACACGATATATCAGGTAATTCAGCCAATATATCAGCGAAATGAAGCTCTTTTATTTCCTCTTAATAAAACAGATTGCAGATTATTATAATAGTAATTAATTCCCACAACTAAAAATGGCACTTGATTCATGGAAATATGTCATCCACGTACCTTTTTTTTACCAAAAAGAATTAATAAAGTTATTTTTCATCTGTGTACTGAAAAAGTGCAATTCATTTTTATAATATCTGAGTTTTATCTTTTATTAAGAGTATCTTTATGGCACTGAAATTTATTGCAAACAGCAATATAATGCAATATATTTCGGCCTGTATAATACTCACCTATTTTGATATAAATTGTCGTAGTTTATATATTTTTGCATTTTATTTTATTATTATTATTTTTTTTTTACCAATTTATTTTATTCTACTTTTATTTACGGAGAACAACTGCATGTTTTACTTCAAAGAACTTTAAGAGGTGGGAATACAATAAAGTGTACTAATAACACTGGCACGGGTGGGGGTAGCCAATAGTGTCGTAGGGCGTATAATTGGGGGGTGTAGTGTTGGCACTACGGGGGTGGGGGGGGGCACAACAAAGTGTCGTGGGGTAGGTTGGCACGAGAGAGTAAAATTGTAGTGTTGGCACAACGGGAGGAGTGTACAATCAAGTGTGGCAGGGCATAGTAGGTGGGGGAGCGAGTGTTCAACAACTGTGGGTGTGTGTGTAGTATTGTCAATAAAGGCAGTGTGGGAAGGGGTACACAAAGTGGGAGGGCAGTGTAAAAAAAATAGGTATGTGTAGCGTTGGCACTATAGGGGTGTCACAATCAAGTTCCAAGAGTCGCACTCTTTGGGAGGGAGATGGTGTCACAAAATAGAGGGGGGGAGGGTACAGTGTTGACACAGATGACAACATTTCCTTTAAAATTCCTTACTGTGTTCTTCCGTGCAAGCTGAGGACAGGAGACATGGTACCAGTTAGACCTTTCCTGCGATAATCATTACGAATCTCATGAGGAAAACAAAGAAACAAATCAAGTACCCCGGGGGTAGATAGCGAAGAAAAGGGGAAACGCCACAGTAGAAAGAGTCTCAAAAAGAAAAGGAAGTGGAAGACACGTGATACAAGAGAGGTAGATGCAATTAAACCATAAATAGCGAATCAGTAAAAAAGCAAAGTTAACTCATCATACATCATAAACAGATCATGTAAAATGTATGCAAAGGATGCAGCAGCTTGAACGTTAATATCAATAGAGCAATATTCAGCTTAATGCAGGCTAAAGCTTTAGCAATATAACAGCAATATGGCATCAGATTAAACAGTCTATTTATATGACACGAAATAAAAGGAAACAAAAACTGAAATAAGCGAAAGCACGGAAGCTGCAGGAGGAATCATGAGAAAAAGATGAGATAAGATAAAAAAAACAAGAAGACAAACAAAAAAAGGAACAAATAGCTGCATTAAAGCATTAAACTCAACGGTAATAACATACAGA
>NC_051400.1:48358729-48358927 GCF_015228065.2 Penaeus monodon
ATAAAAGAGACGAGAGAAGAAGACAAACCAAAGGTAAACAGAAAGACCGTAAACAATGCACAGAACCCATATCGAACAAGCTGAAGGGGGACTTACGACATGTTAGAAGGAACATGCCTTCTGCTGTTTTCGTCCCCGAGGCCGTAGATCCCAGCCACCGCGGCCATCCTGAGAGCGAGGGCGTGGAGAGGCCGCTAC
>NC_051400.1:48358983-48359078 GCF_015228065.2 Penaeus monodon
GAGCGCGTGAGGTGCTTTTGGTGGGGTGGGTGAGAAGGGTGGGGGGGGAAAGAGGCCTTGGCTCCCCACCACCACCTTTCTGCAACCACCTTTCT
>NC_051400.1:48359203-48360051 GCF_015228065.2 Penaeus monodon
CTTGGCCCGACTCGATCTTGAGAAATCCCTTAGAGACGAAGGGCGCGGAGGTCAGGAGGTGGGCGGGGCTGGCGAGGAGGGAGAGTGGGCGGGGCTCCTCATTATGTGGAGATCGGAGGAGACGTCTTGTCACTCGCGACTCACTCGAGGGGAATCATGAGGCGAGAAACATGAGGGGAAAACATGGGAAACTATTCACACTCATGGCATACGCTTTCCCACCATTCGAGTAGCTACGTCATACTGATGATCACCTGCGTGGGAAACAACACCTTCCATTATGCTTGGGACGAGAGACTATAGGCACTCGCAACGGACACTTCACTTCAATAATTTCATTTACTTTTTAAACGAGATTCCATTTTTTTCTTCTTTTTTTCTCTCTCTACAGAAACTAAACCACAGAGAAAGGATCAGTGATATATAAGGCTTATAATCAAACACAGATGCGCATCCCTCTCAATTTTTTAAAACAAAAAAAGAATAAATTTAATCTTGATATTCCAGCGATTCCCGAACGTTCCAATGAATTCCAATTTCGCATGCTGCTGCTTCCAGAATAATCTTGTGATTTCGAAAATATTCCAGCGATTCGGGCGATCGTCTCGAATTACTCTGAGAGAAATAATTATTAAGTTTCTGAAGGCTTCATCCGCCAGCCGAGTCGTTTCAGAAGCCCGAGAGAGATTCCAAGGACGACTCGGTTCACGAAAACATGTTTTTTTTTTTTCGTCTTACTCGTCCTCTTGATGGGGATATTCTGATTCTTAATCCGGCACATTTTGGTTACTATTATTTACTGGTATTAGGGTTACTTAGCTGGTAAAACTATATGATTATTTTTTTTT
>NC_051400.1:48360224-48360483 GCF_015228065.2 Penaeus monodon
AGCGCGCGCGCGCAAGTGTGCTTGTGTACAACATATATAGTTACTCTCCATGTTCTTTTTTCGCATATATTTCCTTAACACATTTCTCTTCACTCTTAAAATGTCTATTTCCATCGCCATTCGCTCCCCTACATTAACTGCCCCGATTATCGGCCTCAAATCTCGCTTCTCCATAAAACGAAACTTTTCCTCCATTAGGAACAACGGGAAGGAAAAGGTCTGCGTCTTCATCCTTTTCATTTTTTTTTGAAGATGATAT
>NC_051400.1:48360907-48361131 GCF_015228065.2 Penaeus monodon
ACGCCCAACTCCATCAAGGGGAAAAAAGGAAAGCGATGTCGGGGCCTGTCATGGCATAGCAACCATATGCGATGCGTGCGCTAGGACAAGTAGGCCTACGACTCACACACGACTTAGTTTCTGCCGGATAATTGCCCTCCTTTTTAATTAGGAAAAAGCGAGGTCGGGATGAGGTCGAGGCTTTTCCCCGAGCCGCTTCCCCGCACTCGCACTCGCTTGATGTT
>NC_051400.1:48361381-48361604 GCF_015228065.2 Penaeus monodon
CAGCATGAAGAGGGGGAATCATCCTCTGTCACCAACACGAAGAAAGACCGGCACGCACAGAAAAAGCGGGGCCATTGAATGTGCCTCCGGTTGCGGCATCCGCTTGTATTGGCACCCACAGGGCCTCTGTGGCACTCAGTGATTGGGAGTCTCGTTTGCTACACGAGAAGCGCATTGTCAATAACGCCACTGCGGTGCCATGTATAGACACTCCCCCTTTCAC
>NC_051400.1:48361648-48361914 GCF_015228065.2 Penaeus monodon
ATCTCTTCTTTCCTCTCTTCCTGCCTTTCTCTTTCTCTCTTCCTACGATTACTACGCTTACCACAGCAGCAGCAGCAGAATCACTTGTATTATTACTAGTTCTAAACTGACAGCGCACGGTAGCCTTTTCATTGGGAATCATATAGATTGTCCATATTTATTATATATCATTGTATGTCTTTCATGATATAAAGGCTGGTAGTTCTATTATTGGTAATGGTAGAAGTACTAACATTATTATCATTATTACTATCATAGTAGGGCGG
>NC_051400.1:48362277-48362501 GCF_015228065.2 Penaeus monodon
CACCACAACTCGCAGTGGCAAGTGAGGCTCCACTGAACCGAGCGAAAGAACGGTACGAATTTGTGTTATCATTCTCCTTATCTCTGTGCCTTCTTATGCAATACGACTTGATACGATCTCGCAGCGACTACAGAAAGGCGAAGGAACTTATGACCTCAGTCGGGTGACAAGACGCAGGGATGTGGATTCAGAGGCGACAGAATCACGGGCCGGGAGAACGACTT
>NC_051400.1:48362777-48362924 GCF_015228065.2 Penaeus monodon
ATCAAAAGAAGAGCGGGCAAGAGAAACCAAGATTTATTGGAGCAAATATTCTTCCTGGTGAAATGGTTTAACACTTTCTTGACTTAGTATTCTGGATTTTATCGTTTCAACACTCTAGTCATTATCCTCGTTAGTATATATCGCTAG
>NC_051400.1:48363089-48363194 GCF_015228065.2 Penaeus monodon
ACATCAGAAGAAAACAAACGTATATCATAAATGACCTCCCCCCCCCTCTTCCCCGGTCGAGTCCGAGATAAAGGAGTCGGTTTATCACTATCGAGGATCAGAAGG
>NC_051400.1:48363413-48363570 GCF_015228065.2 Penaeus monodon
AGTTGGGGGTCTTTCCTCTCTCCCACCCCCTCTGTTAAATTCCCCCAAGTCTCCTATATATGTAATCCAGTTCCTTTATTATTGTACATGAGATTTCCTGAACTCTGTTCCTGGATGCGTAAAGGGGAACGGACAGGAGGACGGAAAGTGGAGACAC
>NC_051400.1:48363625-48363751 GCF_015228065.2 Penaeus monodon
TTAGAAGTAATTATGAAAGAGTATCAATAATCCGGAAATGACATGAAGAAGATATGAACACCGTGACCAGACATACAACAGAAATGAGATGTAGAAATTTCCTCATAATGTCCCTCCGTCTACAGT
>NC_051400.1:48363875-48364856 GCF_015228065.2 Penaeus monodon
TTATATAATGAGGAAAGAGTGATAATCTCAAAGAAACTTGAGGAAAAGGAAGGGAAGTGAATGAAGCAGCAGGTGATAATGATAATGATTTAGATTTACATTAACCACTTAGATGTTTAACAGATAATGGACAAAATCAACTCAATTATTCAATAAAAGAAAAAAGAAAAAACACTTTTGGAGCTACAAACCAGAACAATACAAAACATAACTAGAAGAAAAAATAAGGAAAAAAATCCCTCAGTAGGTCTAAAAATAGAAAGGCCTTGACTGCTAGGTCTAAATCCGTCAGCCATTACGACCTATGATACTCGAGAAGGTGGTTTGGTGGCAGCGGTGGGATGGAGGGAACTGTGATGGGGAAGGGAGGGTGATGGGGGAGAGTGGGGGATGGGGGAAGAATAGTGATGGGGAGAATACTGATGGGGGAGTGTGGGGGATGAGGGGACATTAGTGATGAGAGGAAGGGCGATGGAGGGAAGAATAGTAATGGGAGATGAAGGGAAGAATTGTGGAGAGAAAGAGGGAGGGGGGTGGAGAATAGTGACGGGGGAGAGTGGGGAATGGGGAGAGAATAGTGATGGATGACAAGGGGATGGGTGGAGAGTAGTGATGGGGAGAGGGGGAGTTGGGGGGAAGAATAGCGACTGAGAGGAAGGGAAAGGGGGAGATGGGGGGAGCAGAATAGTGAAAGAGAAGGAGAGAGAAAGTGGCGAGTAGCGAGTCCAAGGAGAGGGGGAGTGGGAGAGGGGAACAGAGTAGTGAATCCAGGGGAGGGGAGGAGGGAGGGGCAAAAGCAGGCTAGCCAATGGGCCTCGGACGTCGAATTCGTAATGACCATTGATTGGCTGCTCTCACCTAGGAAGGTCGGGTCGTTCGATGGGCGTTCGATTCTCGCGGGACGTAAAATGCGAGAAGGTTGTCGTAAACGCGGATAAAAAGGGGGAAGGGATACTTTCTCTTTTTTCGTTTTAGGGACTG
>NC_051400.1:48365074-48365763 GCF_015228065.2 Penaeus monodon
CACTTTGCAGTCACTTACACGAACCACTTCATCTGCATTCAGAGAGTGACATCGCTGCTAAAATGTGTACGACACTTATTATGCGTTTTTCTCCTGCGTAGAATATAATCTTGCGGATTTGGTTTCGGCGCTGACTTCTCCATTATATTTTTTCCCTCACTTCTGGCTCTGAAAGACGATTTTGCCCTTTAACGGCTGTTGTTGGTGTCTGTACGTTATAATCTTCGCCTATGTATGTCTCTGTTTTTGTTGATGTTTTGGTCATTCTTGTTTTTGTTATGCTTGTTATTATTTTTGTTCTTGTTGTTCTTAATGTTATTTATTTATTTATTTTTTGTCTTTGTCGTTTTTGATGCCGTTTTGTTGACTGTTTGTCTCGTTTTATAATAAGAAGAGCACATATTTATCCGCGTGTGTCTGTGCGTGCAACGTGTCTCCGCGTGTCCTTGCGCTTGCATCCCCAAAACATTCCCCGGACGAGGCAGACATCCTCTTGACCCGAGCTCCGAGCATCTCCCCTTTCGCGACGGCCCTGTAAACAACATCAATTAAGCGCAGCCACGACAAATAAACCGATGGCCAACGTTCAAGCTGCGAGATGTCTTAAGTAAGCAGGTGGATGCACGGGACGCTCACCTACACGCCAGGAGACGTTTACCTGCCAGGACGAGCACCTGAACCTTGAAAGA
>NC_051400.1:48365784-48366395 GCF_015228065.2 Penaeus monodon
GAGGTTCGTTTCAGTGAGTGACTGGAAAAAAGGGTAAATGATAGGTTTTTATAGAAAACACAAGCCTTTTTTTTCTAGGTTCCATATCACAAAAGTTTGAATGGGTGTTCTTGTATAATATTCAATTTTTATTTTGTTTATATCAGTGGATATTTGAACTCGCTTTTCAGTATCAGTATTATAAAAATGAAAAATGTGGCTTTCTCATAATCCCCCATAATGCCTTTTAGGTTTTTTCTCCTATCAACACTATATTCCACAAAATTGATAACTTTTCCCGTTAACTTATCATCATAGTTAAACTGGATAGTGTTAAATGGCAACTAATGGCAATATGTGCACGAATATACTAAAACTTTTAGGCATTAGTTCAGGTGTAAATACCAACAACTGTCCAGGATAATTTCTGGTTCTGCTAACCTTTGGCACTGTACAATGCATCTAGCTAAAGTGCATGTATTCTCGTGTTGAAAATTTAAATTGTAAATGTTGATGAATCACTACATACGAAAATTTCTATGTTTGCTCTTCATTCACGGGACTTGTGTTGTAGATATGTTAAAGTTTATATATATATATCGTAGACTGAATGTTTTTTTGTATATAATGTT
>NC_051400.1:48366623-48366771 GCF_015228065.2 Penaeus monodon
GAAGAGAAAGATATGTTCTATACGCAAACGGCATTCTAAATTTAATTACATCCTTTCTTTAATTACCACCACAGAATTAATCTCCCGTCCCCTGCCAGCTCCCCATGAGATGGACATCTTAAGCACATTCCAGACACGAAGGAAAAAC
>NC_051400.1:48366981-48367178 GCF_015228065.2 Penaeus monodon
CTGAAAAAAGAATGATTTCTCGAATACTATTCTCTATCCTTTCCCCTCATCTTACCCATTACCGCTTTCCCTCACAGATACAACAAGAACAGATCCGCGGCTTCAAGTAATAGTAATTTCGACCCTAATGCCATGCGGAGAACAACAGCCGGCATGGGGCAAAGAAACGAGATTTTAAGAGTAAATGTAACGAGAAT
>NC_051400.1:48367281-48367352 GCF_015228065.2 Penaeus monodon
ATACTCCTGCACTTAGTACATGAGTTTATTGTCCCTTATTTTTCAGGCTGCAATCTGCTATCTGCAGTCTT
>NC_051400.1:48367673-48368704 GCF_015228065.2 Penaeus monodon
CTCAGCGTGAGAAACCCTCAGCGTCCATTATCTCCACGCTTATTCCATGAACTTCTGCTGTTCCTCTTGCCAACTTTGAGCATGAATTCCTCCAGATCGGCTCTTCCGCCGCCTGCCCCGCCGTCGATTCATGCCCGAGGTGAGTGATAACGTCTTGGAATATCCTTAAGCGGTAAGGAGGACTCTTCACAAACTCCCGTCCCACTCTTCTTCATAAAAAAATCCCAATTAACTTAATAATCCTTGGCCATTTACTGGAATATTTTACACTCAGATTTACGGTTTTTTTTTCTCTCTCTATTTCATTATATTAGTTATCTTTTATTTTTGAGAAATAGCTAATTTAATTTGGGGATCGCTGGAATATCCCTCTGCGAATCTGCGAGTCCGCTGCTGCAAATTTCAATATGATATCTTTTTTATTTCCATTCTCGATAAACTTGCACATGTTTTGACTCGCAGATCGCTCACTTTCCCCCTCCCACGCTTCGTAAACAGATTTCAGTGAAGAATCTGTATTCCACTCTGTTTTAGAAGGTAAAAGTTGCACCAAAATACACTTCATTGATATTCTTTTATTCGTTTATATAATTCCTATCAGTGAATGTAGATACAAAGAGGTAAACAATTCAGAGATAATGAGGATTTAAAAAGAAAAGAAAAGAATCATCTCTTCACTTTTTTCACTTTCATAATCAAAGAGTATACAGAATTCTACTCATTCATTATATCAGTAATAAAAAAATAAATAATTGAAACAAGGCATATATATTTCAGATCATTTGCAACTGAAAAGGGGAATAAACACCTAATCTTATCAATGCCTTTATATTTGGAAATCTCGCCATCCTTATCTCAGGTATCTAAAGACAACATACATTTCACACTGATTAACACTTCGTTTTTGATTTCATTCCTAGCATGCCACACGTGTGTACAGGGAGACCACTTGTCACAACTAGCCTTTCAAAGCACAGAATTTCTTTTTTTTCCAGCGTGTTATATTTCCGCTAATCTAATACACATGTAGG
>NC_051400.1:48368776-48369271 GCF_015228065.2 Penaeus monodon
ACACTGCCATGCAAATCAAACATTGCGATCACTTCACAGAGCTTTTCCTTTCCACAAAAATCATGAGACAACATATCGCTTTGTTAAATCATATCAAATCACTGGCACGTTTTATATACACGCAGATGCTTTGAAGCGACCCCACATCGTGCTTTCAGATTCCCTCACATATAATTCACCAAAAAGCACATGAGAGTGTACGAAATCATCACAAAGGCCGTAAGCACAGCACGTACGCACACCCACGCCTGTGTGCGCGTGAGAGAAAACCCGCACACAGGCCCTCTTACAAAAGCAACTTCCCGGAGACGCAGGAATGAGCGTGCAACTATGTGTGAGAGCGAAAGAGAGCGCGGGACCTCTGCGGTGGGGGACAGTCCAAGACCGAGTGAGCTGGGTACAGGACCGACCCCTCTCACAAGCGACCCGCCGGCCTCCCTCCCCTCACTCCCCTCCCCTTACGCCCCACTCCCCTCTCCCAGCACCCCTCACTCC
>NC_051400.1:48369313-48369575 GCF_015228065.2 Penaeus monodon
TACCACTGTACAGTTATGTGCTCGTGTGTGTGTGGCCATGTACAGGGCAATACGGGGACGTGTGTACTTCTATGTGTGTGCGCTAATGCAACCATGCAGTGCAATCGGGGCGAGTGTCTCCTTTTTTCCCCCGGCCTGTGTTTTATCTGGGCTCCGCGCCGTCGCCGGAATTAAAGGCAGTCACAGCGGCCGCCGCCTTTTATAACGGCCGACGAAGATCTACTTGAGGACCGAGACGCCGAGGCCTCATGAATGTTTTCTT
>NC_051400.1:48369854-48369999 GCF_015228065.2 Penaeus monodon
GATCCCATGACAAGAGCTTCCTCCCCAAACTCATGACATAAGCGTGCCACCAATACTTCTGGCAAGGAAAAAAGAGACAAGCAGGCACTCAACCAGTCCATCGAACATCCCAAACAACCAAGCATACGGCAGAGAAGTCCGTCCA
>NC_051400.1:48370055-48370632 GCF_015228065.2 Penaeus monodon
CAGGGCTAGTGCTCGGGCTAGTGGCTGGCGAGTTTCTGACCCGGCTAGTGAGCTTCGCGACTCGCCACGTGTTTCATTGATTATCTCGGTGCAAACGACGGCGCTCACTAACCCCGGGTAATGTACTGCCAATGGTGCAACATAAATCCGGGTCGACTTATGGCCGATTGCCTTTATGGGGGGTGGAGGTGGGGGGTGGGGGTGAGAGAGCGTAATTGTGGGCTTTCTTCTTCTTCTTCTTTTTTTCTTCCATTTTTTCTTTTTTCTCATTTTTTCTGTTTCTTTTTCTTTCTCTTTTTCTTGACTTCCTTCTACATTTCTGTTTCTCTTCATATTCTTCTTCCTCCCTTCCTTCTCGATTACTCTGCTTTCTCTTTTCCCTTCCTCCCTTCCTTTTTTCTTCTTCCTCCTTTGGATTTCTCCCTTTTTTTCTTCTCTCTCTTTCTCTTCTTTTTATGCCCTTCTTCCCTTTTTCTGACTCTTTAGCGCATTATGCAATTACGCTTTCGTTTTATTTATCTATTTATCTATTTCTCGAAGGGGATAATAATCCAGCTGGGTAATTTTGCAATTGTTT
>NC_051400.1:48370852-48371046 GCF_015228065.2 Penaeus monodon
CAAAGCCTGGGGTGTGATAGGGAAATTGCTCACTTATATACCAACTATCTCTTTTTCCTGCTCAGATAAACGGGCCGACACGCACTCATGCCCTCACACACAGCACGCACACACGGGATCATATAAACAAACACAAACTGCCATTGAAATGCGAAGAAAAACAAAAACAACAACAAACAGCGCTTGCATTTTTC
>NC_051400.1:48371279-48371994 GCF_015228065.2 Penaeus monodon
CTGGGAACGCTTAAACTTTAAACAGAAAGTAGCTTCTTTTTTCGCGCCGTTGCAATGACGAGGACAAGATGAAATCCCACACATCTCAAGCATCATGGGGGAAGGGGGAGAGGGAGAGGAGGAAGGAAGGGGGGGGGAAGGGGAAGAGGGGAAGGGAGGAGAGGGGAGGAAGGGGAAGGGGGAAGGGAAGAGGAATGGGGGAGGAAGGGGAAGAGGGAAGGAAGGGGAAGAGGGGAAGGCAAGAAGAGGGAAGGGAGGGGAAGAGGGAAAGGGAGGAGGAGGAAGGGAGGGAAGGAAAAGAGGGAAAGAGGGAAGGAGGGGAGGAGTGGTAGAAGGGGGACAGAGAGGAGAGGAGGAAAGGAAGACAGGAGGTATGGAAGAGGGGAGGATGGCAGAAAGAAAAAAAGAAAGGAAAGCGAAAACACAAGCCTCGGGGAAGAATATTAGGACGAAAATACACCAAAAGGAAGAGAGAAAGAGGAAAGAGAAGGAAAATCCACGACAGCGATCAAGCACACGACTGCTTCCAAATGCGTAGTCTGTTTGAGGATGATATATTTTCAGATATACTTTCTCGTCCATCCTCTTATCTGTCTGAATGTCCGTCTGTCGACTGAAAATATGTCGGCATGTCTGAACACTTGGCTGCTTGTATGTCTGAATGCCTGACAGCCACTGCTGCTGCTTAAGTCGCTTCTCGGCCTTGTGAATAGCG
>NC_051400.1:48372211-48372388 GCF_015228065.2 Penaeus monodon
TACCTGTTTCACTTTATAGATGATACTCACAGACCTTGCTTTTCATTCATTTTCCTTCCTCTCCCCCCCCCCCCCAACCCCCAGCTAAACATGTAGTCTCGCAAAGCGCGGATAATCCTCCACGCTCCAAGGGGATGCCGCTGGGAGCCGGCGTGGCACTGACCTCGCTAACGATGG
>NC_051400.1:48372421-48372501 GCF_015228065.2 Penaeus monodon
GCAGTGCCGTTCGGACTGGCCGGCGACGGCGCTGCCACGGAATTTCGCTGTTCGCTCCTGCTCTCTCTTTCCTCTTACTC
>NC_051400.1:48372737-48372968 GCF_015228065.2 Penaeus monodon
TTCTCTTTCTCTCTATGTTTGTCTCTCTCCATGTCTTTATAATTTTTTGGAGGCGTTTGTGAAGGAGAAGGAGAAGGGGGAAGAGAAGGAGAGTGAAGGGAAAAAAATGAAATGACTATCATGGATTTTGGAAGGAAGTGGAATTAAAAGAAAGAGAAGAAAATGGAATAGGATAAAGAGAACGACAAAGGAGGAGAAACGAAGGAAATGAAGAGTAGAGGAGAAAATAAA
>NC_051400.1:48373090-48373352 GCF_015228065.2 Penaeus monodon
CCAGCGTTGCGACAAGACCCGAAATATAATAACGACATAAACGATAACAAAATAAAAAAAAAATCCAGCAAGAGACCAAAAATCCCCTTCCCCCAAAAAAGGACCGCCACGCACTCTCTTCACGCCCGCACTCTTTCCCTCCCCGCCCGGACTGCAAATGGGCGTCGATTATGAAGATCGACCATACAGTTGCCTCGCCGCGGTGGCAGGAATCTCCTACGTGCACGCCGCCGCCTGCATTGCAATGGCAGAACAGGCGGCC
>NC_051400.1:48373499-48374230 GCF_015228065.2 Penaeus monodon
GATAATCGGAGTGGGGGTAGGGGGGAAGGAGTAAGGGTGATGGGTGAGGGAATTAGGGTGGGGGAATGGAGAGGGGGAAATGGGGATGGGGGAAGGGATGGGGAGAATGGGTGTAGGGGGTGGAGTGTGGGAATACGGTCGGGTGAATGAGGTCAGGGTTGGGGAAGGAGTGGGGGGGGGGTGGGGGGAGGGGAAAGGAAAGGGAGTGGGGTGTTGGAGGAAAGAGTTGGGGAAGAGGTAAGAGCGTGAATATGGATGAAGAGGAGATGAAAAAAAGAAAGAAGTGGATAAAAGAGAAATAAAAGGGAAAAGAGACAGGCTAGATAGAACAGTTGGAGAAGAGACCGAAATATAGAGGCCTATTTAGAGCAGTTTACGGATAGACTTATTCGGAGAGGCAGGGGTGGGGGTAAAGAAGGGGGTGGGGGTAAAGAAGGGGGGTGGGGGTAAAGAAGGGGGGTGGGGGTAAAGAAGGGGGTGGGGGTAAAGAAGGGGGTGGGAGTAAAGAAGGGGGTGGGGGTGAAGAAAGAGGTGGGGGTAAAGAAGGGGGTGGGAGTAAAGAAGGGGTTGGGGGTAAAGAAGGGGGGTGGGGGTGAAAAAGTGAGGAGGTATGGCATCTTTTATCCGAACATGCACTCTCTCCGCCCACAACCTCTCGGCCAGCCGGCTCGACAAATTTACAACCTTAATAAGAGGTTCAGATAAGAGAGGAGAGAATGTAAACACGTTCG
>NC_051400.1:48374304-48374458 GCF_015228065.2 Penaeus monodon
ACACGTCATTTACTTCTCCTTATTTATTCATTTTTGCATATATGAAAATAGTATTTATTATTTCACAGCAAGTAAGTAATCAAATATTTAATGCACTAAGAGAAAGAATTTACGAATTTCTGACTGTGAAAATGAACAGTCTACCTTTACAACT
>NC_051400.1:48374765-48374920 GCF_015228065.2 Penaeus monodon
TTGCCCACATCCCTCGAAGGCCACGAAGATACGTGGATAAAGCAGGATGCGAGGATTTGGGAGAAAGGGGGAGATCGATTGGTCTGCCGAGACGTTAATCTATAAGCATATGTCAGCCAATTCAGTTCTTGTGCCGCGAGTGACATCGAATAAGT
>NC_051400.1:48375235-48375408 GCF_015228065.2 Penaeus monodon
GCTCATTTGAATACACAAAAATAGATATTCTCTCTATACGGCCACATGAACAACCTATGTAAACAAATAAGTGAAAAAAGAAAAAAAAGGAAAAAAAAGGTTGGGCGCTGCGAGGCCTAACAAACACATTTCCGCCTCGTGGTTGAGTCATCAAATGGAGAGATGGGGGGGGC
>NC_051400.1:48375563-48375772 GCF_015228065.2 Penaeus monodon
TACAGTAGAGTAGAGGAGAAGTGAGAAGAGGAGAAGAGGCGAGAAGAGACAACTCGAGAAGACAGAGGCGATGCATGAAAATTAAGAAAGAAGACAAAAAAAAAAAAAAAAAAAGAAGTGAAAGGCACAAGCCATAAAAAGAGACAGAAAAATGAAGAAAAAAAATCTTACTCCCACAAGATACCTCCGTTCCTGAGAGAGACTCGCAG
>NC_051400.1:48376966-48377095 GCF_015228065.2 Penaeus monodon
TTTCGTGTTGATACCCGGGGCATCAGGATTTTACGAGCAAAAAAAACCCACAGATCGTTTTGTTCTGTAAACGATCCATCTACCGTGAGGATATTGGGGGCCGCGGCCTTTGTCTTCCGGAGGGACCGC
>NC_051400.1:48377603-48377838 GCF_015228065.2 Penaeus monodon
AATGGAGACCCCCCCCCCCCGGGATTATTTAGGCCTATCCATCACACGACACAAAAAGGAATTATCTATCATATCCCAACAGCCTCCGCTTCTCCACGTGGCTGGCTGGGAAGGGAAAAGGGCAAAAACTGCGCCACAGTACATCATAGGCCCGAATATATAGTTTTGTAGGCCTACTTGACAAGCGCGAGTAGGACGGGGTAGATAGGCTGACCGGACGAGCGAGAGAACGGCT
>NC_051400.1:48377885-48377995 GCF_015228065.2 Penaeus monodon
AAACTGGACAATTCGAGAAGTGTGGTGTGTTGGGTAGGACTCTTGTATAGAGCACACGCACACGTACACCAAAGCCACAGACATAGACACATAGACACATAGACACATAA
>NC_051400.1:48378047-48379688 GCF_015228065.2 Penaeus monodon
TTATACTCCAACATAAACCACATATATCCCGGACGCATATACTCTTACATAATACAACCATTCCTAAACACAAGCACATAACACACAAGGCACATAAACAGCCATGCATAAAGATAAGCACGTGTGGCTCTGATAAGAACAGAAGAACAACAAAGACACCACACACTATAGACAAGAAACATAACAACAACAACAAAAAAACAATAACAATTAAATCAACAACAAAAATAACAAATAATTGAAACAAAAACAAAAAACATTTAAGACAACAAAAAAAAACAAAAAAGAAACCAATTTAAACAACAAATATTACAAAAACAAAAACAATAACAAACGACAATTAAAACAACAAATATAACAAAACAAAAGCAATAACAAACAATAATACAAAAATAACAAAAACAAACAATAAAAAATAAAATAAAAACAATAACAAATTAAAACAAAAATAATAAAAAACAATACAAAAGTTAAAACAACAAAAATAACAGCAAACATTTAAAACAACAGAAACAGTTACAACTAAAACAACAAAAACGGAACCAAAAACGCCAAAATAACAAAAACAATAACAAACAAACAATTCAAACAAAAACAAACCAAAAAAAGGCACTAAATAAAGCCAAACAGGAATCAAGGCACCGAGTAGCCAACACTCAGCGCACAAACCCATCCCAACTTTTCCATCTTGGTCTGTTTCTCACTTCCTGTTTCTCCCCCAAGTTCTCGCGAAGAAAGCGCCGCCGAGATCTCGCACGAAACGAGGTCAAGACGATTCCCGGCGCATTGGAGATCCCTCACTTTCCTTCAGAAGGGCTGCCTCGGCCGGCCAGTCATGGGCGCCGAGAAAATGTCAAGGAAAATGTCACTTTCTTTGTTTGCCTGACACACTGCAGTCAATTCCGCCTCACATAAAAGTCTCGGGACAGATAGCGGGAGCGTCTGGGAGTGTGGGGTGAAAAGGGGGCGGAGGAGGGAGTGAGATGGAGTTGTTCAGTTGTCTCAAGAAAAAGACTATGTTACATATAAATTAACGCAAGAGATTTAAAATAAATAACACTGTACCGTAATTAACTACAGTAACCTACATGCCATTCAAGTTTAAAATGTGTTTTTAAACGTCAGTACTCCATTATACTGCACTGTATAGCTAACGCCATTAAACTCTACGGTCGTAAACCCCACATTTCACTAACCCTTCCAGTGGAATGTCCTCTAAATTTCCTTACGTTTTGCAGCTAATCTTCACATTTAACATTTAATTTCTCTCCCGCTTCGTATGGCAAGCAGGCCCCACTTGAAGACGTCGTTGTATTATCATCAGTGCTACGTATGTAAAGCGCTCCGCGTCGACCGGAATAAATAGCGGCTCATAATCTTGCCCTAAAATATTCCAAAGGACTTTTAGCTAATGAGTTTAGGGCTTGGAATACAGTCTATGTCATTTCCCTTGAATCCGCTACGAGAGACGCGCTGCCGTCGACATTTGATTATGATTTAGTGAAGTCTTCGTCGGTGAAATATCTACCCAGGGCGGAGTTTCGTGCATCGGCAAACAACAGGCGAGTGAAACAAATATCAATAACGTTAAATGCGCCGAGGACCAGAATCCATTATTGAAGGCTCGTCAAACGATCCGAA
>NC_051400.1:48379729-48380009 GCF_015228065.2 Penaeus monodon
GAGATTTTCTATATCCTGGCCATCTACTCTTTAAAAAACTTCCCGATGGCTTTTCCCTTTAACAATGACGGATGCTTGACTCTCTTCCAAGAGATATAAGCTTCCTTGTTCCTCTCGCTCTAAATGCGCTTCGAGCGACTCACAAAAAACGAGAGTACAAGGCAAAGAAGAAAACGTGGACGACTCGGACTTTTAAAGGGGATACTATGATATTCTTTCAAGGTCGCTCTGTGAGCGAATATAAATATGTCAAATTGACGGTATGCCCATACCTTTTGAT
>NC_051400.1:48380042-48380346 GCF_015228065.2 Penaeus monodon
CCACACAATATACAGAAACCGATAGTCGCAATTTCTGACAGAACTATAGCAAACTTGATAGATTATTAAATGTTTTATGATTACGAATCAGACAAAATAAAATTCCAACTTACGACCTTCGCTACATCCCAGCTGCTCATCCGTCACGTGACACTTACCTAGAAAGGAAGAAAGAAAAAAAAGATTAATTAAAGTTAATATTGCACTTAACATGTTCAAAATGAGTAAAAATATGCAGTTCTGGCCTTTTAAAGAATCTGCCTTATTACGTAATGATTGGTAAGAACACACACACGCGCGCGCG
>NC_051400.1:48380531-48380606 GCF_015228065.2 Penaeus monodon
GTAGTGTCTGTTTGTATAGTTATCCATGAACAAACATGTATCATACATAATTATTTCATTTAATTAACTTAAGGG
>NC_051400.1:48381056-48381721 GCF_015228065.2 Penaeus monodon
GGGGTAAGAGACGTAGGGAAGGAGTGGGTAGGAGCAGGAAAGAAACGGAAGTGAAATGATACAAGGAAGAAGAGGGGGAGGAGGTTGGGGGGAGAGGAAGGGGCGTGGGGGGGGAGAGGAGGGGCGTGGGGGGGAGAGGAGGGGCGTGGGGGGGAGAGGAGGGGCGTGGGGGGGGAGACGAGGGGCGTGGGGGGGTAGAGGAAGGGCGTTGGGGGAGGAGAGGGGAGGGGGTAGAGGAGGGAGCGAGGGTAAGGGGCAGAGAAGGGAGGGGAACGGGAGAGGTTGGGGGAGGAGAGGGGAAAAAGATGTATAGGAAGGTAGGAAAAGGAAGAAGGAAAGGTGGGATTAAGGAATTTGGAAGGAGAGAATCAAAAATACAGGTGTGAATGGGGAGAAAAGAAAGAGTCAAGAGAGAGGAAAATGGATGATGGAAGGATAGGCAAGAGTAAGAAAGGGGGAGGTAAAGAGAGGAAGAGAAAAATGGATTGTGGATGGGGAGGAAGGGGTAGGGTATGGGGGGTAAAGAGAGGAAGAGGGAAGGAGAGGGAAAGAGGGAAGCGGTCAGCCTGAGGGATAAGACTCAAACAGGACGTCAGCTGTCATCCCACAGAAGCATCCTCGAGGGAAATTACAGACGCCACAATATAATGTGGTGGGAATGGGAG
>NC_051400.1:48381871-48382231 GCF_015228065.2 Penaeus monodon
ACACAAACTTACACTGCATATAAATAGAAACTCATCCCTCACGAAAAACAAATCCGTATCTCCCTGTCTTAGCCCCCCCCCCTCTTCACACCTCTTTCCCTCCCCCCAACCCCCCTACCCTCTCCCCTTCAATGGTTATAAACAGGTGACAACGAAGGAAGTTATGATGATTGTCACGCGCGGCCGGAATATCGCCCTTATGCTCCCCAGAACGGAAGGTCCAGAGTTGCCTGAAGTCGCCTAACCCAGCTCGCCCATTGTCGGCGACCCGCTAAGGCAGACGTATCTACAGCCCTTAGGTCAGCGCGAAACCGGGTGAGACACGAGCCGGAAGATGAGCTGGAGTGGAAACAGCGCGAA
>NC_051400.1:48382852-48383008 GCF_015228065.2 Penaeus monodon
CTCACGCACACAAACATATGCATGTACCCCTCTCCCCTCCCCCTTTACCCCTTTATTTCAGCAGGGATGAGAGAACATATCCCCCTCCCCCTCCCCCACCTCCCTTGCTGTGACCATAAATATCCTTCATTCACGAAGCAAGCAACAAGTTGATTG
>NC_051400.1:48383377-48383734 GCF_015228065.2 Penaeus monodon
AGGCGGAAGAAAAGAAGAAAAGGAAGAGAAGGATGAAGAAAAAGAGAAGGAAAGGAAGGGGCGAAAGTAAGGGAAGGGAAGTAAAGAGAAGTAGGGGAAAGGAAGGAGGGAGAACGGCAGAGGGAAGAGAAAGAAAGAAAGGCAAAAAGGGAGAGTTGGGACAGAAGGAAGGGAAGGGGGGGGGATAAAGGAGGGGAAAGAAAAGGGAAGAAAAGGGAGAGAAAAGAATAAGCAGAGAAGAAGAAATCGGAACAGAGGAAAACATAGAGAAGGAGGAGGAGGAAAGTAAAAACGACGAGGGGAGGGAAGTGGAAAGGAAGAATAGGAAGATGAAGAGGAAGAAGAGAAGAAGAAAAA
>NC_051400.1:48383955-48384326 GCF_015228065.2 Penaeus monodon
CGAGTGGCAGGAAAGTCACTGTCATGTCTGAGACACATCAACAGACATGCAAAGCCTCAGCCTCACAGTCCTTTGTCTCCTCACCTTTGCTTCATTCACTCCACGAACTCACACCTCCCCTCACCCCCCTCTCCCCCGCCCCGACGCCACTCATAGCCCCGGGCCTCACTTCACCTCGCTTCATAACCGTTTTGTTCTGCGGGAAAATCTCACCTCAAAAGTATCTTCACCTCCCTCCCCCCTCCTCCCCCCTTCACCCTCCCCCTCCTTCTTTAGTGTTTTCTTCTATTTCGTGGCCAAGGTGGGGGGGAGGAGGCACTGTACCTCCGGCACCCTGCTGATCACGTGCTTGCGGTTCTGACACAAACTTT
>NC_051400.1:48384385-48384667 GCF_015228065.2 Penaeus monodon
CTCACCCCCCCTTCACCTGAAATTTCCCCTCATCTGGCACCACCCTCGCCCCCCTCATCTGGCACCCCCTCGCCCCCCTCAACTGGCACCTCCCCTCGTTCCCTTCACCTGGCACCTCCCCTCACCCCCTTTACCTGGGCACCTCCCTTCATCCCCCTTACCTCCCTTACCCCCCAACCCAACACCGCCTTACTCCGTTTTCTTTCGAGGGATGCGGCCTTGGAAAGGAAAACGGGAACTGGGAAAACATAAGGGGGACAGAAGAGACAAATATCATACCAA
>NC_051400.1:48385097-48385559 GCF_015228065.2 Penaeus monodon
GAGAAAGAATAAATAAAAAGAAAGAGATAAATTAAACAACAAAGAAAGAAAGAAAGAGTAAAAGAAACCAGAACAAACGATAACTCATGAATATATTAATAACAAAATACAGAAAAAAAGTCAACAACATTAATTACCTTGATGTTTCTGGAGCTCCCGCGATTATAAGACTTTGCATGTTGCTTCACAGTGTTTGTGAAAGTTCGTATGTGTCACAGGCGCACAAGTGTTATTCATTTGGTATTTTTTTCTTCCTGCATATTCATTTCATTTAAATTAACGTTTGGTGAAATTCTCCACGAACACCACTCCTTTTTTGGTTATAAAATCTCTCTCATTTCTTCCTTTTGCCAGGGGTATCTTTTTTCTTTCATAAATGATACGCAGAAATTTTAAAACTATAAAATTCTGGTATTCTTGGGCATAATGTATATAATATGACAAGTTTGTTTTCTGATACGC
>NC_051400.1:48385608-48385940 GCF_015228065.2 Penaeus monodon
CACGTATACAAAATATCAAATCCAAACACTCAATACATTTCCAAAATATTCGCTACACTCATCGAGAAGAAAACAAGAAAATCTAACAAGAATTATTTTCCTAGAGTCTCCCCCCAAATACACCGACGACCTACTCGTTTTCTGTGATTAGTGCGAGATCCTCGTTTTCTATACAACAGGGCAAGAGAAGCGAGAGTCAATGGAAGTACGAATAAATTTCCCACTTTCTTCGGTGAGACTTTCCGAATTTATATGTCTCCGAGGATGGCTGCTCTCCATTCCTATGCTAATGTAAAACCAACTATTGTCTCTTCACGTCCAACACGCACGCG
>NC_051400.1:48386283-48386353 GCF_015228065.2 Penaeus monodon
TTCATAATAATATCGATCATCAAAAACAACGACTTGGCAACGAATTCAACTCTCAACAAAGCATCCTCCA
>NC_051400.1:48386558-48386674 GCF_015228065.2 Penaeus monodon
AAGATCAACTCACGAGCGGTCTGTCAATTGCAGGACGAAGCGAATATATGGAGACTCCTCAAGGAAGTTTACGAGGGAGACAACACATCGCGAGACGGTGGGGGGGGGGGGATTGA
>NC_051400.1:48387194-48387345 GCF_015228065.2 Penaeus monodon
TGTCGCCTGCTCCTGTCCCCCATTCCCCGCAAAGTAGGTGGTCCTCTGGCCAGAAAATGTTGCAAAGCAGTAGCCAAAATGGACACCGTCTTCTGGGCGCGACAAAGCCAGGGGTCAATAACTCTGACGGAGGCAAAGTTGAACAGAAAAA
>NC_051400.1:48387645-48388065 GCF_015228065.2 Penaeus monodon
TATGTATTGTATTCTCTCTACGTGCGTGTGCATGTAAAGCATACATCTAATAAAAAATATTTAATTTTTCATCGGGAATCGAGGGCAAACTATCCAAAAAGGAAGACGCCACACAATAGGCCTGGATGAAAGGCCCCCCTCCCCTCCCCCCATGGCACCCGCTGATCGCAAGCCCCTCGGCCACTGGAGAGGAATTTCCGAAATCGGGAAGGAAGAAAGTTGATTAATTTTTTTTTCCGCGAAAGAATACTCAGAGGGAAGAAGGCTAAAGCGGGTGGGGGAACAACAGAGAAAAATTAATTTTACGAAAGAGAGAGTGGGTGGGAGGGGGCGAGGGAAGGGGGGAGAGAAGGAGGGAAGGAGGGAGGGAAGGAGGGAAGGGAGGAAGGGAGGGAGGGGGGAGCGGAGGGAGGGAGAGAT
>NC_051400.1:48388120-48388663 GCF_015228065.2 Penaeus monodon
CAGAGAGACAGATCCGGAGATAATAATAACCACATCTCACCCATAAACACAAATCTCGGCGCATCGTTTACGACGCAATAAATCTTAATACGTATCCTCATATACACACAGAAAAAAAAAGTTGATGAAGACAATCAAACGGAAAAAAGGACAAGGGATTTGCCTGAGCAATATCTCAAGAGAACAAAACTGTTCAAAATTGTTGGCTTGCAACGTAAGGGCGCTTGGCATCGCTCTGCAGTTGCATAGCTGTTTTATTGCAAGGGAGAAGCAGATAGGATCTGCGAGAATGTCTGGCTGTCTTGTTTAATTTCGAGGAAGAGTACTTTTGCGATAAAAAAAAAATGCTGACCATAAAATAAAGCCAGAATGCTGTTGAATGATGTTAAGATAAACATCGTAATAAATTAGTTTAAAAGTAACATCAGTTTTATCTTAATGCGATAAAAGTGATAAATATTGCAAATGATAAAATGATGACAGTAATAGTTGCAATAATATGAACAATATACGCATGTGTGCGAGAATACCTACACAAGCACT
>NC_051400.1:48388889-48389094 GCF_015228065.2 Penaeus monodon
GTGCTAGTAGGAATCTCGGGCCCAGAAAGTGTCATGCAGGGAACAGTCTACAGGAAGCTTCTCAGGCTGCCTGAATGACGTAAGTGACGCCTAAATAAAGGAAACCGGGACTTTGTAGTAATAATTGTTTGTAATGCGGGGGTCGCTATGTGGTGACATAGTGGTGTCGTACTATACGGCATATATGTGTTAGTTGTATATCTGA
>NC_051400.1:48389255-48389439 GCF_015228065.2 Penaeus monodon
CGCGCGCGCGTTTCTGTATGAATTCGGCCTTCATTCATCTTGCAGTCTTATCTCATTCCTATCTCTTATCAGCTCTTGCTGTCTCGCCAGCCCCACGATCACTGGCGCCGCACACTAACCCATCAAAATGCTCTTATTGTTATCAAGGCATAATATAACTCCAGTTATTCAACACCGCATCTGG
>NC_051400.1:48389482-48389614 GCF_015228065.2 Penaeus monodon
AAAGGCACTCGCCTCTCACCACCATCACGGCACAAAGCAGAAGCAGTAAGCAAGCAGGGAATGACTGTGGAAATATTATGCTCCTTTCCGCTCACTTGCATGTTATGGCCCGGGAGGGGGGGGGGGAGACGG
>NC_051400.1:48389960-48390068 GCF_015228065.2 Penaeus monodon
AACATCCTGATGCACTGCCAAAAAATTGCATAAACTCTTTGCTTTAGTCAAATTTTGCTTGTTGTCCGCTACCCATTTTTGCTTTGCTCTCTGCGGGAATAGAAGATG
>NC_051400.1:48390100-48390583 GCF_015228065.2 Penaeus monodon
TGAGGAAGATATAGAGAAATGAACAACAAACAACGACGCATTTACAAAGGAAGGAGATATATCACGTATAGTGAAATTTTGGAAAGGTAAAGAGAGAGAGAAAAAAAACAAATATATACAAAAAGCTTAAAAGACAGTGAGAGATAAAAAAAAAGAGAAGAAATGGAGGAAGAGCAAAAGAAAGCATACAATAAAAACGAAAAAGAAAAATAAGAAAGAAAGAAAGAAAAGAAGAAGAGGAAAACTGAAACAAATGAATGAAATAAAAACCCCGTCTGACAGAACCACATCCTCTCTTATCTCTTATCTCTTTGTACGTGTTCAGCGTAGCATCCTCCCATCCTCTCGTCCTAAATCTCTCTTCCTTATTTCCTTACGAACCCTCTCTATCCTCTCTTCGACCCCCCCCCCCTCATACGCACTCTCTCTCTCAGACTCACACACTCATGAAGATTTATCGCTTATCACACACCTCTCTTCTCT
>NC_051400.1:48390928-48391095 GCF_015228065.2 Penaeus monodon
GCCGCCGTCGCCAACAGAATTCGACTGACAAACTCCAGAGGCACAGCGAGGCGAAGGAGCCCATTGATCCTTCCGCGAGGCTGCAACTCCTTTGCAAAGTTGGCAAGGAGGAGGGGCGAATGGGGGAAGGGGAGGGGCAAAGAGGGGGGGAGTAGGAGGAGAGAGGG
>NC_051400.1:48391614-48391865 GCF_015228065.2 Penaeus monodon
AGAGGCGTCAGGCTATGGAGATTTGAGCTCGAGGGTGTGTATGTATGTGTGG
Source organism: Penaeus monodon (assembly GCF_015228065.2). NCBI lineage: Eukaryota > Metazoa > Arthropoda > Malacostraca > Decapoda > Penaeidae > Penaeus > Penaeus monodon. Next base: position 48,391,667 of record NC_051400.1, read on the forward strand.
GGGGGGATAGGGAGAGATAGGGGATCTTGGTATCCTCCTCCCATCCCCCCCCCCACTAACCCCCAAGAGGCCAACCCTAGCCCCCCCCCCCCCCTTCCGCTTCTCCTTTCCTCTGTCCAGCCTCTTTTTGCGTGACTGAATGCGGCGAGAAGGGAGCCACCGAGTGCCGCACTCAAGGGCACCAGGAACGTTTCAAGAT
>NC_051400.1:48392145-48392371 GCF_015228065.2 Penaeus monodon
ATTGCATTGAAAAAAGTGCTTTATCTCTTCTGCAGAGGCGATGCAGCGGTCGGACTGCTTGGGCCAAAGCCTGAACGATTGCCTCTTTGCTCCTGAAGGACATGTGTCACATAGTAGTCTTCAGGGCGTAAGGGAAGCGAGCGATGGCGACTTCAGTTACCGATGATTATTGTGAGAACTGCTATTTATGCAGGATTTTTTTGTGACAGAGATAAAAGGTGTTTTG
>NC_051400.1:48392530-48392721 GCF_015228065.2 Penaeus monodon
AAAACATTTACGGAAAAAAAACACAAAAAATTACTTTAACGTGTACAAAAGGTTTTTAGTATAAATCGAAAACATTCTACACTCGAGGCGATTATCGTAAGATATTCGAAGCTTTTATGGAGACGGAAAAGCTATCTGTTCTAATGCGGGTAAATTCTTCGAGAAAATCCACTCGAGCATATCTACATAAA
>NC_051400.1:48393160-48393249 GCF_015228065.2 Penaeus monodon
TCACAAACCACAATTCACTACCCCCGAGAAGCAGCTTTTACGCTGTTCACATCGAAGCGTATAAGTTCTAGAATTGTACTGACCAAAAT
>NC_051400.1:48393338-48393440 GCF_015228065.2 Penaeus monodon
TATCCAATCGCTTCCTTGGTGCGTCATGTGATAACTCTACGGAATGAAACGACAATTTCATTAATAAATATGGTAGACACTGTAAGGCAAATGCAAAAAAAC
>NC_051400.1:48393691-48393920 GCF_015228065.2 Penaeus monodon
AGTATACCGGTGAGGAAGGTTTAAGATGAAGTCATATAAAACAATCTCACAGGTCTAATTTGAAAATTACTTTAAGACTAGCAATCCAAGAAACTTAATTTTGATAGTAAGCCTTTTAGAAAATTAGTTTCTCATCATCTCAGCTCATAACAAGAGCTTAATCTAGACATTAACTTGATATGAAATGGCCTTATATATATATTTCGCCCCTCCTTGTCAAACTGTCCTC
>NC_051400.1:48394123-48394336 GCF_015228065.2 Penaeus monodon
TTTCACTCGCTTCACTCCAACTTCCTCCGCAGATTTCTCCTCCCCCAAAATTAATGGTACCAATTTCCTCGAGCCTATAATTAAACCTGGTCTCTGCCTCGGCTTTGCCCCCCCCCCCTCCTGGAGGACGTGGCTTTCTGAAGACTTGAGGATGTGATGGACGTACATCGCTACATGCCTTTCTTTCTTGGATACTCCTTTGAAGGCGGGCGC
>NC_051400.1:48394514-48394737 GCF_015228065.2 Penaeus monodon
TAATATCCTGCACAGGCCGATTAGTTTATATGAAAATGCTCAGACTTGCAGTACAGATACAGACACACACCAATGCACCTTATCTTGAGAAAAAAATATCCTTATTATTCCCTAGTTCCTTCGCCTAACATTCATCCTATTTCTTATATCCACAAGAAAAACATCAAGAAAATCTGTATTTTACCCACCCCCTCCCAGCAAATCTGAACGGCTTATAAAATCG
>NC_051400.1:48394801-48395006 GCF_015228065.2 Penaeus monodon
CTTCTCATCTTTACATCTTTATTTCTTAATCGCGAAGAATAAAAATCAAAGCAAGCCTCAATTTGATTCACTCCTCCCCTTCCCCCAGCAGAATCTGAAAGGCCTTTAAAATCGGCACTGCAATATATATACATAAATCTTCATATCTTCACATCTTCTTTATTTCTTAATTCCCAAGAACAAAAATCAAAGAAAGCCTCTATTT
>NC_051400.1:48395050-48395845 GCF_015228065.2 Penaeus monodon
GCAAATCTGAAAGACCTATAGAATGGACTTCGCCGCCGCCCTCCTGTGCTGTAAACGTGTTCAAAAGTCGCTTGCTTCACAAACCCTGAAACTTTTCCCATCCCGACGCCTTCTGCCTGAAACGACGCTAAGCTGGCAAGTCCGTTCTGCCAGAGAGCCGATAATTCTTAGGCATAATTCTTGCTGGTAATTCTTAGCAGGTCGATAATTCTTACGGATAATGGTTGTTGATAATTATGAGCACGGTCGATCCCAACGGCTAAGGAATCTCCGAGGGATGAAGATCAATAAAGAGATGGAATACAGAGATACATGTGAGTAAATAAAACTAAAGAGATACACAAGAACAAAGGTGAATAAAGAGATAAATAAGAATAAACACACCGTTCCATTTAACTCGCAGATGAAACCCAGACGAAGAGTGTCGCATAGCAGTGCCATCAATCCACACGAATAAAAAGTAAAAGAGAAAAAGTATCGGTACTACGAAACTTACTTCCAGCGAAAAAAAATATATATAATAATCGTAATAAAAGGAACGAAAAAAAAATGAAGAGCAAACTCAATGGCGGGCCCCGAGTCACTAAAAGCAAAAGCTAGGTAAAAGCAGAAGAAGAAACCGTAAGTCTTCAAAGGGCTTCTTGCTCTGGACGTCGGCGGCGGCTCCCGTTCCCAGAGCCGCGGGCGGTCACGTGACGCTGACGTCATCGGTGCGGTCACATTATGCGTCTTGGCGGCGAGATGTGGAGGCGCTGAGGCCGTCGGGGCGATGCTCGGCCTCCAGACTTCAAGGTC
>NC_051400.1:48396093-48396579 GCF_015228065.2 Penaeus monodon
TGCTGGGCGAGATCGCGATGCGGCGGAAAAGGAGAAAAAAAAGTCTCCTCCAGCACTGCATCGTCACGAGTCCCTCCGCGTGTTATCACTTCTTGCACTGCACAACCGGATCACTGCCATCTTTTTACATAACAAAAGAGGAGAGTAGGAACGCTAAAAATAATTGACTTCCACATAACCACCCTGAACATTCTAATTCAACCAGGGCTACAAACACACAGGCGTCAGGGTTACAGCAGAGGAAATCTGAGACCACACTGAAATTACCTATCACTGCTATGTTTAAATGAAGTTTAACCACTACTCTGGAAAAAAAGCAGAGGGCCAGCTTATGCCCAATTCAAAACAAAAAGGGAAAATTATTCCTCAGATGCGCAAGAAATATATATATTCCTTTTCCTGAAATTCAGGGTACTCTTAATGGCTAATATGCTCTTTCCCTTTATCCCTTTCTTTTAAATTCCCACTGCATTATCTGTCTGTCCG
>NC_051400.1:48396656-48397294 GCF_015228065.2 Penaeus monodon
TTTCCCTTTCTCCCCCCTCTCTCTCCCTGGCTACATTTCCCCCTCTCCCTCTCCCTCCCTCCCCCATCCTTCCTGGCCACCTCCCTCCCTCCCCAATCCTCCCTGGCCACCTCCCTCCCTCCCTCCCCCATCCTTCCTGGCCACCTCCCTCCCTCCCCAATCCTCCCTGGTCATCTCCCTCCCTCCCCATCCTTCTGGCCACCTCCCTCCCTCCCCCATCCTCCCTGGTCACCTCCCTCCCTCCCCCATCCTCCCTGGCCATCTCCCTCCCTCCCCCATCCTTCCTGGCCACCTCCCTCCCTCCCTCACCCATCCTTCCTGGCCACCTCCCTCCCTCCCCCATCCTCCCTGGCCACCTCCCTCCCTCCCCCATCCTCCCTGGCCACCTCCCTCCCTCCCCCATCCTTCCTGGCCACCCCCCCATCCCCCGGCCGCACAAATACTGACCGCCGGCCCTCGATTCTTCCAAATAGAATTTACATGACGGGGAAATTGGGATATTTCCGGTGCGTTGACCCTATTCTCCTTACACTGATTGTTAGAAGTTGCCTTTCCCCTTTATACTGAATGTTCGTTAAATGTTTGATGCGCAGGTCGAGATGTGAAAAGGCCCGGGGTATTATTTTGGGCGCGTGCGA
>NC_051400.1:48397316-48397402 GCF_015228065.2 Penaeus monodon
AATTGGGGGTTTGCTTTAGTTCTGAATTAAAGAGATTTTATCATGGGGAGTATAATTACACGGGGCGTGTATGTATAATAACTTTT
>NC_051400.1:48397463-48397558 GCF_015228065.2 Penaeus monodon
TATAAATAAAATCAGATATCTACATCAGGTTCCCAAATAACAAAAACGAGCTATATATCAACATGACGTCACACTAAAACATTCAAATTCAAAAG
>NC_051400.1:48397608-48398318 GCF_015228065.2 Penaeus monodon
CAGATACTACTCATAAAAAATATAAATCCTCACAAATAAAGCCGAGCGCGTGACACATCGAACCAAAACACGATATTGTCAAACGGCCTCCGCAGATTGACTTTAAGCCTAGCATGAGGCCCGGGCGTGAGGTCGACTCCACCAACCCAGCGCCAGTGCCTTTCAGCGCCGCACTGAAGAGGCCAAAGCACTGTACTCTCCGCTTCACGACACTTTAAGCGAGCCGGTGACTTTCCTGTACAACCGAAGTCACAAGATCGTGGGGTATTTAACTATGCCATACTAGGGTATTGAAGATAGATAAGGAGTATACGTCACCATATCGGCAATATTGCACTGTACTGGAGATGTTACATCACACCGGCGATACCATATTGTACCGGAGATATTACACCATACCGCTGATATCTCACTATATCTGAGACATCACGCTATATAACGATACAACACTATAACAGCCATATCACACTATATTACAATGTACTAGGGACTTTGTACTAAATTACGCTGTATGAGCGACGTTGCAGTAAAAAGGATATATGCAACGCTTGTTCTCTACACCACACCAAGGTACACAGCCTTTCAAGTCACGCCACTTCGAAACCGCCACACTACCACCACGCAACACCTAGCACAACCTCGAGACTAAACACCTGATCGCGAAACCAGAAAGAGTAAAAAAAAAAAAAAAGGCTGATGGATTCTTTTCT
>NC_051400.1:48398352-48398521 GCF_015228065.2 Penaeus monodon
GAAAATATTGTCCTGCTTCCCCACACCCGATGTGCCACACACGCAAGCATACGCGGGAAAAGAGGAAGACCATGATTGGCTGGGACACGACGCCCGTAAAACACACACTCCGATGGGCGCGCATGACTAAGCATCAACGGGCGCCGATGAGGTAAACAAACCGTTGATA
>NC_051400.1:48398829-48399153 GCF_015228065.2 Penaeus monodon
AAGTGCCAGCATTCACTCTTTACAGGAGAATATGACTTAGCAGGTTCATACACACACACTAGCTAAAGGAAAAAATAAAAAATAAAAATGTGTTAGGTTGTTGATATGTTGTGACTTAGTTAAATGAGATTATCTTGTATAATTTGTAGCATTTATGGCCTTTTGGTCATATAATTTCCAATGACGTGCACTCAACTCTGCAGGGAATCGACTTTACATAAAGAGGTAGAGTAAAGTCTTGACTCTACCTTGGCATGTATTGTACTTCGCTTCGGAGAAAACTTGCGAAAAATAACGTTAAAAAAAGGAGGATGTACTCCTCAG
>NC_051400.1:48399388-48399713 GCF_015228065.2 Penaeus monodon
GGATCCCCAGACCGAACCCAGGAAGCCCCCAGAGCCAGATCACGGATGCTGCGAGCGGATGAGACGGCGGGGTCGAGATGCCAACGAGTCTGCAACACGCGTGCATTGCTAGCTAAGGGGGGGGGTCGGCCACGTGAACACCATAAATCGATGGAGATATAATCGTTACATATGCAATCATGCAACAATTGCAGTGACAACCCTTGGCAACAATGAGGTATTGACTCTGTACTTTGTGTGTGTAGATTTCCAGAGTCTGTCTACACGTGAATTCTCTGCTTTGGATACTGTTTTATAAGCAAGAGAGACGAGGAGATAAGGCAGG
>NC_051400.1:48399907-48400312 GCF_015228065.2 Penaeus monodon
GATACAAAGCCCTAGCACAACAATCCACCTAACTGCACCCTCTCTCAAGATCATAAATAAGAGAAAAAACAAAAAACAAAGAGAGAACACACCGCCCAATTGAAAATAACACAGTCCCCCTTCTCTCACCAGGGGTTAGAATCCGTTTTCTGTAAAGGATCTCGCTACAACCCAGAGACAGGAAGCTTCCGCGCATCTCATTAAATTAGCAAGATCATCATCACCTCTGCGTGGATATGGCGTGATCTGAGGTGTCACGAGAGCTCATATCTTGAAGGTGTGAGAGGAAACAGAGAAATGGAGAGAGGGAGGGAGGGAGGGAGGGAGGGAGGAAGGGAGGGAGGGAGGGAGGGAGAGGAGAGGAGAGGAGAGGAGAGGAGAGGAGAGGAGAGGAGAGGAGAGAGA
>NC_051400.1:48400466-48400722 GCF_015228065.2 Penaeus monodon
ACTACTTTCTTGTCTCCGACTTAGATGCCAAGACGTTTCCCAAAGGTATTTCCTTAAAGACCAATACAACGCACATTGCATAAAAGGTAAAATGCGAGCATATATACCATAAATAATAAAATCTCTCCAACTCGTTATACGAAAGCTTACATAACGCTGGTATGAATCTGTGAATTAAATGATTGAAACAGCTTTCGTTGACATAATTCATTACTATTATGTAACAGTTCATTAACTGTTTCTGTCAGCCAGTTCG
>NC_051400.1:48400971-48401108 GCF_015228065.2 Penaeus monodon
TCTTGATATCAAAGATTTTCCTGTGATTTCCTGTCGGCGTCTTTCATCCCTGCAGGATATGCAAGAAACAAGAACAGGTATTTCCCCCTCTGGAAACAGCCCAGGCATACAGACACACAAGCACGCACGCACACATG
>NC_051400.1:48401165-48401500 GCF_015228065.2 Penaeus monodon
TTTCTCTCTTTCTCTCCTTCCCTCACTCACCGTCACTCTCATTCCACTATCGTCAACAAAGGTACAACAATAATAATTATCGCTGTTGTTAGTGTTCTACATATCCACCGCCGCTTTTAGCACTTCTATCCTGGTCAAAGAACAAAACCCACTGCCAAGATAAATGCCTCAGATCGGCTTGACATACTTACACACTTCATGCTATAATGAAGATGCTTGTATGTAACGCCAGTAATATAAAAACATACTGGCAGGCAATCGATAGACAAATATTGATTGATTTTTTTTTGTATATGTGTTTATAGATATATATCTAGGTTGTATCTTGTTTATAT
>NC_051400.1:48401661-48401753 GCF_015228065.2 Penaeus monodon
AAGCGACACTCCTAGAACAATCACAACCACCGAAACAATTTATTTCAAAAACCAAAACTCAACAGCAATCAAAACATTCAGGAATATTTCCT
>NC_051400.1:48401788-48401940 GCF_015228065.2 Penaeus monodon
CAATCAGAAATCTCACGACTGTAGTTTTTTTTCCCTAAAATGTTCAAATTCAGGAAATAAAGAAAAATTTCGAAACTCCGGAATTTTTTTTTTCCGAAACGTCGAAGCTCCGAGATAAAGATATTATTTTGACAGCGATCAGAATTTCCGGA
>NC_051400.1:48402201-48402306 GCF_015228065.2 Penaeus monodon
CTCCGAGAGCACGTGCATGTACACAACATTCCCGACCCCCCCCCCCCCTCAAGTGGACACAGCGCACCCTCCTCGAGGAAAAAACATCACCCACGCCCTTCTCTA
>NC_051400.1:48402348-48402739 GCF_015228065.2 Penaeus monodon
GCGCCGGTACAAGCGTCTGCGATTTCTTGAGTCTTGAGTCGTCGCCACTGGCTTCCAAGGAAAATATTTGACTTGCACTCTCTGTGTTTGGCCACAGGTGTGTGCTGGTGCGGGCGAGGTGGTGTCAAGGGGTGCTTCTCCGCCCATCTGCGCGCCCACACGCTTATACACCTACACTTAAACACGCGCCCATACACGCTTGCTCGGTCGGACGCAAATGCACATCCCTTTTCTGACATGTTAATCTTCGTGCCATCAAAGAAAACGCGAGGAAATCCAAAAGGGGGAAACTATCCTGCTTTGAATAAATCTTGCTCAATATTCAAGTCCTCAGCATCTTGAAGAAGGCAAGGAAAGAAAGGGTTATTGAATGAGACGGAGAAAAAAGGCT
>NC_051400.1:48403018-48403242 GCF_015228065.2 Penaeus monodon
CATGACCCGCTCAAACCTTCGCTGGCTGTGTGTTCTGTTGATCTCTAAACTCATCTTATTCCCCTTTTCCCCCGAAACCGAGCCAGTCTGTGTGCCAATTCGCGAAGTATCGGTGTTCTAAAAGCAGCAGCGGAAGAGGAGAAGAAAGAAGTAGCCCCCAGGGGGAAGATATTGCGAAGAAATGCAAAGTTCGGGTTCGAAGAAATAACTTTCGCGATAAGACG
>NC_051400.1:48403772-48403936 GCF_015228065.2 Penaeus monodon
AGCCAGAGCAAGAGAAACACTTCAAATGTCAACAATTTGCAATCTTCTGCAACGCCTCCTCAGCTATTTCTTACGAAGGCATGCTCACAGGGACATTATGTATTATCCCTCGCATTTTCGTGGAATATTTAGCGAGTATGTAAGAAGATGAAATGAAAGAACAT
>NC_051400.1:48404024-48404853 GCF_015228065.2 Penaeus monodon
TACTCATTATCAATATCATTTGTTTTATTAATACAATTGTGTTAAAATACCAGTGATGTTGGTAATGACAAAATCAGTAACGAAAGTATCACTTATGATAATGAAAAGGCTGAAATAATCTAATTTGAATATATCTATCATTACATTCACTCAAAGCGTCCTCCTTTCCCCTCCCCTTGCACCCCTTCCTCCTTCCCCACTTCCCCACCCCTTCCCCCTTCTCATTCCCTTCCTCCCCCCTCCCCTCCCCTTCACCCAATATCCATCCCTCCCCTCCCTCCTTCCCCACCCACTCCCCTTCACCCCAAACCCACTCCTCCCCACCTCTTCCTCCTTCCTTTTCCCCAACTCCTCCCCACCCTCCCCCTTCACCCCCACTCCTCCCCACTCTCCCCCTTCATCCCAACTCCCCCACTCCCCCCCTCCCCCTTCACCCCCACTCCTCCCACCCCCTCCTTCACCCCCACTCCTCCCCCCCTCCCCCTTCACCCCCACTCCTCCCCCCTTCCCCTTCACCCCACTCCTCCCCACCCTCCCCCTTCACCCCACTCCTCCCCCCTCCCCCTTCACCCCCACTTCTCCCCACCCCTCCCCTCCCCCTTCACCCCACACACCGAACAATTCTCGCAAGTAACGCCAAGTAGACAACTATGATTGCGGTCCAGTTTGATTGGTTCCTAATCCCTCCCTCGGACCCGGCCGATTGGGAACTTTCACTCGGCCATTTAAAGACTCTTGGCTTGGTGCTAAATCTGTGGAGTGCTTGGAGGTCGCAGCTAATGGTGGTCGGGTTGTGTGTTTGTATCATTTCTTTTTAATCAGTCGTTCT
>NC_051400.1:48405106-48405349 GCF_015228065.2 Penaeus monodon
TACTTATCTCCTTTCTCTTTATTTCATTCTATTTATTCGTGATTTATTATCATTTACGCATCATTCTGTTCGCATTTTCTGTTGTAGAAATGGATCTAAAAAAGAAGAAAATGAAAAAAAATATCTTGGATAAAAAGGATTATTCGCTTATCCATATCGACACATTTTTTCACTAATTTCAGCGAATCAAACAAACAAACAAAGACATGAGAACAAAGCAAGTGAGGCAGCCTTACTTACGCA
>NC_051400.1:48405667-48405954 GCF_015228065.2 Penaeus monodon
GAACCGTCCAAAAAATCCTAAATTAATCGCCTTTTACGTTTTACATTTCTCCACTTAACATCAAATCCATTTAAAATGACTTTCATTATTTTTTTATATTTCATTGTCGGTGAAAAAGACACTTTACATGACTGACAGTGACAAGGCATATATAAGAAAAGAGATGACGTGACTCATCTGGGTGTTACATGTGTTACTGAGCAGATGTTCAAGTACTGTGGTGTGTTAATGAGTCTGTCTATGCAATCTCTGTATCTCTTTGTATCTGTCTGTTTGTATCTCTTTTC
>NC_051400.1:48406217-48406338 GCF_015228065.2 Penaeus monodon
ACGCAGTTGCCTATCCTCAGACTCTCTTTATGAATAACAAAAAAATAGGCACAAGTAAATCCACAAACACAAACACGCACACACCTCTAGCCCATTCCTCCGCAACCCAAAAAAAGGGGCC
>NC_051400.1:48406436-48406634 GCF_015228065.2 Penaeus monodon
TGGTAGTTGGTCAGATAAGCCTATTTTTTCTCTCTTTCTGTAATGAGTTGTTAATGATATGCTTAGCTTAGGTCTACCGCAGCGGGGGGTCGTGGTCGTTTGTTTACAGTGATCACAGCCTTCTAAACAAGCGAGTCATTAGGTCCTTTTCACCACAAACAAGTTCTTTGTACCTTCCTCCTGCCTTCTCCTAAAAAA
>NC_051400.1:48407360-48407621 GCF_015228065.2 Penaeus monodon
GCCCCCCTTGAAGGCGTCTGCATGATCCCCTCGCTCTCCATCAATTACACACGATGATCGCATTACCCTAAGCAGAGAGCGATAAGGGCGATAACGATAAAGTCACCTCGATAAAGTGAATCATATTTCCCGACGGAATGAAAAAAATAAAAACGGTTACATTATCATAATTCGCACAATCGTTTCTCTCAACAATTTCGAGAAGGTTATCGAGGAGTTCAAACCAATAAGGATTCGATCACGGGCAATCCACTCAGCGCC
>NC_051400.1:48407922-48408006 GCF_015228065.2 Penaeus monodon
GTTATTGACAGGCAGGACAGGCAAACATATTTGGATAGATTGACATAGACAGATATCCAAGTATAGAGATAGATAGACGGACAA
>NC_051400.1:48408198-48408350 GCF_015228065.2 Penaeus monodon
AACACTCGGTAATTACAGCCACAGTGACAAAAAAAGTCAGTGAAACAGAAATACACCCAACCTTCCTTCAACATCAATATTCTCGTGTCTACATTTTTTTCCTGCCAAAATATAGCAATATATCTGCGGATCATTAATTCGCTGCAGATACG
>NC_051400.1:48408603-48408718 GCF_015228065.2 Penaeus monodon
GACCCGTTAATGCCTAATTAACGTTCAGAAGAGGAAGCCAGCACATGAATCAGGCCACTATCTTTTTGCTCGCGCCGCTTCTCATGCTAATTTTGTATTTACTTAATACCCTGCT
>NC_051400.1:48409008-48410009 GCF_015228065.2 Penaeus monodon
TTTCTCCCCCCTCTCCCTCTCCCAGGAGGCAATCAAGGAACCTCCTCCCACAACACCTTAAGGACTCACCCTGGCGAGTTCTACAGGATTCCCCACTCCCGAAACCGCAGGATTAAAACGGGGGGGAGACTAAGGAAAATGCAAAAGACGTTTAGCCTGCAAATCGCATAAGGTGGATAATGGAAGAGGGGGTAAGAGGGGGGGAGGAGGGGAAGAGAGGGGAGGAGGGGAAGTGGGGGAGGAAGGTAAGAGGAGGGGGGAGGGGAAGAGGGGGAGGAGGGGAAGAGAGGGGAGGAGGGTAAGTGGGGGGAGGAGGGTAAGAGAGGGGAGGAGGGTAAGAGGGGGAGGAGAGATGGGGGAAAAGAGGGAAGAGAGGGAAAGAGTGATAAAAGTGAGACTAAAAGAGGGAGAAAATGGGAAAGGAATATAAAATCTGTAAGGGAGAACATGAAAGTGAAATAAACGAGAGGGTGGAGAGTGGAGAAAAAAATGACATAAGGAGGAGATATAAAACTGAAATAAAAGAAAAACGTAGGAGAGATCGGAGGAAAAAAGAAAAGAACAAGATTAAGCAAAAGAATAAGAAAGCAAAAGAACAAGGAAATAAATAAGAATAACAGAAAGAGGGGAGAACAAAGGGTTGAGATAAAAAGGAAGATCAAAATAAAGGGTATTATGCTAATGAGCGATTGGTACGAATAATGTCCACTGATGAAGGTATAGAATAATGATGAGATGAGGTAAAGGGGTTAAGGGGAGGAGAGGGAGGGGGGGCGTATCATAATGACGATGAAAATGCTCTCATAAAATCTCATAAGATATTCATTAAAATTACGTCATCATGGCCACTTAGCATGGTAATATTCTTTTGGTATTTTGAGAAATTCTCTTTTTGGTATTTATCCCATGTTTTGTCGTTTCTTTTCTTTTTTTCTACAAATTCGTTCCTCTTTTTTTGTTACCTCCATTCCTCTCTCTTTCTCGGTCTTCCCCCCCCCCCC
>NC_051400.1:48410209-48410399 GCF_015228065.2 Penaeus monodon
CCCTTACCAATGTTCCCATCTTCTCCACCCCGCCGCCCAACGACCCGAGAAGCCGAAACTCCCGCTTGCGACCCTCGTCACGGACGGCGCTATCAATCCCGACGCCAAAATTGAAAGAGGTTTAGCTGGGAATCCGGCGCTAGTCCCCTTGGCAACGCGCGGAGCCTCCTCTGCCCCGCCGCGGCATACT
>NC_051400.1:48411674-48412797 GCF_015228065.2 Penaeus monodon
ACGTCGAGATGAAAGTCTAAATATACACATGACGTAAGAACTCATAAAGGCGACGCAACACCAAAGAAAGGCGTGGGTAGAGGTGGGAGGGGGGGGGGAGGGTTACAGCTACAATACAAACAAGAAGAAAAGGAAATAGAATACCTCGATAAGAGAGGAAATAAAGAAAGTGGTAATAATTAAGATCTATGTCATCCTCTCTAGCATTTTTGTGATTAATTTTAATAAATAATTGGTAATTACCGTACAATCTATTTAAGTGTTGCCTGATTTCTTTTTTACATATTATGCAATTTAACATTTTTTTTTTATGATTTGTATATATATTTCTAATCAAATGAACTTTTTAGCTTTCTGAAGGCTCAACCTGTGCTATTCATTTTCCTAAATAAACAACTCTCAGAAATGCATTTTTTAAAAAAATAAACTATGTGAATCTGATTTTGAATATTAGGAATGACAACACACTACATCCCCCAAATTGACTAGGACCTTTTCCCTCTTTTGTCTGTGGCTGCCTTTTCGCCCTCCGCCGATCCCCCTAATTACGAGAAATCCCTCCCCCCCCTTCTCCCCCACCCCCTTTAAATGGGGCACACCCACAGAAAGGAAAAAGGGGCGAATTACCCCTTTATTGGGAAAATAGGGGAGTTAAGGACCCCAACCGGGGAAGTGATTTATAGAGCTTCAAAGGGGGCACGAAATACGGGGTGGGGTTAAAGGGGGCAGGGTGGCACTCCTATTTGCTAGCGGAGGAAGGAAACGGGGGGGGTTCCCCCTATAGAAGGGGGGGAAAAGGGGGAGGGAGGGTGCCATACCGGGGGAAAGAGAAGGGGGGGTTTGCCATACCGGAAAAAGGGAAGGGGGGCCCCATACCGGAAAAGGGAGAAGGTGGTCCCAAACCCGGAAAAGGGGAAAGGGGGGTTGCCATCCCGGGAGAAGGAGGGGGTTTGCCATACGGAGAAGGGGGGGGGTTTTGAGAACGGGGAAAGGGTTAAAAGATAGCCCATTTTGATAGGAAGAAGAGAGAGAGAGAAAAAGGGGAAAAAAAACGGGACAGACAGAAAACCTAGTACTTTTCGCAACCCTTGGTCCAAAAAAGGCCCAATCGACCCAATTTTTT
>NC_051400.1:48412863-48413029 GCF_015228065.2 Penaeus monodon
TGCGTGGTTAAAAAAAAACCAATATCCGCCCTCCAGCCTTTCTAAAGGGGATTTGGGAAGATGTCTTTTTCGTGCAAATCGGACAAAGGAGCCATGAAAAAAGGGGAAAAACCCCGCACAAAAAAAAGCGGGGTTTTACGACCCAAGGAGTGTGTGCGAAGTCAAC
>NC_051400.1:48413314-48413569 GCF_015228065.2 Penaeus monodon
TAAATTTAAAAAAGATCCCAACAGGGCACTGTCTTAGTTTTCCCAGCTTTAAAAATTTAATTTTCTAAAACCCAAATTCCTTCCTTTAATCCCGAATTCCATACTTACTACTAAAGGAGCGTTGCTGTGTTTTCCCTACCGAAAAAGTGGGCCCAAAAAAGGTTCATTAGCCCTAAAAGTTTTTCATAACCCCGAGAAAAAGGGTGGGGGAAAACGTATTGCCTTTTTTGGGAAAAAGTAACCTAAATCCTCGCA
>NC_051400.1:48413994-48414110 GCF_015228065.2 Penaeus monodon
TAATTGACTAACAGGAACAAGAAAGAAAAATATATGTACTAGCCCGTATGTACGTAATGTTTCGTGAATACACAGGACATTGTCTCTCTTCCTGCTGTACTCATGTACATTCCCCC
>NC_051400.1:48414148-48414450 GCF_015228065.2 Penaeus monodon
GCCCTGCTTATTCATCTTTTCATTTGCTTAATGGTTTACGTCATAAGGGGGGGGGGGGGAGAGGAGACACTGCATGAGGAAGAAATATCAATACCTCACAAATAAAAAAAAAAAGTTGGACTGAATATCAGTATCTCAAAAGAGAGGCCACGAATTCATAACTCCGTAACGACCCGCCATTCGAAACTCGGCCGCAAGGAAGCTGTTCGTGTATTAACCAACGAGAAAATGGCTTTCAAATCCGAACTTGAGCCGCGGCAAACCAAGCAATCCGATCGCTCATTGGCTATTGCAATCTACCC
>NC_051400.1:48414505-48414711 GCF_015228065.2 Penaeus monodon
AGCCCGGGCCCACGTTTCCGCGCGTTTATTTGGGCCCAAAAAACGCTGCGTAACCCGGGGCCAAATTGGGGCGTAAATCTCGAAGCCGCGGGGTAGGGTTTGAGTTTTGTAACGGTCGAGGGGAAGATTTTGAGGGCCAAAACCCAAAACAGGAAATTTTTAGTTTGGGGGGACAGAAAGAGGGGGGAAAGGCCCGGGAAGAGAAG
>NC_051400.1:48414836-48415370 GCF_015228065.2 Penaeus monodon
CGAAGTGAGAAGACTTTCAGATGAAGACGAAGACGAAGAATACAATAACAAAAAAAGCAGACTCGCACAATCATAAGATAAAAAAGGGAGATATGTGGGCTTCGGGTCAAATTTAAAAAGGCGCCAGTTTTCAGCATGTGCTTGCTTTTTCTGCTTTTCCCTTGTCTCATCGCTGGCCTCATCTATCATCGCTACCCTCGTAGTCCCCCGTTTAAAATTTCCGTTGTTCATATTATTCCTTGCAAATTGTCTCATCTTCCATTCCATATCTTTTCAAGTCGGGATTCTGTTCAATTGAATAGTTGTATTTCTTTTCTTTCATTTTTCCACTTAGAACAGCTAAGGGGATGTTAAATATTCAAGCTCACTCTAATTACTAATTCTAATGCACTACTGATACGCTGCTAATGATTATAATAGTGACAAGGATAGCAAAGTTAACGATATTCTAAAAAGTGATATTCATATAACGACAAAAACATTATATCGATAGCTTCATTATTGATAAAAACAAATATAATATAAGAACAGCAA
>NC_051400.1:48415663-48415753 GCF_015228065.2 Penaeus monodon
CACAAAACATAATCCATACGCCTGCTTGAGGTTCCTTCAAACTTCCTCTTACAAGTCTAATAATAAGAACTCAAATCACAAGTGAACGAA
>NC_051400.1:48415819-48416038 GCF_015228065.2 Penaeus monodon
TTTGTCCCCCGTTCCTTTTCTTTAATCAGACTTGACATTCGTGATCACGGGGGGGGATGGTTGTGGTATACCTCGCTGTTGCCGAGGGGGATTCGCTGCTACTGTGAGCTGTGTGGGCGTCTTTTTAATCCCTTTATTTCATGTCGTTGTTGTTTCGCTTTTCTTTCTCTGGTTTTTTTGGGGAAATTGTTTTTTTTTTAAAGTCCGGGGCGCTGTGTT
>NC_051400.1:48416268-48416460 GCF_015228065.2 Penaeus monodon
CGTCACGGTCCCATTAGCGTTTCTCTCCTCATCTGCGGCGGGCGGGGGCCCCTCTCCCCTCTCTAAACCCCGGGCCCTTTTTTTTGGTTTAAATCGCCCTTCCGCAGGGAAAAATAAGGGCGCGAGAAACTGCGATCTGGGGGCGTATAAATGGGAAAAAGATAAATAATTTGGGAAAGTTTATGGGTAGGG
>NC_051400.1:48417378-48418440 GCF_015228065.2 Penaeus monodon
ATTAAGACGAAAAATAAACGCGGGGCGTGCCGCTCCACGCAGGCCCCGCTCTCAGACGCTGTATACTTTTCAGATGGAAAAGATCCCTCTGAGACGTTCTGTGACTACTAGGAGAAAGGACAAACATTCTCCTCCCTTCTCAACGTTTGTAAGTGTTAAGAAAATGTTTACAGTCTGTGTGCGCACGTGGGCTTGTCTGTGTGAGGGAAGGATGTTTTTTTTGGGGGGGAGAAATTGTGAGTACGAGAGCTTGTAAGTATGAGAGGGGAGGGAAACGGCTTGTAAATATGAGGAGGAAATACGGGTTTGTGAGTATGAGCGCAGGATGAACTTACGGGATTGTAAGTATGAGAGCAGGATGAAATCGCGTGCTTGTAAGAGTAGAAAAATGTAAGGGTTGCTGTACAGAAAAAAAAAAAAATATATTTATATACAGCTAGTATGGACACGTGCGGTATGTATGTTTACCTGTGTACGATCGCGTGTGTATTTGTGTACTTCTACCAACCTAAGCCACGCACACGAAAACAAACAACGGTGCATTTCAGGGGTGCATTCGAGTGCGTGCGTGGGAGTGTGCTTGCCACCTTGTACTCATACGAAAGCAAGCAACAGCGGTACCGGCCAGTCCCCGCAGCCGCGCCAGACGTCAATACCACTTCCTCCTCAACAGGTGGTGTCCTCGCGTCTACAAAGGATTTATTCAAGTCATTACTCACGAGAAAACACCGAATTTAGCGGCCTTTGACGAGATATTTCGGATGATGTAACCCGGATTTTTTTTTATTGTGAATTTAATAACAGTATGGATGCAGCCATTCGCGGAGAATCATCGTGTATAATCATTCGTTTATTCATTACTGGATCGATGCGTATTTCATTAACTGTGAAGGAGATCCGTGTTCATTTGTCAACGAATTATGAGGAAAATATACCATCAAATATTTTTGCAATAAACGCCAAAGTCATTTACGAATATGAAGATAATCATTAATCAGATGCGATACTACATTGTGTTAATAAATTTTAGAACTTAAACATATATACAGTCCTGATTTTTAC
>NC_051400.1:48418660-48418800 GCF_015228065.2 Penaeus monodon
GTAATTTTCTAAGATTGACAATGACTTGGTAATGTTGGGCTTAAACTCTATTCTGCAAGACATTCCATCGAATGTTCTACTGTGTCTAAAAAGAATATACAGCAATCAATTGCAATCTAAGTAATGTACAGACAAGTTAC
>NC_051400.1:48418869-48419616 GCF_015228065.2 Penaeus monodon
TCTTAAATTTAAGAACAGACTGTCCATTAGCTATTCCTTCTCAAACACTTTAGAAAGATCACTAACAAAAGCCACAAATACTACTCAGAACCGTCCAATATTTACAATCGTAGACTCTACAAACGACAATGCTAATACAATAGATATGTCTACACCCATTGTACATGTAATATCCTTACGAATCGACCCTTTCCAAAATAATCATTCCACATACACGAGAAAAAAAGGAAAATACATCAAAAGCTATTTTCTTTCTCTTTTTTCTCCCTTTCCCCTGATACCAAGCAGATAGACAAACAAGCAAGCAAACGCACATCTACACGAACATACAGTAATTCAGAGCATCGACCTCAGGCGCGAGCAAGCAAAGGGGAGAAGACGTACCGCCCTTGCAAGCTAAGCAGTCATATTTTCTTAAGGACGTTATCGTGTGGGAAACACGGGTAATATATATTCTTTCAGAAATACGTTTCTCTTTGTACCTTTTTGGGGGGAGGGTGGATACGTATGTGTGTCTGTGAGAGAGTGGATGATGATATAGACGGAGAGGAGGGGTAGAAAGAAGGATAGAAGATAGGATAAAAGAGTCAAAGCAAGCAGTTTCCAATCCATCTTTTTTTTCCAACCACGACGTATACACAAAATCTCGAGCCAGGGCGGAGGACATTCCAAGCGGAGAACACCCACAAGATAACCGCCATAGAACCACACTAAAAGCGACGACACTGAATGTAAACGTCTCAGAAT
>NC_051400.1:48419752-48420052 GCF_015228065.2 Penaeus monodon
GCACAGTGCAACGTGACACCGACGCAAACGGTCAACAGCAAGCAATGCACGGGGCTCACAGACCTCACCTTATCATGGATGCGTCAACGTTGGATATGGGAGCCAGAATGACACTAGGCATCGTAGCGGGGCATCGAGCTGCGCTGGCGCCCTCCGCTAACAGGCTCGTTACCTCGGCTTGCTCGCACACCGCCCGCGATGCTCCTCCGACGGCTGCTCATAGTTACGGGGAGGCATGCGGCTTATCCGGCGGACGGAGGCGGAGGTGGCCGGCTGCGCGACGCTCGGCTCGGGCGCTAC
>NC_051400.1:48420117-48420922 GCF_015228065.2 Penaeus monodon
TTTCTCCTAAAGACAGAAGGGAGAAGAGAGAAGGACAAGCGGTCACCGTGGCTTCGCTCCCCCCCTTCTCCTCCCTCGGCGAGGTAGGCCGACGGCGCTCTCCTCCCGCAGCGTCGGGAGCCGTCTCCTCGCACTCCAAACGTTCCTCCCTTATTCACGCACAGGACACGCCACACGCACGCATCCACACGAATACACGAGCGAGGAATGTGACAGGGATTCCCACCCAGTCGATTTTTTGTTGTCCGATCCGTAAAGTCCCAGTCAGCAGTGGGGCCTCGACGGAAGGAAAAGAAACAACACACACTCTCCCGGGCCTGGCACTCTCCCTGCTCGGCCGGCGACTGATGTTTTATTCAGAAGGAAACTACTTGACCTGAAACATTAATTGCAATACGTATCATACTCGGTATCTCGAGAGTGAGCTTATGTATCGCACACATGGCTTTCGCAGTAAGCAAGCACACTTACCAAGATAGAAGGTGTATCGCTTAAAGACAGAAGGAATAATGTCCCAACACATGACACTGCAAACGAAATAAGTTCAGTAAATCCAAGTTGGGGCCACTTAAGCTTCGGAAAAAAAATGTTTAGGAATTCTAGAGGTGATAATGATAGATGCAATGAAGATTCTTTTTATCAACGAGGAGAGTACTTTTATTTGGTTCCTGTATTTGTTTTATATCTTGGAGCTTATTAATGTTAGTTTATTTTGTCTTTCGGAGGCCTACACAAATCAAGGTATCACCATAAATTCCTTATCAAATATATATGATACATCAGCAGCTCAGTCCATCAGTTATTC
>NC_051400.1:48421303-48421798 GCF_015228065.2 Penaeus monodon
AAAACGTGCACTCGAAGACCCGCAAGCACGAACGCATATTCCTCCCCATTTCTTCGAAAGCAAAAGGAAAGCAAAAACAATGGCGAGTCATAAGCTCTCCTCCGCGAAGAAAGAAGTACATTAGCTCTCCTGAATCTTTTATCATTTTATGACATCAACTCGACACACAGAACATCACATCATTTCTTTTCTATTATCATTATCGTCATGCTTACATTATACGACCAGCATGACGCAGAGAACATCACATTTCTTTTCTATCGTTATCAAGATCATATTACAGCATAATCTCTTTTCTAATAGTATCATCAAGATCAAATTGCAGCATTAATTAGTCACCATACGATCAGCGTAATGGCGATCACAATCAGCAGATACCATCACTATTGGTAAAGTAACATGCAGAAATAATGGTCCTTTGATAATAGCATTCGTACACACACTCTTTGCCTTGGCTGTTTTTATTGATCTGTCGCCTTCTGTCCTGTGCTGGGC
>NC_051400.1:48422268-48422354 GCF_015228065.2 Penaeus monodon
TACACCAACGTCTATCACCTCAGGAGCTAATTTTTCCCGAGTTCATGAGCACTTTGTTTATTCGTGCCACTAAGCATTTCTCTCCT
>NC_051400.1:48422705-48422772 GCF_015228065.2 Penaeus monodon
TATAGGCACTCCGCCACTCGGCCAAGAAAGGCGAGTGTTTCTGCCATCTTGCTATATTTATAACCAC
>NC_051400.1:48422967-48423361 GCF_015228065.2 Penaeus monodon
GATCCCCTCATTAAAGTTAAACACTTAAAACAAGAGGATTTTTTGCGATGTGAAAGTTTAAAGCGATATGACCAATTAGTTTTACATTTCTTTCTCGGTTTTGAGGTTTTTTTTACTTCACCTTCACTCCTTTTTTCTTTTACTTTCGCTCATTCTTTTCTAGCAAGATAAATTTTCTTATCCACTTCCTTTTTCTTCGCCTTTTTTCAAACCATATACATATACATATATATTATTTCCTACGACCATTTGTTTCCATAAATTGTTACTCTATTTTCATTTTTGATCACACTTCAAAGAAAACCTTTTCTGCGACTCTTTATCACTGTGGTTCCTTTTTCCCAATCACTATAATCATAACTACACAAGCAGGGGTTTACATATCTGACGATTT
>NC_051400.1:48423536-48423903 GCF_015228065.2 Penaeus monodon
TTCAGAGACAGAAAGAAGAGTAACTACGAAGACCAACAGACAAAACTAGAGCAAGAAAGAGACAAAAAAGAGCTAAAGGAACAGCACTACAATTCCCAAAACACAAACAAACAAACACATCTCTAGCGCAGCACCTCCGCGTCACACTCGATCCCGCTTCACGTGTCGCCAAGACGTCACAATCACATTCTTTCTCCAGCTTGTAATAACCACAGTGTCAATAGGACAACGCTGCAGCACAAACCACGCCAAAAGAGATATTTCACATGGTCGAATTACAAACACTAATATATGTATAAATTCACAATAAAAAAAACTCATAACGAGAAGATCCACAGTCGTATGCAAAGTTCTTGATTTCCGAGAG
>NC_051400.1:48423937-48424193 GCF_015228065.2 Penaeus monodon
TGTCAGCGAGGCTGGAGGAAAAGTGCACAAGCGAGAAGGGAAACCAAGTCTCCGTGGCACCTGGTGGGCGAGGGTGGGTGTGAGTGGGCTGAGAGTGGGCCGGTGGTGGACGCAAGCCTGCCCTCGCACGCCACCTCCTCCGCCCACAACGGAACGAGTACTGAACCAACAACAATTACTTTGCTCTTGCCTCGCTGACTTCGCCTCTGCCAGCACCGAGCGCCGGGCTTCCTCCTCCGGGACTGCTGGCTTCTGG
>NC_051400.1:48424448-48424747 GCF_015228065.2 Penaeus monodon
CCGTTGACGGGTTAATTGCTTCTCAGAAATAGCTAGCAAAGGTCTGACCGTTATCGAGTCCGGATATTGAAGAACCACCGGTTCGGCTCACGACGAAACATGCTGTAAGCACGTCGGAAGAGGGCGAGGTTCGGACTCACTGCTAAGTTTGCAGCACAGTCACAAGAGCATTTATGCCACTACTTTGGTCGACGGATTCCATCACGGCTAGTTGATATCAATTCTACTTAGAGAGAATTTATGCATATCTATTTCTATTGATGTATTAATCATAATACTTATATATACAAATAAACATA
>NC_051400.1:48425228-48426004 GCF_015228065.2 Penaeus monodon
ACCCCGCCGGTGGAAATGGGCTTTCTCCTAATTAAGCGGAGTCTCTGGAGCAGCGGAGTCCCCCCTGGGTGCTTCCGCGTCTGCACAGAAAACGGAGATCCGTCGACGAGAGAGAGAAGCGCTCTGATACACGATATCTCCATAATTAATAATTTCTCAGAGCAACTTTTAACCGATTTCATATTTCGAAAGGTCGCATTTCCTTGAATAACTCAATATTTTAAACCTGGATCCAATATTACATGTTTCTAAATTAATTTGAATATTAGAGGCTTGTGTTTCACAGGAAGTTTAATCTATTAGTAAATATTAACAAGAATCACTGCCAAATAAAAGTGGGTTGACAGCAGACTGTAAATCAGAGTCACGCAACGCTTGATGCAGTATAAACTATGTCGTTTATTACGAAAGAGTAGAAATGTTGGAACGTTGCCTAAAATTATTTATTTCTTCATATTAAACGTCAGAATTTTTCTATATTTACAAAATCACCTTCGGTATTTGCTTCTTATTCTCCTCCTCTTTGTTCATTCTTCTGCTTCCTCTCTCCTATCCTCTTATTCTCCTCATATATATTTTTCTGCTTTCTCTTTCCTATCATTCTCTTTTTTTCTCAAAGACTCATAGAAATACATGTAATCAGCTAAAAGCAAAAAAATCCAACACCAAAAGTACATAACTCTATTTTATCTGCAAGTACTTAGTCCACACGTCTTTAAAGCACATTTTCTCTTTTCCTCTATTCCCCTCTCCTCTTTCCATCCTCTTTCTCATTT
>NC_051400.1:48426213-48426746 GCF_015228065.2 Penaeus monodon
GGCCGTAACATTCCTTCACCCCAGTCATGAAAGTGCGTGTGGAAGACTTGGGTTTACGTGTTGGCCATTCATGCATCATGTGGAAAGGGTACAACATAACTATGCAAGGGGAGAGAACGAGGGGGAGAGAGGGGAGGGAGAGAGGGAAGGCACGAGGGAGAGGGGAAAGGGACGAGGGCGATGGGGAGGGACGAGGGAGAGAGGGAAGGAACGAGGAGGGATGGGGAGGAACGAGGAATATGGTGAAGGAGCGAGGGAGAGGGGAAGGAACGAGAGAGAGAGAGAGAGAAGGAATGAAGGAGGGAGAGAAGGAACGAGGGAAAGAGGGAAGGAACGAGAGAAAGAGGGAAGGAACGAGAAAAAGAGGAAAGGAACGAGGGAGAGAAGAAGAGGGAATGAATAAATGGGTAAACAGGTATGGAGGTAGATAGGCAGATGTACACAAGTTGATATGGATCCTGATTTTTGGGTAGATGGATAAATAGGCCGAGATTGAGAAACACGAACAAAAAACAAAGAATTCACCAAAAAAT
>NC_051400.1:48426803-48426977 GCF_015228065.2 Penaeus monodon
GGGAGTAACACCTCGCCAGACTCTCAGCTTCAGACAGGCAATTACGTGGCCTGTGTAAGTCTCATTTATAAGGAGCGGAAAGTGTCCCCGGGAAGATTCTCCATCCTACACCGCTGAAGGAAGTTGGCGGGGGGAGGGGGGTACGGATGGGGGGGGGGGAATCCTCCGTTACGC
>NC_051400.1:48427313-48427685 GCF_015228065.2 Penaeus monodon
CACCTATTCTTCATTCTTCATAGCCTTCCCGTTATTAAGTCGCAAGTGTCAACCTTTCGATTAGTATTCCAGACCTCGCACGCAGCCAGAGAGCGCGCGCGCGTGCACCCTCAGTACTCGCAATTGCGTGACTGAACCCATGTAACAAACGGGGCTGTAATGAGGCTAAAGAACAGTGCACACGTACGCACACTTAAACACAAACATGCATGGCTGCACGCACGCCCACGCCCACACTTTCATGTATGTTTCAGCTTTCATGTACTTTGATTCTAGCGTCGACAAAAAACCCGGCTTAATGGCAGTAGTGAAACAGTGCAAAGTTGCTATTAATCACTGCAAAATGCTTGACTCTACTGTTAGCAATACTGT
>NC_051400.1:48428527-48428895 GCF_015228065.2 Penaeus monodon
ACACACACACACACACGCGTATAATTAAAGCGAAAGAATGAGAGAGAACAGATGTTTGAAATAAAAATCATGATAATTTAGATAATAATAGTGATCCACGATAAAAGAAAACAGAGCAAAACAAATGAGCCCATACTTTTTCATTCACATCAACAGCAAAACCAAATTAGAGATTTAATATCAAAGTAATTAGAGGGAGCGAAAGAAACCGTTTAGAGCTACAATTACAGTGATATTAATAGAAACGATGTCTTATGGTTGACGTACAGGGGAGGTGGGGGGGGGGGGATAAAGAGATAGGGGGAAAAAGGTAAATTACTATTTAGAAGGTGAAATGTGAAGAAAACAGAAAGAAAAGTGATGTATAG
>NC_051400.1:48429487-48429652 GCF_015228065.2 Penaeus monodon
ATATCGTGAAGCATCTGTTCCTCTCAGCTGACCGCACGGCGACCCCCCCCCCCCTCCCTAACCCCCGGCCGGCGTCTGCTTAAGCTCTTTACGGCCCCCGGAGAGCGCCATCTGGGGGCGTATTAAGTCCATAAAAGAATAAGGGAGGTCGTGGCCGGGATGCAC
>NC_051400.1:48429677-48429754 GCF_015228065.2 Penaeus monodon
CGAATATTTGACGAGTGCTGTTTCGTGATGCTCTTGCCGATGGGGTCGTGCCTCGCGAGGGGAGGGGGGGGGGTAAG
>NC_051400.1:48429910-48429994 GCF_015228065.2 Penaeus monodon
GGAAAATAAATCCGAACAGGCATCGCACGGGCCAAAGGAGCTCCCCTTTCGCTATACATTTTGGTCAAGATTTTCGGGGAGAAA
>NC_051400.1:48430034-48430128 GCF_015228065.2 Penaeus monodon
TTGTCTTCCGCCCTTACAGAGGTGAGTCCAGGTATGCTCCTCTCGCCTCAGGTATGCTCCGGAGGTATGCGCTACGGTGCCTTCAGGTGATTCA
>NC_051400.1:48430462-48430681 GCF_015228065.2 Penaeus monodon
TATGTCAATCCGCATATTGAAGCTCTTCTTTGCCCGTATTCGCGTGCGTCTGCGTGCATTTGCGTGTGCAGTTCCGGCGCCCTAACACACACGCCGTTCGAGTCGAAGAGTCAGTCACCCTGAGTCCCTGGTTTCGCATGTTATTCCCCTCGTCGTTTAGAACACAGCACTCGGCCAGACCCTTCTCCCATCAACGGCAGGGTCGAATTAATCGTGTAC
>NC_051400.1:48431524-48431785 GCF_015228065.2 Penaeus monodon
GCCTCCTCCCCGATCGCGTCTCCCGAGAGAGCTTCAGCATTGGCACTTGACGGTCTAATCGGTGTGCATGGCGGCGTTTGGCATCCCGCGCTGGCATGCCGGACAAGACTGACACTTGGCTTTTAATGGCTCGGGACGGATGCTATATTTACAATGGTGTCAGTCGGGGAAAAAAGGAAGGGGGAAATGTAGGTACACACTCATGTATGAATAGGTATATTAATGAATGAATAATTATGAAGAGATATAAGTACATAAAAT
>NC_051400.1:48431895-48432079 GCF_015228065.2 Penaeus monodon
ATTCGCTGATCTAAATCCCCGGCAAATAATTTTTTTTAATGAAATAATGACGTAATATATTTCCTCTAACATGTTTTTTTTTGGTAGATGAACATAAATCATTCCTTCCATTCATGTCTCGCGAAATGAAAGACGAGGCAATAAAAGATGATGTTGATTTTTTTTTTTTTTGAGGTGGGGTCTA
>NC_051400.1:48432262-48432350 GCF_015228065.2 Penaeus monodon
ATACACATATATTTATCATTGCCGTTCACGTGCACTGACTGCTTCAGCAACATGTGGCAAGAATTGGAAATTCTCGCCGTGAATAAGG
>NC_051400.1:48432913-48433214 GCF_015228065.2 Penaeus monodon
CGAAAGAAAAAAAAGTAATCAAAAAGAAAAAAAAAGAAAATACAAGAATGGATAAATGATCAGAAGAGAAGAAGAATCGGAATGAACAAAGAGACGAGAATAAACGATCGAACAAGAGAGAGCCAAAGATTCCGGAGCAAACTTGCCGAAAAACAAGGCCACATTCCCGGGAGCAGAAGCCGACATTCCCGCTGGACCCGAATCGCGGAATCAGAGATCAGCGATAGAAGAACAAAGCACAAACTTGGAGGCGGAAAGAGAGAGCACAAAGGCGGGACGAGAGGAACAAAACCACAATAGA
>NC_051400.1:48433257-48433818 GCF_015228065.2 Penaeus monodon
GGCCAGACCAGAAGGATTCCCTGTCGAGTCGTAAATCGCCTTCAGGATTTTCAGCATGAGTTGTCGAATCGTAAATCGCCTTCGGGTAACTTTAGCATAAAGGTTCGAATTATCGAATCGTAAATCGTCTTTGGGATCGAGATCAAATCGAGTTTACCCACTGACCACACTTCAGCCGCCCCCTCCCCCCCTCCCAAGACCTCCGACCCCTTAGCTAGCGGGTCCCACAAGCCAAAGGTGTTTAAAGTGTTCATCTTGAACTCCCAACTACATGTCGAGGACTGATTAAAAACCCTGGCTTTAGAAATAGACTTGTTTTTTTTGGCTTTCGAGCTTTTCGCCGCGAGTACAGTTCCGGCCTCTGTATACAGCTCTCTGCCAAGGCTTAAGGCCATGTTGCACAGATGGAGGGGCGCCGCGTTTCCGTCGCGATATCGATTCCCCGAAAGCCGTTCGCCCGAAACGGTGCACATGCACGGGCCAGGTGTGCCGCTATGGGTTCGAGACCGTGGAAGGGGTAGGGCGCGTGCGAGCATCTGTAGCTACGTCTCGTGCAGTAGT
>NC_051400.1:48434219-48434532 GCF_015228065.2 Penaeus monodon
TAAACCAATTGGTTCTCGACCCCACAAAGCATTTCCTAAGACCAGAACCCTGTACGCCAATCCCAGCCGCTGCCTGACCTGCATCCTTAAAGAGAAAAGCTGTACCGGGAAACTATATCCAGCTTGTATGTCCGTGTACTGCAAATCGCATAGCCCATTAAGGCACTTTTCCCTGTCTTGGAATAAGGAGGATTAGGGATTAGGATAAAGAGCTCGTGTGGCATTTAGTTGTGTTGGTTGAGTGTGTGATTGTGGGAGTAGAGAATAGGGTGTTTACATGTGGATTCGTGTGGAAAAGGACGAAATCTTATGG
>NC_051400.1:48434630-48434749 GCF_015228065.2 Penaeus monodon
CCCCCCAGCCCAAAGAACGACATAGAGGAAAAATAAAACGCACTACGAGAGGAAAATAAACCACAGTTCTAGAGAATGGCTATAAAGTATCCTATCTCCAGATTTTTGGTTCCTTTCCA
>NC_051400.1:48434879-48435931 GCF_015228065.2 Penaeus monodon
AAGGGAAGACTCAAAACTGTGCAGATGAACCCTTAGATACGGGGGGCAAATTTAGCACAGAATCTTCCCAATGTTTACCAAGTCTACAGCTGTTCTCGCGGCTGACCAGTTCGCTCTGGATTTAGGAAACTAAATCACTTTGATGTTTATATCAGTTTATGTATTTATTACATTTACTATCATTTTAATTTTCTCGATTTATTTGTTATTATTCTCATCCTGTTTATTTTATTTTTATTAACATTTTCTTTATGCATAAAGTAATGTATTCCTTTTTTCTGAGGAATGTGATCGTGGCGTTCCTTTATTATTCATTCACTTATTTATTATTCTTGCTAAGGAACGACATTTATTCACTTATCTATTACTTTTTTATTGTGACTATCATCACCGCGTTTATATTACCACATCGTGACCTCATTACGAGCAGAGTATCTCGCGTTATGAGGGAATAAGGATCAGATTTGGACCACTGACTCCTTTGCAAGCCCTTTCTCTCTCTTATTTTCAGTATTCTATCTCCTTTTCTCTTATCCTTTCCCCGTCTCTTCCTTTACACCATTCTTTATCATTTAATTATCTTCATTATCGTTTAATATTTGTTATCATTATTTCTCCTTTTTCTCTTCTATCGTGTTTTCTTTATGGGTTTCATTATTACTGTCTACCTTGCTTATCATTTTCCTTGCCTTTTTCTTTATACAGCATCAAATCATAAAATTCTAATCTAGTTTAAATCTCTTATTGGCTTCCTAGCTTGTCGTAATTTTCCTTATCTTATCTTCATACGCAAAATTATTTCTTTATAGGATTTCATTTCCAATAATGGAAACTGGAATAATCATATATGAAATTCTACTAAAAATCTACTGTTTGTTCTTAGATACAGGTACTAATAATTAATTTCATGTCCTATAATAAATAATATTAAATGAAAATAACAAGAAAATACAAAAAGGTAGATAAAAAAATCAAGAAGCATATCTATGTCGGGGTATAAGCCAACTATCTTAACATAATTACAAAAATACATGGAATCCGATGTTACTTTG
>NC_051400.1:48436333-48436417 GCF_015228065.2 Penaeus monodon
GACCTGCATGGATGGCAAATCCTCTCTATATTGTGAGACGGTTTCGAAATGTCAGATGTGCGGCTTTTACCTGAGACTTTCAGA
>NC_051400.1:48436826-48437125 GCF_015228065.2 Penaeus monodon
CAACGGTCAGGGAGCAGGCCTGCTAAGAGGGCAACAAACCGGAAAGCCTCATCCCGGGAAACTAAGGGGATAAGCCTTGGCCGCAAACGGTCAGCCCGGCCACACCGCACGGACAACAGGCCACAAGCGTCGTTACGCAATATCGACAAGCATTCTCCATTAGCCGAAGCCACTGCGCCCCGCCCACGGTCCAGACGGCGGCGGGGGAAGCCTCTCGACGAGGGAAGATATGCCAAACGTGGGGTTTTGCCCATAGAGTTTTGTGTGGGATTTTAATAAAGAAAATACACAATAATTAA
>NC_051400.1:48437249-48437701 GCF_015228065.2 Penaeus monodon
GGTGACAGAGTAATCCTTATTAATCCTCGATGCCCCTGACCCTCGACGGCAAAGATCGCTACCCTTAGATTAGACCTTAATCTATAACTAAAAATCTCTCTGGCTAATTGATGCCTTTTAACTCAAGCCAAAGAATGCTTTAAGTGTGAATACTTTTTTCAAATATAGAAGTGTGTAGTCACCTTGGTTTCGAATTTGTATATGTTCAGCGTATCATGATCTGAACCATTAAAAGAAAATAAAAATCGAGAAAGTGAAATTCAAAATTCCTTAAGCTCTCTCCTCCGACTCAAAAAAAAGGGAAGAAAATAAGGACTGGCAACTCACGATAGCGCTTGCAGATGATTAAACTTGCAATACATTTCAAGATGCATTTAAGTGCATACTATTAGATCTTAAGCGGTATTTATGGTACGACTTAATCGCAGTTTGCGGTATATTCACTTAGAAAA
>NC_051400.1:48438128-48438508 GCF_015228065.2 Penaeus monodon
TCTGCGTGTGCGAGCGATTGCACGTGCGTATGTGCTTATGCGTGTTCACAAGTGGGCGCAGCGTGAAGCATATACGAAAGCGTCTTCTAATGTACTTTACCTTCACTTATCATGTAAATCTTCCTAAACTCGCTACTTGCTGTTTCAACATGACTGCGGCGACTCTTAATACTGATACATTATGAGCCACATGCCAGACGTGATATCAAGACGCGATATAAATAACAGCAAGGTCTCATCATATCAGTCACGGCTGTCTCAGTAATTAATCTTGGCAGACATCATTAAGATTGACCAGCCCACTTAGTAGCCCCTGGGGGTGGTGGGGGTGAGGGGAGGAGGGGGGTTAGAGGGTTAATTAGAAAAGCGGCTGATTGGCT
>NC_051400.1:48438723-48439295 GCF_015228065.2 Penaeus monodon
ACAATATTGCCAACACAATTCTCACCAACAGCTTTATCACATCACACAAGACTTTCATCACACACAACATTCCTATCTACGCCACCTCCATTTCCCTCACCCCCCCCCCCCTTCCTTTCTACTTCGCATCTCCACCTCTCGTACATTTGCACCCTCCTCCTTCCTCCCCCCATTCCCCCATCCATCTTCCCCTCCCCTCATCCATCTCCCCCTCCCCTCCTCCCTCCATCCATCTCCCCCTCCCCTCCTCCCCCATCCATCTCCCCCTCCCCTCTTCCCCTCCTCCATCTCCCCCTCCCCTCCTCCTCGCATCCATCTCCCCCTTTGCCCATCCCCCCTCCCCCTCTATCCCCTTCTTCCGCAGACCTCATCTTCTCTCCTGAAAAACCTTATATAACTGAGGCTCCAAAAACCCGCAAGATTAGCAAGTTGATACGAAAACTTTGAGATAGCATCTTTCCCTATTTTTTCCCCTTTCTTTTTCTTCATTATCCCTCTTTCTTTCCTTATTTTTCTCGGTTTTCTTCTTGTTTTCTTTCTTTTTCTTCTCTATCCCCTTTTGTTTATTTGTT
>NC_051400.1:48439424-48439688 GCF_015228065.2 Penaeus monodon
CGAAGTTTGCGAATGGCTCGGCTTTCTAAATTGGACTGTGAATGAAAAAGTAATATTGTTGATAAGACGGTGTCCGGCAGCGCCATATCTCAGAATGATAAGAAAAAATGTAATTAGAATTTACAAGGGCTATTTTTGAGCTATTTCGCCTGTTTCGGAAATGTTATGCATAAATAAATTTATATAAAAAATACAGTAGAAGAAAGCTTGAAATAAAGGTAGATCCAACTAGAATAAATGGATATGATTAAAAAAAATGTAAGA
>NC_051400.1:48439824-48440321 GCF_015228065.2 Penaeus monodon
TTTGCAATCTGGTCTCGTCAGGAATGGTGCTGTAGCGATGCATTCCAAAACGAAAACTGACTTTATCACAACCTGCAGAAACGCTACTCCGCCCGAACCCCTTTTTTTCCGCTGCTTAGCAAAACAAGAAATTGGCATGATACAAATTGGAATGTCGTATTTTCCGTATTTTTTTCTACATATACACATAAAAACATTCATGCTGACTCAGCGAAGTAGTTTCCCCTCGAAATGCTATAATTTTCTTTTCTTCTTTTCAGTTGTTTTCCCCATATTACAATGTACCCAAATTTCTATTCTCCCCTTTCATTATATCCTGTTCCTTACCCTGTCCCCCATCTCCCGCCCTCTCTCTTGCCCTCCTTTCGTCTACTCGCCTCTCCCTATCTCCCTCCCCTCCCCTTATACCTCCCCCCACTCGTCTCCTATCTCAATTCGCCCTCTAAGATCGTGCCAAACTATGCCAACATTACTTCCACCCTCAACTCATCCCTTTA
>NC_051400.1:48440392-48440879 GCF_015228065.2 Penaeus monodon
AAAAAAGAGGTGCGAGGCAACAGACTCTCGTTCTCCGTCAGACGTCACTGCCTCGCTTCACATCTCCTCTTCCTCCTCTTCTATCTCTCTTGCCTCCTGTTTCTCTCACCTCTTACCCCCTTTGCCTCGTTTTCTCGGGTTTCTTGTTTCCTCCTTCTTCTCCCTCCGTGTTCCGTAAATCTTACTTCCTCGCTCCGTGTCCCTTTCCTCCTTGTTTTTTAGTACCACTTGCCTCCTCTCCTGCGTCTTTCGCTTCCTTTCCTCATACCACTTGCTTCCTCTCTCTGTCTCTCTTGCTTCCTTTCCTCAATTTAACTGTTTCCTCAATCCTTGTCTCTTGCCTTTCATCGCGGTCACTGAAGCTTCATCGTGCGGCTTCACCCTTCGGGCTCCCTGGGTCGCTGCCCTTGGACCCCGGGTTCCGCTTCGGAAGCCCAGGGTGTGAGTGGCCCGGATTTCGGGAAAGAAAGGCAGGAAGAAGGGAAGA
>NC_051400.1:48441286-48441504 GCF_015228065.2 Penaeus monodon
TGATGCGACACTAGGTGACGGCACTGGTGAGTGGGCTAGGTCCTCGCTGATGAGGCTTACCCTAGGTGAGCCGATGACATGTCGTGGGATCGGATGGGTTCCATTTGGTGTTGAGAGTTAATGGAAGCGTCGGGCAGAGAGCTGAGGGACGGCCAGATTAACTGGAAGCTGTGATAGGGTAGGGAGGATAGTGTGTTGAGGGCTTTGGGGCTTGGGTC
>NC_051400.1:48441545-48441850 GCF_015228065.2 Penaeus monodon
AGTTGAGGTGGGCGATGATAGGTGATGAGAGTGGTAGCCGAGGATAGTAGGAAAAGTAGTGAGGCTAATTGAGTTATGGTGCGTAGGGAATGGTGAATGATAGCATGATGATGAATGAGTCATTGTAATTGATACACAACTAGGAGAGAGGAGAGCAGCAGAGATACGAATGAGTGAACAGGAGCGAGATGAGTGACAGACACACATGAGCAAGACGGTACGAGATGAGCGCACAAAGGAACACGACACACAGCAACAATACACGACAAGACGAGGACGAAGCGACGAGAGAGGTACAAGCAACG
>NC_051400.1:48441894-48442143 GCF_015228065.2 Penaeus monodon
GTACGCGCATCAGCTGAAATAGCATGAGCGAATGATGCGCCTGAGTGATGCCGCTGGATTGGGAGACACTAGAGAGGCAGATCATTGACCGAGGTGTCGGTTGAGGTGACTTTCCCGCTCGTCACTTCGGCTTACGGCATTCGGAGCGCATGACGTCACGAGTCTTTAGTGCTTGGTTGCTGGGCATAGTTGTGAAATGTATGGTGAAGTAGGATGAGGTGCCAATATCGCCACATCCTACCTAGCTTA
>NC_051400.1:48442226-48442462 GCF_015228065.2 Penaeus monodon
CATTGGCTTGCTTCCTCGAAACTCTTAATGGAAGCCTCGGCAGAAGCCTCCCGAAGGACGCCCATTTACCTGAAGCTTAGGGTGATTAGCTGTCTTTTCTCCGCGCCTTTGGGGCTTGCGTCGGGGAGGGGGGGAGAGGGAGGAGGGGGGAGAAGGGTCCGGATTAGTGATGATAATGATGAGAGTGGTAGCAGTAGTAGGAAAAAGTAGTGAGCTAATCATATTTATGGTCGTAG
>NC_051400.1:48442727-48442939 GCF_015228065.2 Penaeus monodon
GCGCGCGCGCGCATCAGCCTGAACCCAATATGCAATACGCCCGCAATATCCCCGCTGCCTGAGTGATGCCCGCTGGATTGGGAGACACGTAAGAGCAGACTTCTATTGACAAAATCGAGGTGTTCGAGTTGAGGTGACTTTTCACCGCTCAGATCACTTCGGTTTCTTTACAGGCATTCGGAGACGCTATGACGTCATCTCTTTGGATCTTC
>NC_051400.1:48443191-48443329 GCF_015228065.2 Penaeus monodon
GCCTTCATAACACCCCCGTTTCTTAAGCCAAGGAATCCTGTGTCTCGAAGGCGCTTGTCTAAACTCCTCCTTGAATTCCGGTCGAGTCTTACTGAGGGGAAACTTATGTATTTGTAATCGATATCTTTCCTATCGCCG
>NC_051400.1:48443438-48443510 GCF_015228065.2 Penaeus monodon
TGGGTTCTCTGTGTGCATTCAAAAGGTTTTTAATATTTGGTTTTGAAATGACGCTATCCGTTAACTGGAGGC
>NC_051400.1:48443552-48443711 GCF_015228065.2 Penaeus monodon
GTAAATCTGGGAAATTACTGTTCACATAGCGGAGATTTAATAAGTCAATCTGGAAAATCAACAGCCAGGCAGAGCTATAACAGATCACTTTTTTTTAAATCCCCAATTGACATTTAGCCAGAGAATGTGAATTTGGGTGAAGCACAGATCATGGCCACT
>NC_051400.1:48444182-48444499 GCF_015228065.2 Penaeus monodon
CCGGAAACAAAAGATCATAACAAGGCTGATGGAATGTTCGCGGGAGACACTTCCTTCGCTCTTATTAATCTCTCCGGCGACAGATGCCCAGGACGAGGGGGGTTGAGGGCCAATCAGCCAGTCACGAAGTTTGTTCACTGTTCAGAAATGGCTCTGAATTACGTTTGATTAAAGATTGGCGAGCGAGAGTAATCTGAACGGGTTTCTTTGCTCTGTCCTCCGCGTTTTCTTCGCTCTTTCGTCTTCATATCACTGTTTCTTCTTCTATGACTTCCTCGCTATATATTTTTTTTCTTTCTGTTTACTAATGCTTTTTT
>NC_051400.1:48444830-48445108 GCF_015228065.2 Penaeus monodon
CTTTAGTCCCCGGCTCCCTCATCATCTTCCGCGTACGTGGCACCTCCTCTTGCGTCCGTGCTGTCCTGTCTTCTGTCAGCCGTCGATTTTGTGTGCCGCTATTAGTCCCCGCTCCGCTTCACTCTTCGCGCACCGTGAACTTCTTTTCTTGCTTCTGTCTTGTTCCTGTTTGTGTTCTGTTTTTGTGTTGTGGTCCTTTTCCTCTCTCTTTTCTTTTCGCTTCCTCTTTCCTTTTCCCTTTCTTTCTTTCTTCCTTTCTCTCCCTCCTTCCCCCTCCC
>NC_051400.1:48445148-48445435 GCF_015228065.2 Penaeus monodon
CTTCTTTTCCCCCCTCTTCTCTTTCCCCTTTCTTCCCCTCTCTCTCTCTTTCTTCCCTTCTCTCTTTCCTTTCCCCTCTCTCTCTCCGCCTCCTCTTCCCTTTCCCCTACTCTATCGTCTTCTTTCACTTAAGTGTATGTTTCTGTTGCCGTAATTGCATTAGAACAGATCTCAGGGAAACCGATTGCACACACGAGCGCAAAAAGCCTTTGCCAAGACAAACTGATTTACCTTCCACGTCTGCATTTACTGCAACGCATTCTTATCATATTTTTCAAGAAATCAAA
>NC_051400.1:48445742-48446025 GCF_015228065.2 Penaeus monodon
AAGACAGATATTATCCATGCGTGTGTGTGTGATTACAATGGCTCAATCAATATTACATATCTTAATCTTCTCAGCGACATCTGAACCCATCATAGCAACACTGCCACCTAATCGCAAAAATTCCAGGCGAAGGAAAATCATAGCACCACAGAGCCAAAGGTTCAGAGGCACGCCAGCCGCGCACGTTCGACTACAAGCTCTGGAATCTAAAAAGAGCAAAGGTCAGTACAGATGATCCCGATAGAGAAATCCACATCACTATATCCAACGACACACGAAAACT
>NC_051400.1:48446086-48446293 GCF_015228065.2 Penaeus monodon
TCTATATGCCCACCATACCTCTACGCCAAGATGGTCCATCGAAACTACAAGAATACAGCATAGAAGCCACGTTACAGCGCCCTCTAGACAAGCGGAACTGACCCTTACCGACTCGGCGCCACCCCAAGGTCTATTTTGGCCTCAAAATTGCTTTCCTAGTAATTGGCAGCAATCGTTAATGCAGGTATGGATCACAGGAAATGAATA
>NC_051400.1:48446404-48446688 GCF_015228065.2 Penaeus monodon
TTAAAAGTGTAAATATATTTTCTTTTATCCTATGAAGGGTATTTATTCCACCGATATCTTTCTTTCTTTCTCCCCATACCAACCGAACAGGAAAGTATGACGTCACACATAAAAACAAAACAGCGGAATTGAATGAATAGCAGTAATGTTATGAATTCTTGTGCCATACCGCTTGTGACCTTTGTACGCTTCAGATGTCTATCACTTCCGACCTTTTAATCTGACATTTAGCCGTAATTATCTAGGAAAAAAAATCAACACTGTGGATGACATGGATGAAGGCA
>NC_051400.1:48447057-48447460 GCF_015228065.2 Penaeus monodon
GTGGAGGATACCTCGCCTGAAGAGCTACTTTCACCCTCTTCCTTTTTAACCCCTAAACCTTAAGATCCGAATGCTAGTTCTTTAAGGTAGGCGATAACCATCAAAACCATTTTAAGGGAGGCTCCCAATGGGTACTTTCCTTAACATTCTGCTCTAAAGCCGGAATTCGGCGCTGGCAAAAGTCTTTCATTAAATAGCTGAGACTCTGGGAGGAGCGAGGAAGGGAAGGGAGGTCAAGGGAGAAAGGGAAGTGTGGAAAAGGAAGGGAAATGGAAGGAAGGAAAGGGAAGGAAATGGTGTGAGGAAAAGAGGGAAAGAGGGAAAGGGGAAAAGGTAATAGGAGAGATAGAGACTGAGAGTGAGAGGGGAGGGAGGGGAAGAGAATGGGAGGAGAGATAGAGAA
>NC_051400.1:48447564-48447775 GCF_015228065.2 Penaeus monodon
TGGGAGGGGAGAGGGGAAAAAGGCATAAGAGGGGCAATGGGAAGCGAGGGGAGGGGTTATGCGCAGCACTTTGAATAGAAAACGACAGATGAGCATCGAGTAATTACCACGAAAACGCATTTTTTACAATCTGGGTTGGAACCGGAGTGGCGCCGCGCGGTTAGGTGTCGCTCTTTTGCAGGAGAGGGCCTCAGGCGCTGCCACTGCCTCA
>NC_051400.1:48448136-48448216 GCF_015228065.2 Penaeus monodon
CATATCCCCCAGTGACGTCATCAAACGAACGAACGCCCCCAAACCCTCCATGAGAATTAGAAAATATACCACAAAAGCAC
>NC_051400.1:48448266-48448442 GCF_015228065.2 Penaeus monodon
ACAAAATTACCCCACTTAGCGCCTGACGTGAACGCCTTTCGAGTGAAGTCAAACGAGGAAAATGTATGAAAAGAGCCTCATCAGGATAAATGAAGTCAGGTCAGGATGATGCATGGAAACGGGACTGACTTCAACGACATCTCATGAAGCGGGAGGTCTACCGTTTGCCATCAGCG
>NC_051400.1:48449301-48449484 GCF_015228065.2 Penaeus monodon
AAAATGGGAGTGGTTTGAAGGGGGGAGAGAAAAAGGGGGGGGTGTTAAAATTCCTCAAATGATAACTCTCTCCTGCTTTAGAAACGTCACCCAAGCGTGCCCTGCTCACGGTACCCCCCCCCCCTCTCCCCCATTACCTGCCCCAACTCCCCCCACCCCCAACCCCCCTCACTCGTCCTAACT
>NC_051400.1:48449539-48449716 GCF_015228065.2 Penaeus monodon
ATCACCCTCCATTCCCCAAGTGACGGCTGCGGCTATATATACCTTGAGAGATATGGGAAAAATCTCACAGCGGCTTTAAATGATATATCTATTCATATTTAGATGCGTTCGGTTTTCCGGTGCGTGGTTTGCGTGGGCAGGCGTACATATTTGCGTTATACGTACTAAGGACGTACG
>NC_051400.1:48449765-48450537 GCF_015228065.2 Penaeus monodon
ACAAAAACATACATACATGGATAAGAGAGAAAAGGAATACAAAATAACGAAAGAGAAGCGAGGGGTGTAGGAAAGGTAGGAAAAGGGAGGAAGGAGAGAGAAAGGATAAAGAAGGGAAGGAGGAGAGAGGCAGGATAAAGAAGGGAAGGAGAGAGAAGGGGGGGGGGATAAAGAAGGAATGGAAGAATGCAAAAAAGGCAAGAAAAGGGGGAGGGGAGGAGGAAAGAGAAAGGATAAAGGGGGAGACAGATGAAGTGAAGCGTAGACAAGAAAAGTTGAGAAAGGAGGAGAGAAGAAGGAAGGAAAAGAAAAAAAAGAAAGGAGGAGAGAGAAGAAGGAAGGAAAAGAAAAAAAAGAAAGAGGAAAAGTAAAGATGAAAGTGGGAGTAAGGAAAAGGGAAAGACAAAAGGAGATGAAGAAGGAAGGAAGAAAGAGAGAGTAAGAAAAAGGAGAGGAAAATGAAAGACGAAAGAGGAAAGAGAAGGATGAAAGAAGAAGACGAGGAAAGGAATGACGAGAGGAGAAGAGAAAAGGAAAGGCGAGAGAGGGAGAAAAAAAGGAAGGAGGGGGGAGGAAAAGGAAGAGCGAAGGAGGGAGGAGGGGAAGGGAAGGAGGCAAGGGAGAGGAGAGCGGGAAAGGCAGGACACTCACTCCCCGATCAATTAATCCCATGAGAGTAATTACAGGCCGGCGAAGATAAGCCCAGCCTGTAACTCTTCAAAAGATGGTCGCTCTTCTCACGGCGGGAAGAGTCGCCAGATTATGAGATTTC
>NC_051400.1:48451099-48451260 GCF_015228065.2 Penaeus monodon
TACGAATAAAAGAGAAGAGAAAAGGGAAAGAGTCGTGGGAGGCGTAGTTGGCGGTCGAGTTTTATGCCGTGACTCTTCGCTCCTGCTTCCCTCTCCCTCTTTTCTCTCTTGCCCTTCTATGTATTTATCATCCGTTCTCTTTCTCCCTATATTTCGTTCCT
>NC_051400.1:48451370-48451465 GCF_015228065.2 Penaeus monodon
AGGTTCATGTACCTATACCCATAGCTAAAATTAGCAAGCTAGAAACTTAACATAAACATATGACTTTATGAGTCTCAATTTTGTCACAACCATTC
>NC_051400.1:48451846-48452095 GCF_015228065.2 Penaeus monodon
AAAGAAAAATCAGAAAACCAAAAGAGGGAAGAAAGACAAAGGCAAAAAGCAAAGAAGGGAAGAAAGGCCAGAAAACCAATAGAAGAAAGAGAGAGAAAAAAAAACAAGCGAAAGAGAAGTAGAAAACCAAATGAAAGAAAGAAAGAAAAAAAATAAAAGAAAATCAAACGAAAGAAAAAAAAAACAAGCAAAAGAAAGGAATGAGGAAGCCAAAAGAAAGAAGAGAAGGAATATAAGAAAACCCTGTTT
>NC_051400.1:48452666-48452775 GCF_015228065.2 Penaeus monodon
CTCTGGGCTGGCGATCCAGATATCGTCTCTAACCAAGCAAAACCCGGAGAACTTCGCGCTGAATGAGCGTAAAAGCGCTCGATTCTACGACAAGAGCAAGCGGTGACTG
>NC_051400.1:48453165-48453870 GCF_015228065.2 Penaeus monodon
TTTCGTTTCTTTTTCATTATTGTTTATTCTACTTTGGTTGAACGGTAAGTACTTAGCCTTTTTATAACGTGTAATATAGTAAAGCGCTTTTTTTAAGCCCGTAATGGTGTGGGTATTTTTGTGTAATGGAAATAAAAAGTATTGGCAGTTTTACCGGATGTGGAGGTACATATAAACTGAGAAAGTGAAGAGAGAGAGACAGACAAAATAATAACAATGAAGCACAAGGGGTCAATAAGGGTCAAATCCTGCGAAAACCATTATCTAGATGGCGTTTCCTTCCCCCTTCCTCCATCTCCTCCCCTCCGTTTCCCTTGCTCCCCCTTCCTGTATCTCCCTCCCCTCTCCTTCTCCCCTCTTGCATCTCCTTCTCCATCCCCCAGCCTCTCTTGCAAACTATTCTCACCTCCCCACCTTCTTGCTCCCCCCCCCCCAAATATACCCCCATGACAACCTGCTCTTCCGAAATACAACCTGTTGACTGCTCGCACCATGAAACTGCTTCCGAGAGACAGCTTTACCGTTATGCCTTTCTCCCCTCTTACCTTCCTTTAAACGCCCTCTCTGTCCCTTTAAACGCCCACCTTACCTTCCCCTTAAACGCCTTCTCACTTCCCCTTTAGCCGTCTCTAACCTCCATTTACATCCCCCTTTACCTCCCTTAAAAAACTCCTCTCTCTTTCCCCTCTGTTCGTAAGACCAAAC
>NC_051400.1:48454147-48454292 GCF_015228065.2 Penaeus monodon
GCAACTAGCCCAGCGGAGATCACAGTCGCCGGGAGGCTGGAGAGGAACAGGAAGTAATATATGCAATAATACTTTTCAACTTCTCTGCCGCGTCGCCTTTTCCCCTCGGTTATTCCCCTTTATCGCTGGATTCTCTCGTACTTGG
>NC_051400.1:48454492-48454676 GCF_015228065.2 Penaeus monodon
GCATCAACTTCTATGAAAGTCCAATAAAACTTTCTAATAGATCTTGTTTTTCACTTCCTTTAATACCAGGTTCTTAGGTTCTTTTTTGAACCTCACTTTCGATCAACTTCTTAAATGATCTTTAAATATCTACTGATTCATGCAAAAGGAAAAGTTTCTTTAAGATGTTATTTACAAATGTTTA
>NC_051400.1:48454807-48455187 GCF_015228065.2 Penaeus monodon
TTGGTGTATCACATGCTACTCCTTTGGGACATGTAAATAAAATTTTCCAAGATGATTTTACCTTTCCTCTGTAAAATCCTTTCTCCTTTGCATCCTAAAACCTTATTAATACATTTATCAATCACTTCTCCATACGCTAAGACACTTCTTTTTCCTTAATTAATTATTTTTCTCTCTATTCACGATGGTTTTCACTTCACACCCACGCACCACTTCCGACATTCCTTCGGGACAAATAACGTGTATTTTATCCTTGCTGAAGCTTCAAGCCCCGTCAACCTCTCATATCTTTACTTCATCCTTCGCTCATTTCCAAATTCCTCTTCATCCCAAGCACTTAAGAATAACAAATGAAAGAAGAAAAATACCGACACACCATT
>NC_051400.1:48455230-48455399 GCF_015228065.2 Penaeus monodon
CCGCGCATTTCATCAAGCCTTTGCCATCCGCTCACACACCATCCAGCCTCGGCGGCGACGAATGAGGAGCGACTGCAGGTACAGCGAGGCGGCAGCAGGCACCAGCACCTACTCCGGAGCGAGGCTGCTGCTGATGTGAGCGTGGGGAAGTCCGTACGTCGTGTGGAGT
>NC_051400.1:48455697-48456011 GCF_015228065.2 Penaeus monodon
CCGATCCCTCTTAATCTGATTTACGTCATCCATTTCTTCCCCTTTTCGCAATATCAGGTACTCAAACTCTTTCTCCCTTTCTATTTCCAATTTTTCTCTCTAGAAAGATTTAATCAACCTGCATCTGTTGTTAAAAGTCAAAGGGCCTGCTTGCAACTGATGTGATTATGTCATTACCGCTAATCACGTTGCTGGAAATATTCACGAATCATACGGCTGTCGCTAATCACGTCTTCGTTTGCAGAATTAGCGTCACCTTTTATGGATCTCGTTTCGTCACGGCTATCAATAGAAGTCGCAGATTAAGCGGAAGC
>NC_051400.1:48456177-48456316 GCF_015228065.2 Penaeus monodon
ATTAAGAATGAGTGGGTAAAGGGAATGAAAATAAACGGGGCGAGGCAATAAAAACACCTTGATGTATGATTTCGACTTCAGTTCATAATTACGAGATATATTTAGGCGCCTGAGGAAAACGTCATTGCTCTTGCAAGGC
>NC_051400.1:48456531-48457201 GCF_015228065.2 Penaeus monodon
GATTTGGAAACAAAAAGACCGAGAAAGTTCGGACAGTAAATATGCGAGGAGAGGAAAAGATGTTACAGACAGTGGCAGAATAAGAGACAAAGGGAACAGAGAGGATAACACCTAAAACAGCAAACAAAATAATAATATAAATGACAAAAGTGATGAAGGTGAGACTGACGAAGACGGTGAACACACACAAAGGAAAAGACTAAATCTAGAGGAAAAGACTAAAAAAGAAAAACTAAATCAAAGCAGCTAAAGTGTTGAATGACCCCATTTGGAAGATGAGATAACTAGAGAGACAGAGAGAAAATTGGAGATTCACTCTTGGAAAACGGCTCCGTCGAATTCGCGACAGAAAACGGGTAAAAATTGTTCAAGGGGTAACTGAAATTAATGAACGCCATTTATCAACCTGGAAAGGAAAATACATACATTAGTTTTCTTTATACCATTCTGGTTGTTAACACTCGTTGAAGAATTTCAGTCCAACAACAGCAAACAATTAATTTCATGTTTCGATATATGGCTGATTCTTTGTGACTTTGTGGTAAGGAAGATTTATTCTTAAAGAAAATGTCCAAGGAAAAATACATTTAATAAAAAAAAAAAACATTAAAATGGCGCTACTTCATTACATCGCCATTAATCATTGTCACTCAAAGCCCAAAATTATGCT
>NC_051400.1:48458091-48458264 GCF_015228065.2 Penaeus monodon
ATTCCACTCGAGAAGGTCAGCGTCTCCCCCACAGCATGCCACCCCCCCTCCTCCCCTCCCCCCCTGAAAGATGTCACGGAGCCAAAGCAGTGATGCCAATAACCACGATGACCTGGCTAATCAGTGTGACCACCTGTGACAAAGCCTCATGAATCAAACATTGGCTCGGGGAT
>NC_051400.1:48458884-48459096 GCF_015228065.2 Penaeus monodon
GATCCAGATAACGTTAAAACAACAAAATGATAACAAGAACTATTTGCTTCCCATAATTACTACCCGTCCGCTTAACATCATATAACAAGAAAATCCACAGATATAATACGTCACGACTGCTTAGACGTTTATCTCCTGTCCTTCTACATATCAAATACTACGTCCTATTTAGTATCTGTCCCCTCATTTGCTTCTTTTTATTTTTGCATTTG
>NC_051400.1:48459173-48459528 GCF_015228065.2 Penaeus monodon
TCAACCCTTAACGATCTCTGCTTACTAGGGCGACGGAAATACGAGCCAATCAGAAGGCGAGCCGGATCATCTCGGCAGCCAATCGCGTTCGAGGAAATACTGAATGGAAGTGCGTTGCCAGTTGGTAAATATTGTCACACTTTAAGCCCTGCTATGACAAGTGCCATTATTAACGAAGGCCACACATGATAACGGCATCAAAGGTAGGACTGATGATGGTAACGATATATGAAACATTTATGTTAATGTTGATGATATTGAAACATGAATAATGAAATAAACACGTCATAAACACTGCGATCATAATTACTGCGTGGAATTGATAATTGGTAGACAATTAACCAAAAAATAATAG
>NC_051400.1:48459847-48460021 GCF_015228065.2 Penaeus monodon
TCTCACCCACTCCAATCTTAATTTCTATGGGCCTACTTGTGCAACGAGCACTGGACCCAAAACCATCAATATCTACGTCACGACTTACAATTAACTGGAAGGACCATCTGCCGCAAAACCTATGAATTGCCGACAACTTGGAAGCCAATTCTAAGTGAGGAAAATCCGTCTGTT
>NC_051400.1:48460321-48460553 GCF_015228065.2 Penaeus monodon
ACAAAAAAGAACAAGAGGCAAGAGACAGCATTTATTTCACATATTTATTACCGCCATTAATACAGGGCCTAAGTACCACTCGCAGGAAAAGTCAGAACCATTTTTCATAAGACGCTACTTACAAGAGGTACTTACGCCGCCAACAAATAACTTTCAGCATTTATGAAGCCCGGGAAATCATCATTACTTCTAAGTATTTTCAAGTGTCGTTTTGTGTTTTGGTCTATTATAT
>NC_051400.1:48460942-48461447 GCF_015228065.2 Penaeus monodon
ACTCTATACGAGAGAAACAGTAGAGAAAAAAAAGAAAAAGAAGGGACGAAAGATTCGCAGAAACCAAAACCAAAACAAAACAATAAATACTTTCACATTTTATGGAAACAAATGTAATCAAACAAAGCTTAAACGAGTTTCGCTCGTAGAAAAGGAAGATGACAGATGCCCGGAGATGCTTTCCTTAATGCTGATGATGCTGACGCTGAACAAGATACCGATGGAGAGGATGATCTTGAACCCCGCGATGCTTTGTATCAGTGGCAGTGAAGACGAGATCGGATGCAATCAAAATGAAAATGTTTGCATGTGATATAAACATTACGTTACTTTGGATATCTTAGTGGTCTTTTATCTACATTGGACGTGACTTTTTCATGTTTAGGCAGAAATTTAAATAGATTGTCATGTGAGATTGTCAGATTTTCATATGCTCAAACAAACACATCGCAACAGAAGAAAAGATGATGGAAAACGATAGAGAGGAGATGAGGACAAATGGAGT
>NC_051400.1:48461516-48461601 GCF_015228065.2 Penaeus monodon
AACAATCTGACAGATAAAAACAGACAGACAATCATACACCCGGACCCTGTTGATAAGCAAAACCCCCCCACTTGGTTTGAATAAT
>NC_051400.1:48461629-48462019 GCF_015228065.2 Penaeus monodon
TCTCTCTCTCTCTCCAGCAGCAAGTTCTTATCAGTTTTGGTTCCCTCTGGATGCGTTTTTTCGGAGGTTCAGACCAACGAAGTCAAAGCAAATCGCATTAAGTGATTACTTTAAAGATGAGATGTAAAAAAAGATTAAGATTTCTTTTCCTATCTTGATGAGGAGGAAGGAGGGAAGAAAGTCTTTGATAAAACGGATCGCACTTTTTTGTATATCTAAATGTCGTTTGATTTCGTTAGACGTCAATTCCTTCTCGATCTTGTCTTCTGAATAATGTTTTCACTTTCCTTGATAATTTTACGTCGTTTGGATCTCATTTTTCTTCGTCTTTTTGATATCAACATGTTTCTTCTCCCTCCCCTTTATCTTTTCCTTCCTTTATCGGTCTTT
>NC_051400.1:48462078-48462959 GCF_015228065.2 Penaeus monodon
TATCCCTTGCTTCTATCCCTTACCCATACACTTTTAACCCCTCCCCTCACCCCCTCTTCCTCCCCCTATCCTGCTTTCCCTCTCTTCCGCCTCCTATCCTATCCCCCTTTGCCTCCCCTCATTCTTACACTTCCTCTTCCTCCCCCTATCCCTTTCTCCCCTTTTTTCCTATCCCCCCTTTTCCTCTCTCTATCCCATCCCCTTTTCCCCCCTTCCTCCCCTTTCCTCCCCCCCTATTGCCCCCTCCCCTCTTCTTCTTCCTATCCTCTCTCTCCCTCCCCTCTTCTTCTTCCTATCCTCTCTCTCCCCTCTTCCTCCCCCCCCATCTTGCCCCCCTCCCCTCTTCTTCTTCCTATCCTCTCTCTCCCCTCTTCCTCACCCCCATCCTACCCCCTCCCCGTAACCTCTCAACAACCAGACCAATCACCCAAGTCCCTCGAGAGAATCCAAGAAAACGATTCGTGTAAAATGAGGTTTTCGGGGAAGGGGGGGAAGGGGGGGGAGCGAGGTGGAAGAGGAGGAGGAGGAGATGGGAGAAGGGAAAGGAGAGAGGGAAGAGAGAAGAGGAGGAAGAGGAGATGGGAGAAGGGAAAGGAGAGAGAGAACAGAGAAGAGGAGGAATAGGAAGGAGAGAAAAAGCTAGAGATGACAAAGAAGAAGGAAGAGGAAAAGATGGAGAAGAGGGAAGAGGAGGAGAAGAAGAAGGAAGTGGGGTAAGAGAAAATAGATAGAAAGGAATGAAAGGGAAGAAAAGGAGATGGGAGAAGCACGAGGAAGAGAGAGAAAAAATAAAAGGCCTGAAAAGAGATGGACGAAATAAGAGGATGAAAACGGAAGAAAGAAAAGGAAACAGGATAAAGTACAAGAATAAGCACGAAAAA
>NC_051400.1:48463057-48463170 GCF_015228065.2 Penaeus monodon
CTCCGGTTTCCGGACCGCAACATGAGGCTTCAGTTCAAGAACTTTAGGATTTCGAGTGATTTTGGGGTAAAGTTCTTCGAGTATAATGAACTTTAATCAATACACGAAGGTAC
>NC_051400.1:48463468-48463621 GCF_015228065.2 Penaeus monodon
TGTGTTTTGTACATACTAGATGAATTCTATACATTCATCTAACGCAAGAGTAAAGGCAATTTTTTTATCTCTTTCTCACGCGCTGTTATATAGGGTACGATGAGGAACGCCTTGTGTAGATAAAAACTAGGATCATTGGTAATTAAGTTGCGA
>NC_051400.1:48463754-48464100 GCF_015228065.2 Penaeus monodon
TGTACAATCTATTAATATTGTTCATATTAGTAAAAAAATAAAGAAAAAAAGTATATATTTTGGGTACGGAAAAAATGCCTTCCATATAAAAAAAAGGTGAAAAAAGTGCATGGTTTCCAGTGGCTTCCTCTCAAGAAGCTTACCCAAGTGATTAAAGAAATATTTCTAAAAAAAAGTCGATCCCAATCTAGCTTAATTAGAGTTCACCTCATTTTACCGAATTATTTCTTGCGTTCGAAAATTGTGCTCTTTTCTCCGAGGTGAACAATTATTGCATTTTATTTTTCTTTCATTCCTACGAGCGATGATCAAATTCTTTCTCGGAAAAAAGGCCTTATGTTTGCCT
>NC_051400.1:48464148-48464329 GCF_015228065.2 Penaeus monodon
CCCACTTTTTATTTTCCCTTTTTTTCCTTTTCTTTTTTCTCTCTTTCTCTTTCACACACGCGTTTTAGCAGCATATTATAAAACCTAGTGATGCTCCGCCTATTTTATCTCCCTTTCAGCCAATCAGAGAGAAGAACCAGGAGGGGGGACAGAGGGGGGGTATGAAGAGGGGAGAGTATGA
>NC_051400.1:48464636-48464906 GCF_015228065.2 Penaeus monodon
AGAAGGTTGTGTATGGGGGGAAGAAGAGACGAGAGAATTGTTGGGGGATAAAATGAGGACTAGGAATGAGAGTGGGGGGGGGAGTAAGGGAGAGAGGGGGGGGGGTAGAAAAGATAGCGAGAACCCTGAGGACGAAAAACGAATTTCCCTTAATTAGCTCAAAACAAAAAGGCTGGCACCTTCTTCGAAGCACATTCGTCACACTTGTCCGAGATCTTGAGACGTCGATTCCTTCAAGTCTGAAATTCGTCCTCCAGTCGCAGGGAAGCC
>NC_051400.1:48465055-48465510 GCF_015228065.2 Penaeus monodon
TGAAAAGGGGGGTAAGGAGAATTGGGGTAAAAAAGGGGGCAGAGAGAAGGAGGGTGGCGTGGGTGGGGGGG
This sequence comes from Penaeus monodon, assembly GCF_015228065.2. Taxonomy (NCBI): domain Eukaryota; kingdom Metazoa; phylum Arthropoda; class Malacostraca; order Decapoda; family Penaeidae; genus Penaeus; species Penaeus monodon. The sequence continues at coordinate 48,465,127 of NC_051400.1, forward strand.
TTGAAAAGTGTGGTAGGGAGTGAGGGTACAGGCGTGTGGATCGCGCGGATCTATTTAAGAAATCATTTGAAGGCAAAACTGCGCGATTTATTTTTTTCGCATATAATTCTTGTGGTTTTCATATTATCTTTCTAGATACATTATATATAAACAATGTATATAGTACAGGGGGAGAAATAAACACACTTATTAACAGTTTCTCGCAACACATGAACAAATACGCTCTGTCTGCTTTAATGCTAATACACTGTATTATATATAGACATCATAAACCTTTAATCCGCTATGCTGCATTAACCGTCAAATATTCAGTGCCTGTTAAGTCATGAAACACGTCACCACTGAAGGGACGTTTCAAATTATTATTTACATCTATGTCCGCTG
>NC_051400.1:48465756-48466156 GCF_015228065.2 Penaeus monodon
TACATAAACAATCCGCTACAAACACAAACATGTGAACAAAACGAGGCAAGACCACGAGGAAGCCGCGATGACTTGCATCCTCAAACCGAGTCTCCATATTTCCCTTCTCCTTGAGGCCGAGGTTGCTACACTTACTGCAATTGCACATCAAAGCGCCCGGGGTTGGTGACAGCTGAGCTAACATTGGCAACGAATACGCGCGGCCGTGAATGCATATATGCCATGCACGGGGAAGGTACACTGCACACACGTACATAAACACGAGCATGTAAGTAAGTATGCGCACACAAACATGCAAAAAGGTAGAGAGGAGAGAAAAGAAATGTGAGAACAGACACAGCGGGAGAGAGAAATAAAAAAAGGTGGGGGGAGGGGGAGGAAAACCCTACACATACTGTAC
>NC_051400.1:48466379-48466911 GCF_015228065.2 Penaeus monodon
CTAAACATCGAGCCTAATTTGGCAAAGGCCTTCATATTTTTTCGTTCTCTTTTCCCAAAACAAATCGAAATGAAGATGTTGCAAACCCCAACAAACACTAATTCCATACGCGGCAAATTTGTGGCTGTGTTGTGACAAGATGAGAAGCATGATTGGTGTGGTGAAGGACAGCCGACAGCTGAGAATGTGTAGTGAGCCATGTAGGGTGACAAGTGCGTGTAAGTGTGGTTTGTGTCATGTATGGTGAGATATGGTGGTGCCTACTGATGACACCAGCATTAAGAGGTCTATGTGTGGCCTGTAAGGTGAGTGAAGGAAGTGAGCTGATGAGCATATTCTGGACGTGCGGTGGGAGTTGTGGCTGTGACATATTTAGCATATGATTGCTTACAGAGCACTTGCTGTATAGTTTTTTTCTAGATAGTTATTTGTTATCTATCTATCTGTTATTATTTTATAATGATAAATTAGCTCGACTCCGCTCTATAGCAATTAATTAGCTGCCCTTCTAACGATAGGAATACAGTGTCAA
>NC_051400.1:48467064-48467180 GCF_015228065.2 Penaeus monodon
TGTATGTGTTGATGACATAATGGCACGAATAGAAAGTGGGAGGAGAGAAACCTTCATGGTTGATACTAATGGCCGATATAGCTGCTGGGAGAACCCAATACGATGAGAAACTAATG
>NC_051400.1:48467331-48467461 GCF_015228065.2 Penaeus monodon
ACACAACATAATGCGTGCATTACTGCACTCAAAGCAATATAGATAAAAACAAATAATGCGATATACTAAACATATATAAGATGAGAGAAAACAATATGAGGATGAAAAAAGTCAATCCAAAACTCGAAAG
>NC_051400.1:48467485-48467607 GCF_015228065.2 Penaeus monodon
GGAACAAAAAGCTTTGTTGCTCAAAGTCAATTGCAACTTTGCTTTCCTTGTTATTTGATCTGTTTTCGCGAGAGTTGGGAAAAGGGGCGAGGAGGGGGGGGGAGGGAAGGGGCATGTATATT
>NC_051400.1:48467679-48468065 GCF_015228065.2 Penaeus monodon
CGTAAGTACATGAATTTTACGGTAGTGTGTGTGCGTGTGTGCGTAAGTAAATGAATTTTACGGTAGTGTGTGCGCTCGTTTGATACAGACAGAGAATGATAAATAATCCTCATATCAAAACAGAATAAAAAAAAAGAAAAACAATGAAAGCAAGAGATAAAAAAGAAAACAAGTCAAAACCCAGAAGCACAGATGGGCGGACGACGCGTGCAAAGGGCAGCGAAGCGCGCGATGGCAACCTCAAATTAATTTAAGCTAATGAGGGTAAGAGACATCAGATGGAGGGGGGGGGGGGGGAGCCGAAAATTAAAGGCTGGATAATGGACGGAACTTAATGTGATCCTATTTCTTCTCCTTTTTACGTTTATTTTTTTTTAATTATACGT
>NC_051400.1:48468237-48468305 GCF_015228065.2 Penaeus monodon
ATTTTACACACACATTCATTAGTATGTCATTCACATGTATTTAAAGGATACTTAAAAGCGACAAGGCC
>NC_051400.1:48468359-48468458 GCF_015228065.2 Penaeus monodon
GAGGTGGCGTCGTGCAACAAGTGCCGTCGTCAGGGGGGGGGGTCATATAACAGGTGAAGGGGGATGGTAAAGGGAAGAGGGTAAAGGGAAGAGGGTAAA
>NC_051400.1:48468492-48469022 GCF_015228065.2 Penaeus monodon
AGAGGGTAAAGGGAAGGGGAAGAGGGTAAAGGGAAGGGGAGAAGGGGAAGAGGATAAAGGGAAGGAGAAGGGCTAAAGGAGAAAAGGGGGGAAGAGGAAGAAAGGAAAGAGAAAGGTGGAAGGGAAGGTGGTGAGAGGGAGGAAGTGGAGAAGGGGAAGCAGGTATAAGGTAGGAGGGAAGAGAAGAGAAAGCGAAGGGTAGAAGAGGGTAAAGGAAAGAGAGGAAGAGGGGAAAAAGAGGAAGAGAGTAGACAGAGGAAGGGGGGGAAGGAAAATTGGGGGGGGGGGGGTGGCGCTAATTACAGGGAAAACGTCAGCCCTCGAAGGAGTTCCGCGTCAGATTACGTCAGCTGGCATCGGGCTTCTCGGCTGAGTATGTCGGCCGCGCTGACGTCTTAGATTTTTTTTTCCAGTCGATCTTTTTTATTCTCTCCTTTATTATCGGACATATTTATATATATAATTCTTTCTTTTTATATTCGGAAGAACGAGAATAACAGGGTGAACAAACAGACACAAATGACTAACAT
>NC_051400.1:48469068-48469137 GCF_015228065.2 Penaeus monodon
CCGGAAAATAATTACAGAGAAAAAAATAATTATAGCCACAAAATAATTACGTCACAGACACACACGATT
>NC_051400.1:48469179-48469255 GCF_015228065.2 Penaeus monodon
CTCTTAATATCCTACACTGAACGAAAACCACGGACAAACCTCGACACAAAACCACAAGGCAATGAGAACCACCGTG
>NC_051400.1:48469306-48469399 GCF_015228065.2 Penaeus monodon
ACGGTTAGTATTTAAAGACGAGCTCTGTTTTATCCTAAAGACCTGTCACTCACTCCGGATGTGAACGAGGTAAGGGAGCGAAGGAGTTCAGCG
>NC_051400.1:48469523-48469760 GCF_015228065.2 Penaeus monodon
CACATACATAAGCACATTTATAAACACAAATGTATGTGTGTGTGCTTGTAATATCACAACAATAAAGGCGAACTTTGACCATATTTCTGTTTATCTCTGTGCACAGTTTACTGTGTTTGTCATACACATACAAGGGAAAAGAAAAGGGAAAAGAAAGAAAAGAATAAAAAAGAGAAAGGAAGAAAATGAAGAAAAAGAAAAAAGAAAAAAAGGAAAAACAAAAAAGACAAAAAAAAA
>NC_051400.1:48469811-48470462 GCF_015228065.2 Penaeus monodon
ACTGTAAAAGCCATTGTATTTGTTACTAAAATAGTTTATAGTAACGTAATGTCTACACACAATTATAGGCTAAATGCAGACCGCTTAATTCAAATTAAACTTTCCATTTCAAGGTTAGGAGGCCAGTAATAATAATAAAAAAAAGGATTCCGGTATTTGAAACGTGGCTGCGTTGAAACGTAGACTTATGTTTGGTTACTTTACAAAGACATGTGATAATTATTTGATTTATCATTCATTCTCATTTACTAAAGTGGGTATGTGTAACTGCTCACTTATGTTTGCATGCTTTACAATGTCATGCATCATTTTTATATATTCATTTATTTTATATATTCATTTATCATTTATTTACCTAATTATCATCATTCACTTATGATTTGTTATATATTTATCCATCCCCTACAGGAACTTGAACTGAGTAATGATTCTCGGAAAAGTTGTGGCCTCTCAATTAAAATCGCGAGTAAAATTAAATATTCATTGCCTAAATTCTCCTTAAAAATGGCACCTTTATTGTGTTACTGTATTTTCAGTTTCTGTATGGGGTTTATTACGGAATTTATGGAAGGGTAATTACTATTGCTATGTAATTGGATTTAAAATTGCTTAAACCTATCATTTAATCTACTCATAGGCATATATTTGCCC
>NC_051400.1:48470640-48471941 GCF_015228065.2 Penaeus monodon
TGGAAGGGGGGGATGACAATGAAATCTTCAATTAATGTCGCGGCAATTTTAGTGTGCCGGAGCAGCTCAGCGTAAACTTCTTGTACGAAAGTTAAAGAGGATGAGACGTAGGAACCAGATGAAGCACTTTCAACCCGCCCTCCTTCCCTTCCTTTCCTGCTCGTTTTTTCCTGCATATCCCGTATCACCTTGTTTTCCCTTCAAGATATTAATTCGACTTTCTCAGCCACGATATAAGTTTCCCAAGAATTCAGCAGCAAGCAAGAGGGGAAAGTACAATACGATTGCAAGTGTCCACGAGAGGCGCAAATAGTTCTAATATTAGCCGCTAGATGGCAGATCAATACGGAGGGCTCTGAATCTATTTTTAGTCGCGCTCTCGGCCACCAGATGGTAGCACCAGACGGTATCACGCGAGCCATCACGATTTGCAATAAGAAATTCAATGAATATTTACTGACACTCCGAGAAAGTATTAGCATTTCATCGTCTTTCTCGAGTATATGCCACGTGAATAAGCATTCAGAACCTATAACACGGCGAATTCTGCGAGTTTGAATATTAGAAAACTTTGCACAACGTTCCTTCATAGAAAGCGGGAATCTCAGCATGGGTGACTAACTTCCCTATTCTCTCGGGTATTTCTGCCTCGGTAAACAAACCATCAGTGAATGTCAAACACTTTACCAGCAGAAAAAATAAAGTTACGTAAAATTCTCGGCAGATATTAGTTGTAGTCACTGCAAATAAAACTGAAATAAGAGAAAACAGAAACTACCGAACCATGTCAGAAACACAGCAGTACTCGCGTTGCTTCCAAATATCAAATTAATGCCATTCATCAAAAAGACATTTCTGTTTGAAATCTCTGCAGTGTCCAACAAATTAAGTGTCCAAACGAACACTCATTTATTGTAACGCTCTTTAAGAGATAAAAAAAATAACTTTTTTCAAATCAATCGCGGCAAAATACGTTTACCTCACCTCTCTATGTAAAATACATACAAACCTTTTAAAAACACCACACAAATAGATTTCCTTAATACATACATCTTTTAAGGAGTAATTCAAAACTAAACCAATATGAATACTGACTGGCAAACAAGAATTTATCAAACTATTAATAATGAGACTTACTGGAATCTTTAGCACTGAGAACATGTCACCGACGTGTAGAAGGCGGGAGGTATACTTACCTGAAAGAATAAAAGTATCATTAGTTTCTGAACTAAGCTTGGCTGTCAGACTACATATATATTTAACAGTGTTATATTACATATCAGGGTACGATAAATAAACCG
>NC_051400.1:48472668-48472768 GCF_015228065.2 Penaeus monodon
GCTTTTGAAAATGATGAGACAGTACTCTGACGCATAATTCTGTCAAATTAAATGACTCTTATATCTTATATCTATCCAAATACTAATTACTTTACTTTGT
>NC_051400.1:48472913-48473042 GCF_015228065.2 Penaeus monodon
GCCACTAAATATAAACTTGCAGTACTATCACGTATAAATTTGTCAAACTAAGTGACACTGTCTCAGAGAAGTCTAACACCGAGAGAATTAATTTTCTACTTTATACATATCCATTACTCATTACTTTAT
>NC_051400.1:48473092-48473186 GCF_015228065.2 Penaeus monodon
CCAAAGAGACGAAAGGGGGGAAAATCAGACCAACAACAAATAAAAGTAAAATAAGAGAAAAAAAAATCAACAGAAGGTAAATGAAGAGAGGAAA
>NC_051400.1:48473282-48473739 GCF_015228065.2 Penaeus monodon
TTAAAAAAATGCAATTGAAAATGAACGTGCAGTACTCTGACGGAAAATTAGGTCTAGCAAGATGACACTGATTCAAGAGAGCCCATCCAAGGGGGGATTTACCCAGCGGCCCAATAAAATACACGAAGCCCCAATTTTCCCTTTTGTGAATCAGTTTAATAATGAATCTTTCGTTTCATCTCCGCGGGGGCATTAATCGAACAAAGACAATTAAATGGACTAATTGTGCTTCTGTCGGCGGGTATTCGTGATGGAAATAGAACTTCTCTCCCATTTTTCTTTTAATTAGTGATTTTTTAATGATTTTGTAGCGATTTTATGGATTGACTGTTATATATTTGTCTTTTTCTCTAGCTACTATTTTTTGCGTGACATCTTCACCCTTAAATCGTCAAAAAAGTGTAATTAATCAACTTTAGAGATTCCCGTGATTTTTTCTTTATTTAGTTTATATCCA
>NC_051400.1:48474170-48474376 GCF_015228065.2 Penaeus monodon
CTGTTTTTCCTTCCATCTACTAATCTATCTCACACACACCATTTAAAATACATTTATCAACAATAAAAATGATATAAAAGAAAGAAAAAAGAAAAATATGGAACCACCAGCCGTCATCGCAGGCAAACCGCAAAGCGTATCACACAATCTTTACACGACTTTCCCGTCTTCAAACTCACATGCCTTACGCTCCTCTCGCGCGTGAT
>NC_051400.1:48474552-48474652 GCF_015228065.2 Penaeus monodon
GAGGGGGAAGTAAGAAAGTCGGAGTAAAAAAAAAACGAGTGACAGCGAACAGGTGCTTGCGACTGTACACGCGAGGGAGGAAGGTGAAGTGAAGGCAGCA
>NC_051400.1:48474729-48474844 GCF_015228065.2 Penaeus monodon
TGTAAGCAGCTACCGAAATATATCTTGGGATAAAATGCGTAAGGTAGGTCAAGGAGGGAGAACAGGGATGGATCAAGGGCGCAGGGAGTGGGGCGGATACGGAAGAGGGGTTTAA
>NC_051400.1:48475170-48475418 GCF_015228065.2 Penaeus monodon
CTCAGAGTAACACAGTAATCAAACAAAGAAGCAGATCAAGTAATTAACAGAAAAAAGGGAGGGAAAAAGAATTTATTCACATACTGCATTTATTCAAAATAGTACAGATTTTTTTCACACTTTGCCGCCGTGTGTCTCTTAATCAAATCAGTCTAATTAAAACAGTTTAGACTTTTAAGGAAAGGTCCCACGTTTAAAGTATGAATGGTGTTAAAAGTAAGTTGTGCCCATATCTGAATATCATATGC
>NC_051400.1:48475598-48475848 GCF_015228065.2 Penaeus monodon
TACTTTTATTTATTTTCTTAATCATTTTTTATTTTCTTATTATTTTTTTTTATCGAGCGCTGAAGTGGTTCGAAGAGCAGATACAGGAAAAGAAATTAATAGAAGTGAATTCTCGCGCTAACATTATGCTGAGATATTGATCTATGGAAAAAAAATCTTCAGTATTTTCTAACATTAGCAAAGAAATACTCTCATGCATTTTCAGTAATCGAAAAGTGTGCAGTTGAAAAAGTCTGCTTAAGAATGAATC
>NC_051400.1:48476017-48476449 GCF_015228065.2 Penaeus monodon
ATGTACCAACCACACACATCACTCCATGAAACCTAATTAATGGAAAATGATCACAAATGTCTAGAAATCTATTTATACACGTCCCGTCACACCTATTCCTACAAACCAATTTCATTTATAAAAAATGCTAACATAATCAATACCATTTACCAGCAACACAACTCTCCATGTATTACACACTTATAAATGACCTTTTGATACAGAATTACACAAAAAACAAAAAAGATAAAGGTGATGAACAGACACAGTGGGTACAGAGTGTATTTTCAGTACGAGAGCGATTGCAAAAGAAAGATTCTCTATACATCCTAAAGAACACGTATGTGGTCACAAACATGCTTATTGTTCACATTAATGTAGATTTTGCATGGTGTCACCACTTCTATGTGGAACTAACTATAGATGTTAAAAGAAAAGAAACGAAAAGAAAAA
>NC_051400.1:48476491-48477876 GCF_015228065.2 Penaeus monodon
CAGTATTATGTACAGGTCTGCACTGAATGTACAGGTATGTTTGCATGAAAGCATAATTTTATACAGAAAAAATGTCTCGGTCTTTGTTGATTGTTAAATGTGCTAATTAAAATAATCTTTCTCTAATGATACAACCAGTTCTATGTGGAACTATCAGAAAAATAGAGATTCAAAAAATGTTCAGATGCGTATTAATCATTCTAAAAAATGTATGCCTATTATTAATTGTGTATTGGTCACATACTAGTAAAAAGTGAACTATACATCTTATCACTGCTTAAAAAATAACATTCATTAGACACGAAATTGTTTGCATTATACAAAAGATGCTTTGATGACTGTGAAGTCTGAACAGCTGTGCTGAAGTATGAAAAAGTGCAATTGTTAAGTGTGCAAAAATAAAATAATAACTCACTGACATGGAAACTCCCGAATGCTGCTGCCTGGGACATTGAGGGAAAAGGGTCTGGACGGTGCCTTATTTCTCTCGCCATTTATACTCATTCTTATTCTATATTGTACTGATATCTTCATCCATTTCAATTCGTTTACGATTAGCTGTTTTCAGATATGAGATGAGTCAATCATCTTAATTATCTCATTATATGATTGAAAGTCAAAATGTTCCAAGAATGCCCAAGCAGCAGTTTTTAACTTTCAGGTTGTTCACAGTCTTCTAAAAGTCAACAAACTTACCCAACATGGACGGTCCTGGAGTGTATCAAAACAGCAGAAGAAATAAAACACAATTAAGCAATATTAAAGAAGATATTTTTAAAACTCGATTTGTTAAAAGGGGGAGGGAAATCAGGTTGTTATTTTATGATGAACCTTCGATGTGGCAATGACCAGGAATCCAAGAGGTAAAGAAATCCTTGTTTTTACTTTTGTTTTGCTTGCTCTTTTAATTTTTTTTCTTCTTCTTTTCATGGCTATTTTGTGCAATATTTATTATCGTATGCATTTCTTTGCTTTTATTTTTCTATTTCTTTGTATTTTCCTTACTATCATTGATATTTTCCATTTCTATTTACGTATTCATGTTTCAATATCATTATTATTACCATAACGATAGCAATTATAATTATTATCATTTGTCATTTTTAAAAATCCTCTTGTTTGTATCTAGTATTTTCCAGATTAAACAAAAATCCTTGTCTGTTGTTCTTTTCTCTCTTCTATAAAAGGGCTCCAATTATCATATTCTTCTTGTTGTATTCCCATATTTCACCATAATTTCCTTTCTTCTCCTTCCTAATTTTACCTCTCCTCCCCTTGTGCTTTCTTCTTCATATCTCTCTCCTTCCTTCATTTACCTTATTTCCCTCTTCTTCCTTCTGTTTTTCTCATCTCTCCTTTCCTTCTTTTCGCTCATTCCTCTCTTC
>NC_051400.1:48477988-48478280 GCF_015228065.2 Penaeus monodon
AGTATTCCTCAACAAATGAATTGAAGAAACATAATACGAGATCACTCCTTTCTTTGCAAGTCCCAAGAGAACGAGGAAACGGCTCCGTAATCAATCTCATGTAATATACGCACGCATATTAACGCAGAAGGTTTAATTTCAGACTTTCTTTAGTCAGCATTATTTGCCAGCGATCTGATCTTTCTTGCGGTCGCCCATGCTTATAGATCTCTGTCTATCTGTCTCTTGTTACTCTCTCCAAATTCAAAGAATAGTCCACGAAAAAATTGACACTGATATATATAACAGCTAG
>NC_051400.1:48478392-48478573 GCF_015228065.2 Penaeus monodon
AAATTATAAAAGTGAAGAAATCGAAGGAAATGGAGAAAAAGTATCGATACAGTAATAACGAAATATGTTCATCAATAACAACGCAGGGTAGGAAATATATATAAAGAAAAGTAACGCATCCCATGAAATGTTTCAAAAAAAAAAAATTAAAGAACAACGTAAGATGGGGTTCTACACCGAC
>NC_051400.1:48478675-48478742 GCF_015228065.2 Penaeus monodon
TGAAGAGGGGGTATGAGAAATAGGGGATAAGAGAGGATGAGGAATGCGGGTAGTAAGGTAGGTATGA
>NC_051400.1:48478913-48479105 GCF_015228065.2 Penaeus monodon
AGGGCAAAAGAAGCGGGGAGAGGGGAGAAATGGGGATAAGGAGTATGAGCGATGGGGTAGAAGATAAGGGGAATGAGGAGGGTGGAGGGCATAAGGAAAGGAGATGAGGGAGGGGGCTAAGAGGAGATCAGCGACAGTGCATTAAGCAGGAAATATGGTATTGTCCAGATAATGATCTATGCGCGGAAATGA
>NC_051400.1:48479143-48479275 GCF_015228065.2 Penaeus monodon
TCTGTGGCTTTCTGCCTCTGACTCTCATCCTCCATTTGTTCATCGATGTTTCATATCCGTCTCAGTTTTTCTTTTTTTCTATTTCTCTTACCCTTGCTTACTCTTCCTTGTATCCTATGCATGGGGGATGAA
>NC_051400.1:48479401-48479785 GCF_015228065.2 Penaeus monodon
ACCAGAGAAGGAAAACATTACAGGAGAGAAAGATTTGAAAATGTAAAACGAGACACAAAGAGCAAACAAACCAACCCCGTAGCAAAGCCAGATCAGGGAAGCCAGAACCGAAAATAATCGAAACAAGTGAAGCACGGAGCCATGTGTCGGGGCATCAGTCAGGCGTAGAGGCATCCACCCTGGGCATGGCATCAAAGGCACAGCTCAGTGCCAAAAGGGAGAGCGGTGAATTAGCGAGCCACGACTGGGCAGCGAGACCAAGACGTACCTGGGATTGACTCTGGCATCTCAGGAGTTGCTTTGTTTACTTCGTCTGTGTAAAGGATTGCTTTTTGCGGTCTTAGTTGGCGATACTTTATGTTTGCTTTCGGGTACTTTCTATTA
>NC_051400.1:48479930-48480640 GCF_015228065.2 Penaeus monodon
ACCTCCGACTCTTTGATTACCCAATTTTTCTTCACCCTCTCCACTCTCTCATTCGAAAACATATTTAAGCGTCGGGAAAACAGAATTGTAAGTGCCTGTTCCATGTCACGCGCAACTGGATGGCTCATCAGCTGCTGTGAGACGCTCATTTTCTGCCGGTAATTATCGCGATTCATTTCTCCTTCCGCCCTCATCTCGTCTTACTACCCTCCTCTTCTCTTTCCTTTTCTCCTCGCAATCAGTTTTTCTCTCTCTCTCACACACAATCTGTCTAAATTTGTCTGTATCTCTCACTCTCCTTCCTTCCCTCCCGGCTCTCTCTCAGTTTCTGTACCATTTTTTTTTATATCTCTCTATCTTGCACTACCTTCCTCTCACTTTCTCCCTCCTCCTTCACCCTCTCTCTCCATCCTACCCCATCTTCGCAGATATATCATAAGAAATACATCAACACTTTTCACTTATAAACCCCACACGCTGACAACGCCGTCCTTGTGTCTACATCTGTATCTGACATGAGCTTCCGGCCGCCTGGCCAATCTCCCACCAATCAGAAACGAGAGACATGAGGGACATGAGAAGAGTAAGAGATATCTTTTTCTCTAATTTTTTTATCTGATGTTATTACTCTTCGTCTCGATGGAGAATGATGCTGTGAGAGGGTGTTCTTTCATTAAATCTTTCAAAAATAGTCTTAAGTGCCGGATGCA
>NC_051400.1:48481993-48482268 GCF_015228065.2 Penaeus monodon
ATGCTTAAAACAACACCTTCTCCTCCCCCTTACCCCTCAAAAACAAAAAAATAATTTTTAAAATTTCCACTGTGAGAGAAAACTCAGCAGACCTTAAGAGATGGACAGACCCAGCCAAGAAGGCTCCAGAGGAGTGTTTCGTCTCTCAGAGGAATATCCTAGTGAGTCCTGAGAGATACTGAGAGATGCAGCTTCCGGAAGAAGAGGGTGTGTGTTATTTTTGAATTTTGTGTCAATCTGCTTTTATTTCCTAAGGGATTATGTGTTGTTGTTAA
>NC_051400.1:48482513-48483075 GCF_015228065.2 Penaeus monodon
TTAAGGCAAATAAGAAAAAAGAAGTTTCCAAACACCACCTGCAAGGCCACGACACCCACCCACAACTCGAGAACACAACCCGAGAAGCACAACCCAAATAACACAAGCCAAGCGACAGGCGACCCCGTAGACAGATCAATAAGTGAACGCTATAGACCTCTTTACTTACTGCCTGAGACCCCCACGAGACGGATGATCCCCTTCTCTCCTTTAACTTCTACGCCCTCAGCTATCCTACGCCCACTCACTACGCCCTCTTCCTAAAGCTCGAGCTCCCTTTGGCAAGCTCCTAGATGCTCATTTTTCTCTCTCTATTTGAGCGCCCCTTAGCAAGCTCCTTCTAGCTGCTTCTGTTTTCTTTCTTTTTCTCTATTTCATGATTTATTTTTCTTTCTCTCTCTTTTTAAACTTTATCTAGCTGTTGTTACATTTTCTATTTCATGGTTTATTCTATTCTTGTGTGTTGGGTGTTCCATTTTTCTCTTCTTTATTGTAAAGTACTCTCATTCTCCCCCGTTTATTTTCCTGCTCCTGTTCATTCTCTCCTCCCTTTTTCTTCTTT
>NC_051400.1:48483116-48483223 GCF_015228065.2 Penaeus monodon
CTGACTTTATTCTTCTCTTCACTCACTCACCCCTTGAGCTCAAAGTACTACAACTTTTATTATTTATCACTCCTAAAGCTACTCCTTATAACTTACTCTCACTACAT
>NC_051400.1:48483396-48483640 GCF_015228065.2 Penaeus monodon
TGCCCTGTCACTCCAAACATTATGGTGGAATTTTTGGGTCTGGCCTTGGCGCCCAGAAGTTTATGGAAATATATTCATTGGCTGGCGATGAGGGGCAAAGGGCGGAATTAAAACCTGAAGAGTATTGGATGCCCATGCTTTGCCCTCATTCTTATTCCTCTTCGTTATCTAGCTTTCCCGTTTTATCTTCCTTACTTTCAAGAATCGAATGCACAAATAGAGATATATGCAGGGGGAATTCGAA
>NC_051400.1:48484302-48484531 GCF_015228065.2 Penaeus monodon
CTTACTGTCTCCATGGGACGTTTAATTAAAAAATGTGATCGGCATCCCCCCCCCCCCCACCACCACACACATCCCACCCGGTGCTGAGAAAGGAAACGCGACCAAACATTATCATCAACTATTTATATCGACATGGCATTGAAAAGTAGATAGTGAGACAGGAGGAAGGGTTCCGGTTGGAGAGGGAGATAGGGAGAGAAGAGGGAACAAGACCCTGTTTGTAATCAGT
>NC_051400.1:48485746-48485951 GCF_015228065.2 Penaeus monodon
TAGAGCATGGATAAAAGTTCTGACACCTGACAGTACCGTCAGTCCAAATATATTAATCACAGGTGTGACAGCAGATATTTTTGGCATAGGTTACATCATGAAATCATGCGCATTGAAAACTCAGAGATCAATATATACACTGACAGCTAACATGTGACTATGCAGATGGGTATAAAGATAGGTCATTATAATCAAAACTGTATAC
>NC_051400.1:48485978-48486222 GCF_015228065.2 Penaeus monodon
CAGTAGGTAAAATGGTTGATAGATATATTTTCTTATGTTTTCAGTCCACATTCCGTTCGGCAGAGCAGCTGCAACTGACCCATTTACCTGTCTTCTGCTGTCCAGCTTAACTGCTTAATTTAGAGAGCGGTGGGCCGGCTAATTAAACGCGGGTTACCTAGCGGCCCAAATGAATTTTTATAGGGTGTGACTACACTTCTGCTGTACGTTGTTTGTTGTTTTCATTGCTTTGGCTTGTGCAGGA
>NC_051400.1:48486632-48487607 GCF_015228065.2 Penaeus monodon
CATAAAGCCAACTTCAGAACCAGATAAATGAAGCTCAAAAAAGACTACCCTTTCTCGGTCCCAAACCCGCACGCAAGCCCAGACCCGACCCGCGCCAGACTCAAGACCCGAAATGTTCGTGGGGACAGCGACAGGGAGGGGAGCGTATGAGACACAACCAACAGCTAAATAACATTGTCTCGGGCTCGGAGGACTGCCAGCACATTCCGAGCTTCTCATGCTGCCTTTCCCCTTCTCCAATTCCTTCTTTCCCCTATGCCTCTACTTACTCTTCCTCCTTTTCTCCCTTTCTCTCTTTTCGTACCCTTCCTCCTCTTCTTCCGTTCTGTCTCTCCGTGCCGTCTTCCTCCTGTTTCCCTGTACCCTTTCTCCTCTTCTGTCTGTCTCTCCTTATCCGTCCTCCTCTCCCTTTTACCCATCTCCCTTTCTACGCTATTTCTCATCTCTCCTCCAACTCCATTTCTCCTTCTCATTTTCTCTTCCCACCGAGTCTTCCCTCTACTTTTCCTCCGACTTGTCATTCCCTCCTACCTACCCATCCCCTTTTTCTCTATCCCTTCCATCTCCCTTTGTCCCTCCCACTCCCATCTCGTCTCTCATTTTTCTTCTCACCCTCTTTCCACCCTTACCCCCTTCTTCCCCTTAAGCAGGGGGAGGAGATGCAGTAAGATTGTAAAAGCTGCAAACTTTCTTGTCAAATTTGCATAAAGAGTGTAAATACCTCAATGATCTTGACCGTGTTCGTAACCTTCCCACAATGACTTCGAAAGAACATGAAAAAAACGAACATCAGCGGCTTCTCTGCATCTCCAGGAAAGCTATCGTTGGGGACACCGGCAGGATCGCCTGCCTAGCTTTAGTGCTTCTGTAAGACATGGGCGAGTCTTGGGCGTGTCAATAAAAGAAGCTACTCACCGACGGTTATGTGTATTTAGGTCTAGTGCAGCAACAACGACGTAAGTATATTCCGCGGGA
>NC_051400.1:48487738-48488493 GCF_015228065.2 Penaeus monodon
TGAACACCCTTTGTGTTAAGGAAAAGAGATAGAGAGAGAAGCAGGAAAGACAATAAACGCCCTCTAAAACAGGTTGATATAAGCTGCGGTCCTGTCTCCTCAGCTACCACATACAAATGACATCCCGAGTCTTTCAAAGTCCTTTAAATTTCTTATAATGTGGAAGATTGCTCACTTTTCGGCGACAGAGCTCAAGTCACGAAGACCTGTGCAGAATGCCTTGACTTCAGACACAATAAAAAGTATGAAAGGTGAATAGGAATATAGAAATTGTTGCAAGGAAGGCCGCTATAATAGATGTAATGGAACCATTACTAAAGTTCTTCCCATACTTCCCATAAATCCAGAAAAAATCCATAATAAACAGAATATAAAGAAATGAGATAAAAAGCAAATGACTAAATTTTTTTTTTTTGTAAAATTAACCGATTTCGAAATTTTAACTGACCTCACAAGAAATAAAAAAAAGTCAAAATTCAAATTAAGCTGCCAACTCTGCGTCAAATCTCCACTTTCTTATCTAAATGAGGCATAAGAGATATAAAGAGAGAAAAGTAGGAGAAGACAGCCATAGGCAGGGAGAGGAGAAGTGAATGAGACATGGAAGATAGGGGAAGAGAAACAGAATAAACAAGAGAGGAGGAAAAGGGGGTAAACAAGGCGAAGGCGGAACAGCTGGGTTGAGTAAAATTACTACAACGATGGAAAGAGTTAGAATAGATAATAAAAAAGGGGATTAGGTTCGAATTAAGATT
>NC_051400.1:48488523-48488612 GCF_015228065.2 Penaeus monodon
GGCAGTGTGCACGCCGTGAACAGTGTCAGCGGGCGCGGGAACTTTCCGTCATCACGGACTTTAAAAGAAAAAAAGTCCGCGCAGAGCGA
>NC_051400.1:48488634-48488714 GCF_015228065.2 Penaeus monodon
CACGTCACACACTCGTCACAGCAAGGGCGCGCTGCTGTGTGGGTGGACGGAGGGTCAGGGCGAGGAGCGGGGCCAGGGTA
>NC_051400.1:48488762-48489052 GCF_015228065.2 Penaeus monodon
GGAAGGAGGCTGTCGGCTCTTCGTGACGGATCAACGTGCTCGAGAGGGACGGGGAGAGGTGCTCGTGCCCCGCCGCCGCTCCCCACGCACGCCGCAGCCCACTGTGCTTGGAATGAAAACCATGCGAGGTCCGTGGTGCTGCGATCTCGCTTCCCGAGGCTCCGTCCCCAGCCAGCGTTGATTCTTGGCTTGTGCTGTCTGTCGGCCTTTTCTGCTCGGGTATCTTTTAAATCAGACATCTATATCGTACGGCAAAAAATCAAAGATAAGAACTACGTACTTCATCAAAA
>NC_051400.1:48489100-48489195 GCF_015228065.2 Penaeus monodon
TAGTTCCCCAGGTGAAAAAAGAAAACGCTTTATCGTCCTTCGCACAATATCTCCGCGGGACATATTCGCCAAATTTCACTATCAAGACAACAGTC
>NC_051400.1:48489287-48490076 GCF_015228065.2 Penaeus monodon
TTATGTCAACTAGAGGGGTAAAATAGGGAAGATAGGGGAGGGCGCCGAAGGCAATATCGCCAGCAGTGGTTGTTTTCATAATGATATAATCGTCGTGATGGTCGTAACTCCCCTTTATGGGCCATAGTAGAGGCGGCCTTGCATACAAAGCGGCGGTCACGCTCTTCTAACCCGCAGGCACCAGCACGGAAGTTAGGGGACTCCGTCGCGAGAAAAAGCTCCTTCTGTTTAGCATTTTCTTGTTTTTTAATGTTTAACGCCTGTTGTCAAGGAACTTAGCTGTTGCATCTCTTTACTATTAAAGCAAAGTGGTTTGTGCGATTTTTGTGATGCATTTTCTCTCATAATTAACGGGTGTCACGAATGGTAATGCAAAATGAATAATAAATCTAACATTTTCCAGCCCATTTATTAACACAGTGAATGAATCACGCCCTTCTTTGAAGAGATTTCGTAAATGTAACCGAAAACAAAACAAAAAAAGACATCCTTATGTGCTTTCGTTTCCTTTCTCTTTTACTCGCTTTCCCATTTGCCAAAAAAATCTTGAAGAGGAAATGGGACTATATTGCATCCATGTCGAGTCGAATCTTGCAACACTGTCTGCCTCTTAAGATCTTATCATGAAATTACTTTTTGGCAATTATAAAAATTATCAAAAGGTTATTACTATAGTTCCTTATGTCCAATAGAGAAATGCAGACGTGATTAACTAACGGAAAATTTTGAGTTCGATAGCAAGTTTGAAGGAGGAAAATATAATTGATAACATAAAACAAGGAAAGGCGT
>NC_051400.1:48490163-48490292 GCF_015228065.2 Penaeus monodon
GGTACGACAGCAGGAATAAATATAGTAAACAATAATGCATTAAAAAAATGGACATCAAAGAAATTACAAATAATAATGATATAGTCGGGAGCTCAGATGCCAGGAAGTTCCGAAAGGGATCTGACATTA
>NC_051400.1:48490485-48491360 GCF_015228065.2 Penaeus monodon
CCAAAATGTTTTAAAATATGTGGTCTGCTGACGAGAAGGAGGATCGTGTGAATATAATTTAGAGAGAAAATTACCTGTTCCTTTCCCTTATTTATTTAAAAGAAACTAAAATGAGTCAAAATACACGAAACTGTCTGCTTTCTCCCTTCAGTTATTTACACGTGTGTCTAATAAACTAAACTAAAATAAAATGAACAAGATTTCTAGCTTAAAAGATTTTATTTTTATTTTTACTGATACCCAAGCAATAACAGGATACAGTGAAAGGCTAAGAGGTACAGCTACATGTTTTTTCGAGTATATGGCTCCCATTACTTTAATCTAACATTTTCATTTAATTACTTTAAATCTGGGAACTAACGGCGAAGTAATTAAATGTCATCGACCTTCACGAGTTCATATAAACAGGAAACCATTCACCGAGGTTATACTGTATCTATATTCTGTATTCCCACTTCTCTTCTTATGCTAACACACACGCACGTACGGGCACATACACACACTCTTCATCAGATTCATAGGCAAATAATGGAAGATATATATATACTCTTCTAATAGCGTCTTTTATACCCAATTAGTGCACAGAAAGCTCAGTCACATGTTAAATATAACATCAAACGCTCCCCAAAAGCTTTCCAAGCCAGTGCCAGGAATCGCAAGCAGAGACCGAATACACCCACTCTGACCACATGGCTCCCCACCACATATGTTGTCCAGGGCTCAGTGATGTCGTCCATGGCGGGTATGTATTCTGGTCGCGAGTGGGTGCAAGGGAGGAGGGGTCACGAAAGGGTTCATTTTGGAAACACTGGGTCATATTTCTTTTATTTCTCTTATACCCTATTTAAACGTAAATACACATGCATTCGCGTGTA
>NC_051400.1:48491487-48492001 GCF_015228065.2 Penaeus monodon
GACCACACCAACGCCGGCCCCGGCCCATCATCATGACTCTCTGCATGTGCCCCCCCACCACCGCCCTGCATTGTTGGAAGATGGCCAGGCTCTCTTTTCTTTCCATGAGCGGTTCCCATGACCAACAGCCCCCGGCCAGGCTTCCATGACCAGACTGCGTCGGCTTCGGGGCTCCAGCTGTCTCCCTAGCGCCCCGAGGCAGACTGCGACCCCTGCCTTCTCTCGGCGCTTTTATCGGGAGACTAATGACTTCGCGGACTTCAAAGTGTAGCGGGGTTCTCCGGCGTCGAGAATGCACCCTTCAGCTCCCTTGTTATCCAGGCTTCGGTAAGCAGATTATGCCTCGTCCTTTCAGCTGTCACGGCCTAAAGCACCAGCTGCCATCCGTCGGGCCTTCAGCTGGCTCCAGGGCGCCCGTGATTGAGGTTCAGACTTCTGTAACTTTCTAAAAGAGACGCGAAAAGTCAGCAATCCTGGCGCCAGGGCCATCCATCAGCCTTCCCGACGTAATGCA
>NC_051400.1:48492136-48492202 GCF_015228065.2 Penaeus monodon
TAAAATGGAACAGCATTGTAAATAAAACAAAGGGAGAAATGTAAGGCGAGTGAGATACAGAGAGAA
>NC_051400.1:48492490-48493122 GCF_015228065.2 Penaeus monodon
TAGAACAAGGACTAATGAGAGAAACGACAAGTGAAGACTAAAGGAATATAAAAATTGAAGTTAAGAGTGAAAAAAAACGAAGAAATGGAGAGCGTAGACAAAAATGGATGATAAAAATAAAAGTGGAGGGATACTGGTCGATAGTTATAGGACAGTGAATAGTTAATAGGATACTTATAGGATAGTTAACACGACTAGAAGAATCCGATCCATCAGGTCACGCAAGGTAAGGATGGCGGACAGTTCTCGTACTGTGGCCTTAGGTCATGGCAGGAGATTGAAAGGTCAGAGGTCACGCAGAGGGCTCTTGGGCAGATGACGCTGATGCTGAGTGTCTTTAAGCGTCAGAACATAAGATAAAAATTTAACACACGCGAAAACAGACACATACTCATACAGACATGTATACATGGACAAAAGCAAATTGCACACGTGCAGATACATACATGTACACCAGACATGTGGCCTATACACACACGAGTACATCAACAAATGTATAGATTAGTATACAGAGGGAGGGAGAAGACAGATATATACAATGAAAACAATAAACAAAGAACAGAGACAGAGAGGCTAAAGAGGAGCAACGCAAGCAACCAAACTGGTGTAATGAATATGTAATCTGTCAGATG
>NC_051400.1:48493195-48493366 GCF_015228065.2 Penaeus monodon
TATCCGGATGAAAAAAGGAAAAACATCTACTGGAAGAGAGGAAGGGTATATCTGGCAAGGAAAAGGGGAGACGAAAGAAGGTAAAAACGAAATGTCTGCAAGATCATAAGACTTTGGAAATTAGGGCCACATGAAAAATCTTCATTCACTCCTCTTGGTGGTTTTTCTTCA
>NC_051400.1:48493454-48494431 GCF_015228065.2 Penaeus monodon
GGAGGGCAAGAGGAAAGAGAAAGAAAAGGTGAGTTGAAAATACATACACATATTTACAAATTTATCAAATAGCGAAGGCAGACTATAATCGCGGAACTCTAAAATTAGAATACATAATTTTAGTCGCGTGGTATGTCTTTCCCAACGAATATAGAAATGAGACTCGAATGTGCATAGGTATAATTTACTTGAGTGCATCATAACGTAGATGTATACGGATCCCAAATATCAACAGTACAACAATCACTAAAATATTTTTCCTGAAAGAGAAAGAAAAAAAAAATGTCCCTATCTTCTATTCGTCGCAAACGTTTCGCTCACAACACGCATCGAATAAACGTTTCGATCAAATTAAATCATCAACCATCAATCTGCTTTATTTCAGTAATTCAAATCCGTAGCTGAGGAAAATCAAAAAGATTTGGGGGAAGATCAATCGCTTCCTACACCGATAGATATGAAGTTTGGTTAGATAAGCCAATAAGAGAGATTAGACTTTTTTTTTTCTTTCAAAGTGGTATTTCTCTACCCCTGCTTTATCCAGCTTTGCCAACCTTTCACTATTTTCGTTACAGAAATATTGATATCCAATCTGGACAGTAACGAGAGGCTATAAAGTCTCTGGAAGGATGAGATGGTGGGGTGAAGAGAGGGGAGAGAGGAGATGGGGATAGGGGTGAAGGTTGAGAGAGGAGGAGGGGGAGGGGAGGGGAGAAGAAGTGGGGAAAAGGGAGGAAGAAGAGGGGAGGAGGTAGGAAGATAGCATGAGGAGGGAAGGAGAGGAGAAAGAGAGGGAGGAAAATAAGAAGAGACGGAGAGGGAAGGAGGAGAGGAGATTAGACAGGGGAGGAGAAGGAGGAAGAGATACAGAGGGAGGAAGAGTTGAAAAGGGAGGAATGAGGCGGGGAGGACGGAGATGAGGAGAGACGAAGGGGGGGGGGGGCGAGGAAAAGAGAAAGAGAAAGCGGGGAAGGAAG
>NC_051400.1:48494486-48495304 GCF_015228065.2 Penaeus monodon
GGAGGATATGGGAAATAATTTGTCTTTCCATCATTCATGTATTTTAATCAGAATGTAAGTTACGGTTTTATTTTCCAAGAATCTGATAAAACCACAGTATAGGTGATTTTCAAAATGAAGAATTTGATATAAAGTAACTATATTAAGGAAGTTATTGAGAGACAAAGACAGACACCCAGACAAAAAAGAGCGAAACAAAGGAAGTGAGACAGACAGCAAAAGAGAGAGATAACGAGAGGGAAAGAAAGAGAACCGGATTACATAAAGAGAGAGGCAGAGGCGAGGCTTTAGATCTCCTTATATAAAAAAAAAGGGTACCATGACCTCGGCTCTTTCAACAAACCCTCGCCAAAGTAAATCCGCATTGGGGGGAAACCGCTGATTTTTTTGGCATTATACCACCCCTTAAAAAAAGGTCAGATTACATCGATTTCCAGTTTTCACTCACCAGGAGCAATACACACCGGGCAAATGCAGCCGCACCTGCTGTTGCAGCGCCGCTTTATAGTCTAATTAAATCAAATCGGATTAAGATTGGAGCGTGATAAGGGAGGAGGGTGAGGAATGGGGGGGGGGGTCGAGGAGGGGAGTTTGTCCTCGTTGAAGAATATAACTTGCCATTACATTTCTTTATTTTTTTTATAGTCGATATCATTTAGCTATGACTTTTTTCTAACACCATTTAATATTCGACTTTTGTTTCTATTTTGCTCTCCTGTTCTTCGCTCTCTTCTTCCACCTCTTTCGTTTCCTCCACTTGCTATTAATGCTATTCCTTATCCTTATCCTGCATCTCGCTATTTTCTGATATCTTTCAC
>NC_051400.1:48495577-48495684 GCF_015228065.2 Penaeus monodon
CATCGCCCCTTCGCCTCACAACACACAACGACGTGCTGCTCAGCCTATTAAAGACGCCATGATGTTCACCCAGGCTGTAATAAGCAATAGAAGCCGCCTGGATGAAA
>NC_051400.1:48495793-48495995 GCF_015228065.2 Penaeus monodon
GCAAAGACGAGAGCGGCCGCAACAGCTGCTCTGATAAACGGATTTTGAAAGCTGTGGGAAAATGTATTTCTTTTTCATTATGTCCTTATTTCAATATAATGATAGTGTAAGGCCATATTCCAAAAGAAAAATAAAGAGCGAAAGAGGGCGAGCGAAAATAACCGAGAGAAGATAAAGAATTACTAAAATAATGGAAATGCTA
>NC_051400.1:48496025-48496268 GCF_015228065.2 Penaeus monodon
CACATCAGAATGCAAAAGAAACAAATACACCTCTTTATACAAAGACAAAAAGATGATAAAGAATAGGAAGAATAAAAATGCTCATCTCTTTGATAATGCTCTCAGCCTGAGAGGACCTTTCCTCCCTACAACTTTTAATGAGGATCAAACCCCTTGCTACGAGGGTAGAAAGAAATCCCCATAAAATTAGTGTGAAATATACAGATATACATTTCTTGGGCGATTTATGTGGTTAAGTGCTGA
>NC_051400.1:48496334-48497332 GCF_015228065.2 Penaeus monodon
GATACTGTTGATGTTGCTAACATCAGGATTAATACTACCATTATTGCTGTCACTCCTACCACTGTAATGACCATAATCAGTGATGTTTTTATCACTTTTGCTGCTTTTTATTACTGCTATTATCAATTTTGCGTACCTGTGTTACGAACACATTTACGTTAATTATTACGACCATCATAATCATCATATTAACCTTCATTAATACAGTCTAATCATCAGATCACTATTAACAACTATCACTACAATTACCACCAGAATTCTTGTTCTTATCATCTGATCATCTCACTGTGGACGTATCATGAAATCACATAATTTTCTATTAACTTAATCAGTAATCTAAGATCTAAGCCGTAAGATGCTAAACTAGTAGCTGGGTTCGAGTAAATAGTTGTGGTAAAATTTGGCCTAAATATTATCCATAAATAAAGAAAATAATTTTAGTGGGAATCAGAAAGAAAACGGGCATCAGATTAAAACAGGAAGAAAACGGAGGCTGGGTTAAAATACGAAGAAAATGTCGGCTAGGTAAAAACAGTAAGAAAACGGAGATCGGGTTAAAGTACGAAGATATTGGCTGGGTTAAAAAAAAGAAAACGGAGATCGAGTTGAATCATCAGGGAAAAAAAGAAACCGGTTTCAATCAGCAAGAGGAGAGGAGACTGAAACCAGAGATCAGACACATAAATTAAATCAAGAAAGAACACAGACTGGCATTATAACGAGAATAAACTGGAATCTGGGACAATTTACAGACAAAGCGGAGACTGGGTTAACCCAGACAGAAACGAGAGAACAGAATAACTCAGAGAGTGAACCGGGAAATGGGTTAAATCAGAAAAAGAAGGTGAACAGCTTAAGTCAGGAAAAGGGAAGAGGAAATGCACTAAGTTCAGGAAGAAGAAAAATAAAATTGGGTTAGAAGAGAGAAAACACAATTTGGGGAAAAGCTGGAAAGAAGTACACACAGTGATCTATAATCAAATTCCAGTAAAATGAAT
>NC_051400.1:48497370-48497484 GCF_015228065.2 Penaeus monodon
TTGAATTCGGGAACTCAAAAATTGAAGAACATATCCACATTAAAATCAGTAAATAAACTCGGCAAATAAAATGATAACGAAATTGAAGAATAATTCGTTTTGTAAAATGTGCGA
>NC_051400.1:48497818-48498204 GCF_015228065.2 Penaeus monodon
ATTACAGATCGAATTATAATGACAGAAAATGGAGCAGTTAATAGGCACAGTTGTCTTCCGGACTCGTGACATTCCCACTCTGACATTCGGAAAAATCGCCTGACAGCTGTGAGAAAAAGCATCACAAATTCTACAGAAAGGAAATGAAAAAAGGCAAGAAAGAATAACTAGAATTTTTCATATACAAAATTCACTTCGAACCGATTTTTTCCATAATAGAAAGACGAGTAAAAACAAAAGATGAAATCTGAAAGTCTCAGAATTTAAAGAAACAGTGTTTACCATGGGCTTAGCTAAGCATCCGGGTCTTGCGATCGAACTTAATCACATACTTAAGAACAGGAAATCACAGGAAAGTTTCAACTACATCCACTTTCTTCAGTTAC
>NC_051400.1:48498277-48498513 GCF_015228065.2 Penaeus monodon
AAACGGGGAAAACGAGGGACAGAGAAAGATAAAACAAATACCCACAAAAAAAAAACTGACCTACAATCAACACCCAGCTTTCGACGCCCTTCTCTGCCACGCAGGCATAAAAAAGGAGAGAGAATTTCATAGCTAGCATACGCCATACCTCAGCATAGCCACGGACAGAGCTCCCGTCACCCGCCAAAACCACGCTCTCGCCTCGGCTTTTCTAAATTTACGTGAGACCACACATA
>NC_051400.1:48498568-48499098 GCF_015228065.2 Penaeus monodon
TTAAAAATAGGTGGAATTAACGAAAATAAATAATACCAACTAAAGCGAACATAAGTGTGAATACATATTCGAAAATGAAAATTACAAAAAAAAACAAAAAAAAACGAAAACAATGCTAAGTACAAGTTCAAACACACGGGAATAAACAACGAAAAATCAGGAAAATACAAAGAAAAAGAATATCGAAAAAATTGAATTAAGTACAACACGAATGCCAAGACCACCGAAGACACGGATAAAATAAGGGTTCAGGAAAGAGCAAGAAATTGAGAAAAGAGGAGAACCAGAGAAGATGAACAGAAGAAATGAGAAGAGAGAAAAGAAACTGAGAGAGAAGGGAATAGGAGGCCGAAAAGAGAAGAACGGGTAAAACTAAGAAGCAATGAAATCCGAAAAAAGGGTAGGAAACAGATAAAGAAGGAAATCCGAAAAAGGAGAATCTAAAAGAAGTAAAAAGAAGAGAGAGTAAGAAACTCAAAAAAAGAAAACACGCGAGTAAAAAAGGGGAAGAAAAGATAAAAGAAGGTTAA
>NC_051400.1:48499374-48499564 GCF_015228065.2 Penaeus monodon
CTCTTCTCGGGCCTTTTGGCATCGCGTCCCGGCCACAGTGCCTGGGGCGGGCAGGCACTCCGACAGGACAAGCGGCAGATAAGGACTGGGCGTTCCTTAAGGGCGAAATTCATATTGCTGAGATAAGCACTGTGACCTTTGTGAGGCAAGAGGGCAGTTATGGTCTCATCTTTGATCTAAATCTTCGTAT
>NC_051400.1:48499619-48500031 GCF_015228065.2 Penaeus monodon
CGGTCATTAAAAGAGAGAGAATTGAATTGAATTTTTAAATCTAAATGCTTATTTAGCCAAAATTTAACAAGTTGAACAGTTTATACAGAAAATAATTACAGTGGATTGTGAGAGTAACATACTCTCTTAAAAGGCCCTTTAACAACATAACACTAACCAAACACTATGAGAAAGAACAGACAGACAGAGCCAAAAATATGAAGAACATACGTCAACCATATTAGAACACCAAAAAAATCTGCTGGATTTAAAAGAAATGAATACACAAACGAGGCCAATCTTCCCTTGCCCCCCCCCCCTTATTCGCGGCGCCGAGAGAATTCGCGTTCCAAGAAGCAACAGCTAACATGGCGCTAGCAAGAAGGCCAGGTAAAAAACGCGAGACAGATTGTGTTACTCAGGTGTGCCGTCT
>NC_051400.1:48500247-48500403 GCF_015228065.2 Penaeus monodon
CATATGCACACGCGTGCTCGTTGTCAAGTTCTATATCCCCAATAAAAGGAAACGAGTGAGCGTATGAACTGAACCGCTTGAGAGTCGGTGGCTGAAGGAGACTCAAGTAGGAAATGAATTCGCTAGATAATCAATCTCTCAGAAGCGTAGACACGA
>NC_051400.1:48500915-48501247 GCF_015228065.2 Penaeus monodon
ACAAAAACGCTATCGACTAACACCGTGGGGGGAGTCGCACGAACGAAGGGCGGCGCGTGGGGCGTCCACTGCTGCCGGCGCGGAATCGGAGCCAATTTAACAATTCCTGCCAAGATTAATTCCCTTGTGCGCCTGGCGATGATCTCACTGTAGTTATTCTTATATTACTGCTCTTCAGTATCATTCCTTCTTTCATGTCTGGACATAATCTAATTACCAAGGTGTTTTTGGAAAATATGAATACTGCTCCATGAGAGGGAGAGGATTCTCCAACATCTGCTTCCTAATTTAAATAAGAATTCTGATGCGTTGTGGATACCTACTTCATTATA
>NC_051400.1:48501410-48501763 GCF_015228065.2 Penaeus monodon
GCAAAGCCAAGAAGGAACACGTTTACGAAAAAAATCCTTATCGTCCCCTCTCCTTTTCCCCTCTCCCACGGGTACTTATGTTGGTTCTCACAGGGTCTCTCTCCGTACATGCTTTCCTTGGCACTGTTGGCCACACCTTCGTGCCACGCTTCTCACACGAACATCTCCTCTTGGCACCCCCCCCCTTTCTTCCCCTCTACCTATCTATGGTTACCCCCCCCCCCATTAGAGATTCTACTTTATTTCTTTTCTTTCTGAAATTTAGGAGTCAATTTAGCTCACAGAAAATGTACCAATATGTATGCAAACACACATACACTTTAAAAGTATTAATTACCATGCCTTTTATCCTT
>NC_051400.1:48502135-48502469 GCF_015228065.2 Penaeus monodon
ATCCGTCCTTTTTAACCGACATCTTTAGAACACGTAAACATACAAAACAATGGTCACTCAGAAGATGAACAAACAAAGAAACGGAGCTTTTGAAAAGCAGCAACTCATCGAATACTCTAATCATGCATCATTAATCATCATCTCCAGCTTCAGCCCTAATCCTCTTGTCTTCGCAAATCAATAGCCTTCGAGTGACAGGCTTCGCTGCATTTGCTTGTTTTTCTTCTGCACCCGCCCTCCCGGGCTTGTTCTGAAGCAGTGTGCTACGCAAGCGATATATTGCGTGTGCTTTAATGACTTCGTTGTTGTTCTTCATATCTCCGTATCATTGAGC
>NC_051400.1:48502689-48502870 GCF_015228065.2 Penaeus monodon
TGTCAGCGGGAGTAAGAGTAGCGAAGGGAAGGGGTGGGGGAGTAATTCCACCTCACTGGGCTGCGTGATTGGCACGCTTATTACTATAAGGGATGTTTTATTATGAATTGATTGCTCACTTTTGTTTCCATGGAAGACTCTCTACACACAATACTTTGCTGTTAGCGTAATCTGTGAACAA
>NC_051400.1:48503288-48503671 GCF_015228065.2 Penaeus monodon
ACTAATAGACTTGCAAAAAGGTCAGTGAAAATCCCCCCTCATGTAGCCTTTAAAAATCTAAGAGACACAAATCTACGGGGAAAGCCTGCCCTATTGCACAATGAAAATCTCCCCCCCCCTCCAGAAAACCCGATTTAAATTCAATCCAACAACAAGGTTCTCATCCTAAATCCACCAGGAATCCCATTTCGCCGACGGAGCTCCATCCCTCTCAAGGAAATCCACCAAGAATTCGCTCTCTTAGCCACGCCGATCGTATCTGGCGCTGCAGTCAACCTATATAGCGGCTCCGACCAAACGCATTCTGATCATGAAGCGAGTTCATTCTAACGTTCATGAAGCCTCTATCGACCTTGATCGCTGAGGTAATTTCTTTCTTTTAG
>NC_051400.1:48503752-48504123 GCF_015228065.2 Penaeus monodon
TTTACGGTCCAGGAGAATCTTCATTATCTACCTTCTATCTCATGTCATTAAAGCTTATTACTGTATTTCATGCTGCTGTAAATTTGGCTTGTAGAAAATCGAACATTTGATGAATTGTGAATCATTTGGAATGCTTTTTCGGTAAATGAAGGAATAACGAGCAAAGAGAAATTAACAGAGAAGAGAAATTAATAATTACAAAGCGAACATTCAAATATTAAAAGCTTACTTGTTTCTGTTCAAAATAAATACAAAGGAGAATAATAAGAAAAAATAGATCAATAAATGAATAGTGGAAAGGACAAGAGGCAGTGTAATATAGAGAAAGACCAACGAAACCAATAACCGAAGTGCACCACTTACCCCCTCAG
>NC_051400.1:48504161-48505023 GCF_015228065.2 Penaeus monodon
GAGACAGAGAAGGACAGAATCTAACTTCTGCGCCTCCTTTTCCCTTTCCCTTTCAAGAAGTTCCACGCAGGGTCTCATTTCTCAAAAATGAAACTAACTGGAACTCAACGAGCTTCCCCTACAAAGACTTGCTCTTGTCGCTTGCCTTGCAGGGACCAAACTTTGCTTCTCATTATGGGGGGAAATACATCAAAAAGAGACGTAACAATGCATAATAATGAGAGAAAGAACAAAGGAGGGGAAGATAGATAATTAATAGCGATAGTAGATACTTCTACTCAAACCAAAACAAAACCTAACTGGCATTCTCAAAACCAGTTTCTCTTTCGGTTCCCCTTGTTTGCACCCAGGTGCATTGTGCCAGAATAAACAGTGCCAACATGCACTGTGCGGCACTGGTCACTCCCTTGTGTCTCAAGCAGGTCACTTTGTCTTGATGATCAGCGCCATTGATCTCCAGAGTGCCACAAGCCCCAGAGTTTAAGGTCCGGGAGAGTGCCACCAGAGGTCAGATAAACCCGACGACCGCGGTGCCAAAGCTAGAATGCGTGAGAGTGTCACCGCTCTTCCTTTCTTTGACCCCCCTCCCCCCCCGAACGCGTTCCCTCCACGTCAGAGGTGACACCAAACACACCTGGCTTGCGGGCGAGGGACACGAGACCTTGGGACGTGGGGGTCATGGCCGGGGGTCATGGCCAGGGGTCAGGGGGTCAATCTGGCACGTACACCTAGCCGTGAGAACGAGGCGAGGTGAGAAATATCGTGAGACAATCTCCCGTTGCCATGACGACGATTATCAGGCTGAGGGGAGACACAAGCCTTGAGGGATCCTTAAGACTCTGAAGGTCCCCACGACGTAATA
>NC_051400.1:48505145-48507024 GCF_015228065.2 Penaeus monodon
CGTGCGCGCGCGGATTCTTAATTTCTTCTTTTTTCTTCACATTGTTTTATTATCCACTTGATATCAATTTCTTTTATCATTTTCTTTCACATTCTTTTTTCCATTTCATTGACTTTTATTTTTTCCTATTGCTTTACAACAGATAATGAACGTTTTTCTGGTCATTTCAAGCATATCAATATATATAGTATATTACATCAGGTTCATCATAAAATAAGGTAAACAGGTATTTATCAATTCCTTTAAAACTGCAAGAAAAAAAAAATGCTTTACATTTCCCTTTGCGTTAAGGTTATTATTATTAATTTTGTTTCATAAAATTGTTTTATACAAATGATTATAAACATTAGGTTAGTCTGATTAATGAAGCAATATCAATTAAAAATAATTTACCTCAAAATGTTTTGTGATTAGTATTAAAATAACATCACTAAATGTATATAGACAGTAACCATTTTTTTGCGGGTTTAGGTAATTCAATAAAGATCAAAGATACATTTTACTGAAAAACAATAAAAAAAACTCAAAATTCAAAAGAATTATGCCTTTATCTAAATATGCAGACACTTGAAACGCTAACTCAGATGTTGAAATTGACCTATAGATTCCAACCCTAAAAATACATTTAAAAAGGGGGCATAATGACCCTTTTTTATATCCTACACACTATTAAATCCCACCCCGATCTTAAATGACGATGAATCTTTTACAAAATTATTTTTTAAGTTCATTTTCTTCTCCTAAGGAATAGTTTTGTTTTAACTATATCTTTGAATTTAAATTTCTTCCTTTTTTGAAGTATAAGCTTATTTTTTGTATCATTTTCTTCTGTTAAGTGATAGTTTAACAGAAACCACTTACGCGAGACGGCCGATGTCCCCGAGGTACTCCGTCATGGCAAACATGGCTGCCACTTTTCACTCCAACTCCTCTCTTCTGCGACAAAATTTGGACGACGGTTGGTACGCCTGACTCTCCTCCTCCTCCTTCGGCCTCTGCTGCTTGCGGTCGGTGCTCCTGAGACGAGCTGCTATGCACACAGCCATCGCTTAAATTTGGCCTTCATGTTGCACTCAATTTTCCTCTCGCTTGTTCCTCGTTCTTGGTCATACTGGCATGTCGACTTCGTTATGTGTTATATATATCCATAGGCCCGATGAAGGCCACGCAGCAGGCACAAAAATCGACCCAACGAAACGAAAAGAACAAACAAAAAGAGGCTTATTCTTAAAGTCACATAAACGTTTATCACGATAATCTCCTGGAATAGCACCCAAACCCAAGAAGAAAAGATATTAACAATCACTATTTTTCTTATTTATCTTTCTCTCTCCTCACACTGAAACACTATTGAAGGTACACATAAAATACGCATTATCACTGCAAATCCGGACTCTTATCACACGCCTTCGTCTCTCTATATTGTGCTATTGTCATGTTATTTTCATCTTTCTTCATAAAAAAACACTTCTACTTCCGTTTTTCTAGGGTCGTTTTTGCAACATTCAGTGTAAGCACTTGAGGCACATCGATATAACAAACGTTTCAGTAATTGCAACTTCATGGCACTAATAACGGTTTAGGAGATTTTTTTTTACAATAATCTTCGTATTAACGCAAAAAAGGGGGAGGGAAAGGTTTTAAAAAATAAGATAAAAATAAAAAAACACTAACGATCCAACGAAACATCGACGAATGAACATATACACAACAGATGAATAACAAACGAATTCGTTCACATTCAACCCCCACCATCTTTTTTGGACTATGTAATGATGCAAGAGAACATAAAAGGAGAGACAGAAAAGGAAAAGAAAAGAAAAAAAATAAGAGTAGAAAAAGCTACACAGATTCGTAAATCGAGAAGAGAAAAAAGTAA
>NC_051400.1:48507154-48507363 GCF_015228065.2 Penaeus monodon
CCCCACCTTCTGCATTCCCCTGAACATCCCTGACGTCACAAGAAGGGAGAGATTCGCAGTCGTGATTTTTTTTTCTACTTTATTCTGGCCTTTGATATTAAAATCACTTTATTCTTTGTGTGTGAATGAGATGAAGAGAATGATCGAGTTGTTATGTTTTATTCATCTGGTGTTATTGCTTTTCTCCTTCCTTCCTTTAGTCACATACT
>NC_051400.1:48507554-48507865 GCF_015228065.2 Penaeus monodon
CGACAAAACATAGCTTTTATTACAGAATATATTCTTTGGAACATAATTCTGTACGCATCATATAATTTTTCTCTTTATGCTTGGAAATACTGGAAATCAATAATGGAAGCAAGAAATTGATATAATTAACAGTATCATATTTCTTAATACCTATAAATCAATAATCAATTTTATAATATTTCGCAACGATGGACACAAACTGTTCAAAAAATGCGAGTAAAGCATTATTTCTGGCAGTGTGGCCTTTTCCAGATCATGGGATATTTTTAGATTTTTCAGAAATGAGAATATGATGAGGATTGTCGGGTTAC
>NC_051400.1:48508273-48508689 GCF_015228065.2 Penaeus monodon
GTAGCCGCAATGTCTGTCAGCCGTTGTAATAAGCGACCCGGGCGGCTGGAAGCATTCCAAGTAGTCCAAATGTTGAGATATTACTCGGTGAACTGGACGATTGAGCGGAAAATAAAGGGGTGGGGGCGAGCCTGCGATAAAGAAGGAAAAGATTAGATGAAACAAATAGACGGAGAGAAGGTCGAGATTCTATAACAAGCGGAGATAGCAACAAAGGGAAAAGACATTAATACTAAAACATAAAACAAAATTCAAGGAAAACAATCATAAACACATGTACATCTGATGCTTTTATTATGTCTCAGATCATTCGGAATAAAATATGACTTGTAAATGATCCTCAGCGAGTGATGTCATGAGGAGGAATGACACGATTCATTACCTGCGTTAGCAGTACACAAACTATCCAGGGGAGG
>NC_051400.1:48508808-48508950 GCF_015228065.2 Penaeus monodon
TTCGTTCATTCGTTCCTCATGCTCCCTGTTCCCCCCTCTTTCTCCCTCCTCTCATTCCCTCTTCCTCCCTCATTGTTCTTTTTCAGTCCTTGTTGCTCGGTTCCTCCTTGGTCTTTCTCTTTCTCTACCTCCCTGTAATGTC
>NC_051400.1:48509038-48509127 GCF_015228065.2 Penaeus monodon
CGAAGGCGCCTCAAGAACTCTAAAAAGACGAAGAGCCAGACTGGTTGTCTCCGAACTCTGCCGCCAAGACACGGAAGAATGGGAATATG
>NC_051400.1:48509566-48509831 GCF_015228065.2 Penaeus monodon
TGGTTCAAAAGTAGGATGGCGAGGGGAAGGAGGAAAATGTGGAGAGAAAGAGGGAAAAGACGGGGAAATAGGATTAAACGAAAGAGGAAGAGAGAGAAAAAAGGAGAAAATGCCGTGACAAGTTTGGAGAAGGAAAAATGACACGAGAAAAAGAAATAAAACAGACGAAGGTTGATGGAGAAAAAGGTGGATGAAATTAAGAAAAAGAAAGAAAAAAAGAAAGGGGGTCGAGACAAAACACGAAAGGTGTAGGAAGAGAAGTCAA
>NC_051400.1:48511037-48512939 GCF_015228065.2 Penaeus monodon
TTTCTTTCCCTCATCCCCTCTTCTCCCTGCCACCCTTCACTGCTTCCCTCCCCCCCTCCCCCCCTCATACTCCATCCCTCAAACCCGCCTTCATGAAGACAAAACTCTCTTCTCCAGCTCCCCATTTTCCCCTTCGCCCCTCCACCCCCTCACCTTCTTCCCCTCGCTCCTATCCCTTTTCCCCCTTCTTCCCCTCGGCCTTTCCCCTCTTCCCCCTTATTCCCTCGGCCTTTCCCCTCTTCCCCCTTCTTCCCCTCGGCCTTTCCCCTCTTCCCCCTTCTTCCCCTCGGCCTTTCCCCTCTTCCCCCTTATTCCCTCGGCCTTTCCCCTCTTCCCCCTTCTTCCCCTCGGCCTTTCCCCACTTCCCCCTTCTTCCCCTCGGCCTTTCCCCTCTTCCCCCCTTCTTCCCCTCGGCCTTTCCCCTCTTCCCCCTTCTTCCCCTCGGCCTTTCCCCTCTTCCCCTTGCCCCTCCTCTCAAGCACGAGGCACGCAGCTTACTTGTGCGAATGATTATTTGAATAATTAATCGGACGCTGGAAAAATCTGAGGGTAAAGCGTGGCTGCCGGTCCTTGTTATTTGCCACCTTGGAGAGGGGAGAGGAGGGGAAAGGACGGAAAGGGGGAATGAGGGAAGGGGGGAGAAAGGAAATGAAAAGGAGGGGGAGGAAGGGAAGGAAGGGGGGGAAGGAGAAGGAGGGGAATGCAAAGAAGGGGAAGGAAGGGGAGAGTGTAGAGAACAGGGAAAGGTGGGAATGAGAGAGAAGGTGGGGGAAAGGATGGGGAAGAGAAAGAGGGAAGGTGGGGCGGGGGGAGGGGAAAAGCAAGGAGGGGGGAGGGGAAAAGCAAGGAGAGGGGGAAGGGGAAAAGCAAGGAGGGGGGAGGGGAAAAGCAAGGAGAGGGGGAGGAGAAAAGCAAGGAGAGGGGGAGGGGAAAAGCAAGGAGAGGGGGAGGGGAAAAGCAAGGAGGGGAATGAGAAGGCCAAGAGGAGAAATGAGTAGGAAGCAGACAGGAACGAGGAATTTCGTAAGAGATGAGGAGGGGAGAGCAGGAAGGGGAAGAAGAATGTGGGGGGGGGGAGATAGAAGAGGGAAAGGGGAAAGGTAACGGAAGAGGGCTGGGATAAGGGGGGAAGGAGGATGAGTGGGAAAGGAAAGAAGATAAAGGCTGATAGAATAGGAGACCAGACAAAAAGGGGTGGAGAGGGAGAGGGGAGAAAAAGGGAAGAAATGGAATAGGGGAAGGGGAGAGAAAGGGAAGGAGAGGCATGAGACATCAAAGAGAAGAATATGAATGAGACAAAAAGAGGAAGAGAGGGAGAAGTGCGAAGGAGACAAAAAAGAGAACAAGAGGCGATGAACAAGAGCGAGAGAAGATGAGGTGAAACAGAGGCAAATGAAGAGAGAGGGGAGTAAGGGAAGGCTCAAGACGGTTATATCGGCGATGGAAATTACAATTATGTTTTTTTTTCAAAAGCGACTTCTTGGCTTTGCGCACCAGAGGCAAGAAAGCAGGAGAGGTTCAGCGAGTTATTTTGATTGCTCTGAGACCTGTATGAAAAGGGGCGTTTTGTCACAGCACGCAACCCTTCGGCCTTAATCCGAACGACGTGACTGCTACTTCAAAAATAAGTGATTTTCTAATAGAAGCTGAGGTAATAACTAATGCATTCGTGTGCAAGGGGAATGTCGCCAAGCAATGTAATTACGATCATATCCAATACGAGTTTAAAGCGTTCCGTTAGATTTCGCTTGCAATTATGAGCATTTATTTCCTCCCCGTCTTATCTCCTGGACGTAAATGTTAATGTTAGATTTATTTTCATTAAAGAAATACTTTCTGTTCGAAATATAGTATGGATTATTAATGAAAGTATGAAGCACAGCGCCATATTTCCTAGAAGAA
>NC_051400.1:48513233-48513523 GCF_015228065.2 Penaeus monodon
ACATCCCAAATCCAACAAGCATCAATAAAGGACACGAGAAATTCATCCCGAGCTTCGATTCCAACTAATTATCCTGTCGGGAGAGATGCAGCATCCCTTCAACGCGCGCCCCTCGCCGCCCATACCTCACGCCGAGATCCCTCCCCGGGCGGCTGACAATGAGGGAGGCGCTGAAGGCGTGTGTGTGCGGTGGGGGAGGAGGGGGGGGGGCACAGAACTTCCAAGAGGTGGGTGTCGGTGTGGAATGCAAAGTAGAAAACGTTTGATACTGGAAGTTTTTTTCTTTGCTC
>NC_051400.1:48514259-48514370 GCF_015228065.2 Penaeus monodon
TCACTTCTAATCTCATCCCTTTCTGAAAGTGTCTCATTGGAATGACTTGACTCAAATTATCGAACTGCCTTTCCCTATGCCTTTCACTGACTGGCAGGGAGGAATGGGGTG
>NC_051400.1:48514430-48514816 GCF_015228065.2 Penaeus monodon
TGTATACATGTATGTATATATTAAGGGAGAGAAATAGAGAGGGAAAGAGAGTACAAGCGAACGAATAAACCGAAATGTTTCTCATCGAGCCCTTCCTTTGTGCTAGCGGTTCGATCCTTTAATCCCAAGTTTTAAGCGGCGACTCCAATTAAGTTCGAAGCGGAGAGTCCTGCGAGCGGAGTGGCAAGCGTCCGGCAGCACCAGTTACAAGGAGTAACTCCGGCCACGACAAATTAAACGTGGTTTCATTTTTCTATGGGCTAAAAAAGGGGGGGGGGCTTAATACCGGCTGCCTCTGTTCCATTTTCTTTATTTTGTTTCTGTTTTGGTTTGGGGGGGGGGGAGGTTCGTAAGAGGAGGGGGTGAATACCGGGAGCCTCCCTTAC
>NC_051400.1:48514869-48515628 GCF_015228065.2 Penaeus monodon
GGGGGGGGGGTCGTTCTCTCTCTCTCTCTTCCCTATGATAGACCCATAATCGCCTCTAACGTTTTGAGGAACCTAAAAAAAAAAAAAAACGTTTAAAAGAAAGGCAGCGAAAAAAAGCAAAGGAGGCATCCATCATTCGAGGTCCATCAGCGCCACCATATCTCGAAGCGGCCGGTTTTGCTTTCACTTTCATCTGTCTTCGCCCCTTTTATTCTTTTCAACTCTTCCGTCTGTGGTCGCCTGTCGGTCTCTCTGCCTGTCTGTTTCGTTGGTCTTTCTAAGAGAATGGATGCCCTTGTCTGGCTACTACGCATGCTTTGCTGTCAGTCTGTCTGTTTTCTTTTTGTAAGTATGGTCCCTTGTCTGTCTGTTAGTGCGTTGAGTTTGTATATCTGAAAATCGTCTTTGTCAACGTGTATTTGCCTAACCATACACCTGTTTACCTTTGTATCTGTCTGCCTGTTTGTCTAGGCCTACCGTTTTGTCTCGTTCTTGATGACTGCGTGCATGAATCAAACATAACTGTCCATTTGTATGCATTGTTAGTTTTCACTCTGCTCCTATTCCAGCCCCATGCTCAGCCCCCCCCCCCCTTTTTTCACTCGCTCCCCGCTCACCTTTGCCCATATATTTTCTTTCTATTTTATGTGGGAACGTTTGCCCTAGCCACACCCCTTTCCTCTAAATACGCTCCAAAAACCTTTATTTTCTATCTGTTGGTGTTCTCTGTTTCTCTCTGTCCTGCCTTTCTTGCTTTCG
>NC_051400.1:48515780-48516210 GCF_015228065.2 Penaeus monodon
GATTACATTCCATTTCAAGCGCAGTCTATTCTTTATTTTCGATTTATTAATATATTCATGGAATCTGACTTTGTTTAAATGCTCTACGCATCTCCTACCTCCTAAAACGAGAACTACTTTCTCTATCCTCATTCATCAAAATACACCTTTTTGGACAGACTTCCCCGTAAACACTCGAATATAACACACGAGAACCAGCCTTAACACGCGTCATCAGATTTTTCCCTTGTGTTTATTTCAATTCTATCTAGAGTGGTGGTGTGGGGGGATAGGAGGGGGGGAGGGACGTTCTATTTTATGTCCGGCACCGTCCGCGATTTCTGAGTGCGCCTGCGCTATGCAAATGAGGCCCCTACTTTACAATTCGTTTTCGCTTGCCAATTACACCCAGGCCGCTGGATCATATTGGGCTTGAGAGCGCGCGCCGTTT
>NC_051400.1:48516416-48517028 GCF_015228065.2 Penaeus monodon
CGGCCTACGCGAAAGACCACGATGCGGGTCGTCGCCTCTAACGACATGGACAATAAGGTTCATAATAGCGTGTTCCTCCTGCGTTTCTGGGCGAGGGGAGAAGAATGCCATAACGACGAACCAAGAAGCTTCACAAGACGCTCAAAGAGTTTGTTATTCTTTTATTATCGCCGTAGTCCTCTTTCTCCTTTTCTTTTTAAGTACTATAATGTGTAACTACAAAATCTTTTCTTTCTCTTCACAGCTCATATATTTGTTAAAGAGCTAATTATAGTTTTAGCTAAAATATATTACCAGTGCGTATCTATATATATTTTTGCTCTTTCTCTTCGGATCTATTTTTGAGCGATTTCCTTTTTATGAATTCTTTTCATTTGCCAGATACGCTCGTACACTCACATACAATAGTGTGCGTGTGCGTCCGTGTGTGCGTGTATTCTCAAAATGATGTTCATATATTCGCAAACATCTCTTTACGATTGCATCACACATCATCTGTGCCTTGAACGTTAATAAATGCTAAGTGAAAATTAACGGCTTATTGCCTTAATTACATGCCTTGATAATTCTTTTTTTTTCGGTCATCATAAATGTTTATATACGCAAAGCATA
>NC_051400.1:48517133-48517312 GCF_015228065.2 Penaeus monodon
TTACACACATACGAACGCATGTGAATACCCTAAACCAATAAAGAACCGAGTGGCTGAGTTTTAATACAAAAACATGGAATATGCAACGGGAAAAAGAAAACAAAATCGAACTTCAAAAGACCGAGAAATTTCAATTCACTTTTTGACAGGCGATTCATAGCCATACGTGCAACCCCCAC
>NC_051400.1:48517483-48518925 GCF_015228065.2 Penaeus monodon
ATTATTGCTCAGATTCGTCTGATGAAATCAGAAATTCTCAAGAATTCATAAGTAAACAATCAAACAAAACTTAAAACCCTTATCTGTTATCTCCCCATAAAGAAAATAAGCAGATAAGAAAATGTAACAGCAGTGAAGATGTGCTGTGCCTCTTTAACATTACACGGCAACATCTCTGTCCATTTCTATCATTCTTTGTTTTACGTTTCAAAAGTCCTTTTTTTCATTTGATCTTCGGCAATGCACTATTCATAATAAACATCATATAACTGATTTTTTTTAGTATAAAGCGACACAAACATATTCACAAAATATCATCAGAACACTGAAAATATCAATTTCCACTGGATTGCACTTGCAAAAGCATCACTGTTAATGTAATTTCATCACCGACATATGTACATTTTTTTCTGTCATGCATTTCGGAAGGAAAGAAATATGGGAAAACCCCTAAGATAATCTTTCACTCGTACGTCACTTTAAGACCTTAATTGCCCGCCAATGAATAAAAATACTGGCGCCTTTTGCTCCCGGAAAACATTCCTTCTTTCTCTTCAGTAATTTTTTTTCTGTCTTTTGAGTTGTTTCGTAATGATTTTCCTTGCTCATACTCTCCGTTTTCCTGTCTAATTAATCAATCACATGTATTCACAAATGCATGAAAGCTAAACAACACTATATTTAACTTTTCTAATCACTTTCCTATTTGGGCACAGACATGTGTATTTACACGTTTTTTTTCTTGTTTCACATAAATCACAAAGTGCTACATTTATTTCCATATCCAGCATATGCAGGTATAGTATATCCAGCAACATAGCAACATTGTAATCTTTGATGGGGAGAATTAAACCAGAGCGGCTCATTGCAGATCAATCCACTCAGATCCGTTAAGCATGGATTGATTAGAGCCTCTTTCATCTTTTCGCATTCACATTATCCCCCTTAAAGCAAAGGCTATATTCTTTCCAACACATTCATCATCATTTTCCGTGTATAATTTCATTTCTCTCATATTCTCTTGAACTTGCGATTCACTCTCGGAGGGCATTCGCCAAACACAGGAGCTCCCCCCATAAGCATACCCTGAGTAACACGGTGCCAGAGTAAGCGTGGCACTGTGGTTGTGGCACTGTGCGACGCCTGTAAGGTAGTGCCGTGTACAAGCGCACAGCGAGCCTGGGACCCCGATACTGAGTGCCGCGCTCTCGCTGCCGCTCCAGCCTCTCACTGTTCCCAAAACGGAGGAGATCCCCTTGGCTCTCCTGTACAACTATTATTAGCGGTTTTAAAGGTGCCGCCGACGGATGTTCCGGCCTGGCTACACTGATGATTTGTCCTTACGGCCGCCTCTCGCTCAGGAATTCCCGAGCGAAACAAACAAACGTGGCCGAGTGCGCAGACGGCATATTCTCCCGTGTGGGCGTTTGGTAACCTTGATT
>NC_051400.1:48518992-48519280 GCF_015228065.2 Penaeus monodon
TCATTTCCCCCTTCCTCCCCCACCCCTCCCCCTGCACTATCAAGTAGACCCCCTTGCTGCCCGACTCGCTTGTGTGGGTGTTAGGCTCACGGGGCGCGAAGGATACACTCGCGGCCGCACTCCTACTCTCCCGCCGCTCGCGATAGACGCCTGCCCTCGGAAGTCGCTCGCTCTGTGCGCTCTCGCCCTTGCTGTTCCTCTTCTCACGCCTGACACTGTCGTCATCATTAAAATCATAATAACTGTTACTGTCACTATTATTACCAATATCATTAACTCACGACCGCT
>NC_051400.1:48519508-48519724 GCF_015228065.2 Penaeus monodon
CAAGGCAAATGACCAGTGACTGACCAATTACCAAGCACTGGTAGAGTCATCTCACTGTGGTCATAAGTACCATCAAAATTATTTTCTTTGTTATTATGATCAACAGCATTACCCCTGTTATCATAATCTATCAATATTAATATGTGGTATTCATTAATAATCATTATAATGTATATTTAATTCTATAATTACCAGTGTTGTGCTACGGAATATTAA
>NC_051400.1:48519777-48520507 GCF_015228065.2 Penaeus monodon
TCGTGGTTATGTTATCGTCGTGAAGAGGATGTGATGATGATATACTTCGTGTCCGTGATGATAATAATGGTGATATTTGATAATGTTTAGGGTGTCCATTGCCATAATTAACATTTTTAAGTAATGTCTTTATACCATTCTCATAATTATAACCATAGCTATTCGCAAGTCATTACCCGCGCTTGCGCACACAAACACACACATCACGCCCCCCCCTTTCACACACACACTCATCCCCCTACAAACTCACTCCCCCCGCACACACGTCCACTGGGCGAGGGAGCGGGAATGGCCGGCCAGGTAAGGGCCGCAACAGATAATGCCATATCGACCAAATTGATTAATTATATCCGAACGAGGATGCACTGCGCCAGTGACAACACCGCTTAATGTATTCAATATTTCCTATCTTAGAAGAAGCAATACGTCTCAATATCTGAACAATATTCATCACTGCGTATACATCTTAGCTATCAATTGGCCTATCTATTTTAATATAATCCTCAAAAGACGTTTGCGTTTATTTGAAAAGTTGCTCACGCAATCATTAATGTTAAAACGCTTAACCTGTGTCATTTTAGACATTAATTTGTCTTCCTTTATAAAGGAAGCAGTGTAGCGTTAAATTCGTCTCATTTATATCAGGATGTCAAAATGTCGCTATTTTGTCTGTCAGTCATATAATATTTTCAAAAATAATGGTCGAAACCATAAAACAAAACATCTAATA
>NC_051400.1:48520601-48520861 GCF_015228065.2 Penaeus monodon
GCCTGTCTCCCTCTCCCACACTTAATTCCTCTCTCTACTCAAACGCTTCCCATCACTCTTCTGCTTCACTTTCTCCTTTTCATCCTGACTCGCACTCTCTCGCTAAACACGCCATTCACCCTACAAAGCAGAGGAATAATCGGCCAGCAAACACTCGAGGGCTGCCGTGTGGAAAACGCTTCCTGAAACGTTCATCTGAGAAACGTTTTTGGCGGCCCGGAGAGTGTTTGTTGCCATCCTCACGTGTCCTTGGCCCTCTC
>NC_051400.1:48520936-48521160 GCF_015228065.2 Penaeus monodon
GCTTAAGATCGAATTTCTCCCTTTCTCAGACCTAAATGAATATCCGAGAAGGCATAAAAGTGTTTGTCGTTTATCCGTATGTGTACTTGTTTGTATTTCCATTTTGATTAACTGTTTGTTTTCTTCACACTGATTCTTCCTTAGTGGGGCCCACTTCTGTGTCTTTCTTATTGCTCCCAACCTCCCATTCTCCTTCCTTTCTCACTTTTTCCTACGCCCTTTAT
>NC_051400.1:48521229-48521384 GCF_015228065.2 Penaeus monodon
GCAATTCACATTTCATCACCTGTTCAAGCGCGGCCGTTTCCCCTGATTTGCATTACGTTCCCCACCATTTTCTATTACTCCTAATCCCCTTTCTGGGCTCATTTCTCGTCCCAGAACTCACAATATTCCCAGAAGCATTGTTTTGGTTGTCCACA
>NC_051400.1:48521862-48522041 GCF_015228065.2 Penaeus monodon
GGCTCCTTTTCCATACATAACCATCAATTACTGTAAGTCTTTTGATCTCCTAATTCTCCATTCCTTCTCCGTTTAACAATTAATTACGTCGGTTTGGCCCTATTTCTAATTACCGTTATGATCATTATCTTTTTTCTGTGTTTTGTTTGTTTTCAGAGTGCCATTTTTCTGTCTCACTC
>NC_051400.1:48522298-48522578 GCF_015228065.2 Penaeus monodon
CGCAGTCCCGGGTAAGGCAAATGGGCAAGGGAGGGTTGGGGAGGGGCTAGGGGAAAAGCTTTCCAAAGTAGGCCTACCAGGAAGAGAGGACAAGACAATAGCAGTAACAGCATCACTGAGAGAGGGGAAAAGAGGAAGATAGGGGGGGGGCAGGGGAGAGGGAGAGCAGGGGGAGAGGGGAAAAGAGGGACAGAAGGGGGAGGGAGGGAGAAGGGATCAGAGTGCAGAGAGAGCGAAGAGTCAAAGAACACTGGAGAAGGAGAAATCAGCAGAAGGTGGT
>NC_051400.1:48523019-48523628 GCF_015228065.2 Penaeus monodon
GGGGGGGGGGCGAGTAACGCGCCGCACACGACCTCTGGAAAGATGAATGTTCTCCGAGACGCCCTCAGCCAGCGCTCCGTCTTGGACCCACCATGACCACTTCCCTCGTCGCCGCCACTTGCCCACCGAGCTCGTAAGCGCCATGACGACTTCCCCTCTCTGATACGACCGCCCCTCCTTCCCCTCGCGGATACGGCCTCCCCTCCCCTCTTCTCCCCTTTTCCCCTCTCCGATACGACCTCACCATTCCCCGTTCTCCTTTCCGATACGACTCTCCGCACCTCCCCGGTTCCCTTCCCCTTTTCCCCTCTCCGAAACGACCCCCCCCCCTCCGCCATCCTCCTACCCAGTTCTCCACTCCCGTTCCTCCCCCCTTTCCTCCCCCTCCACTGCTCCCCTCCGCTATCCCCCCTCACCTTTTTCCCCTCTCCGGTACGATCTCCTCTCCCCCGTCACTTGCGAGGGGAATTAACACCTACAATGGGAAACAAGATGAACTGCAAGAATAACATGCAGAAATACTGACATAAATACGAGAAGTAGATAGTGTTCAGGACAAATAAATGAATAGACCAGTATGCATGCAAACAGCCTCGTTTTTCTTGACGG
>NC_051400.1:48523907-48524142 GCF_015228065.2 Penaeus monodon
TGAAATCAAAGGCCTCCACCGCCTACACCCCTCCCCTCCTCCTGACCAACGCTTCCCCGCTACCCCCCCTCCCCCCAAGATATAAGAAATCCACAAGCGGAAAAATTCAATTATTGCAAATACTTGGAGTTATGTCTCGCCGCAATGCCGTTTCTTCGTTTATTTCCTTTCTCTTTCTCTCTCTACTATTGTCTTCCGGTTTGTTCGTGTGTGGTTGTGTTTTAGTCTTTTTAAA
>NC_051400.1:48524229-48524634 GCF_015228065.2 Penaeus monodon
CGCCCCACTAATAATTAGAAAATAACAATAATTGCAATAAAAAAATCGCTAAATAACAACAACAACAAAAAACACACCCCACCCCACAAAAAAAAGAAAAAAATAGCCATTACTCAGCCCACACGACCATAAACAAACACATTGTATTCCCTCTCGCGCCAGCTCCGTTGAGGCTCCACGCGGCACTGCAACTGAATGACACAGAACCAACACGAGATATGAAGCATGTGTATGTAAATGGGGAGTGGGAAAGTGTGTCTGAAAGTAGCGGGTGGGGAGGGGGGACGTAATGGGGATAGGAGGGGAGAGAGGGGGGGCGTAGTGGGGGATAGGAGGGGAGGGAGGGGGGGCGTAGTGGGGATAGGAGGGGAGGGATGGGGTAGGATGGGTTGTAGGGGGTTATGC
>NC_051400.1:48524816-48524934 GCF_015228065.2 Penaeus monodon
GTAATAATTGTAGCAATAATAATGATAACAACGATAGCAGTAATGAAGGGTGGATGGATACGTGTTTGGGT
The DNA here is from genome assembly GCF_015228065.2 of Penaeus monodon. NCBI lineage: Eukaryota > Metazoa > Arthropoda > Malacostraca > Decapoda > Penaeidae > Penaeus > Penaeus monodon. The sequence goes on from NC_051400.1 coordinate 48,524,888, forward strand.
GGGCATAAGCTGCCCTTCTTGTATCAAAATGAAGAGACTTCAACTAT
>NC_051400.1:48525138-48526037 GCF_015228065.2 Penaeus monodon
GCTGCCCTTCTTGCAAAACAAGACTTCAAATCCGCATTATACAGACTATTATTCTAGGTAAAAGCTGTCTTCTTGCACCAAAATGATACTTCAAATACGCGATTACGTGAAATATGATTCCAGGCTTAAACTATCATTTTTGCATCAAAATGAAGACTACAAATTCGCATTTACATGGAATAAGCTTCCAGACATAAACTCCCCGCCTTGCATCAAAATAAGGAGACTTCAAGTCCGCAGTCAAATATATAGTTCCAGGCATAAGCTGCCCTCCTTCCATTAAAATTAAGAAACTTCAAGTATGTAGTCACATGTGTTATGGTTCCAGGCATAACCTGCCCTTCTTGCATCAAAATGAGGAGACTTCAAATCTGCAATTACATGGATATGATTCCAGTTATAAGATGCCGTTCTTGCATCAAAATTACGAGACTTTATATCCGCAGTCGCATGTATTATGGCTCCAGGTATAAGCTGCCCTCATTGCATTAAAATGAAGACATTTCAAATCCGCAATTACATTGAATATGCTTCCAGGCATAAGCTGCTCTTCTTACATCAAAATGAAGACTTCAAACCCGCAGTCAAATGAAATATGCCTCTAGGTATAAGCTGCCCTCCTTGCATGAAAATGAAGAAACTTCAAGACTGTAGTCACATGTGTTATGGTTACATGCATCAGCTGCCCTTCTTGCATTAAAATAAAGAGCTTCAAATCCGCAATTACGTGTCATATGCTCCTAGGCATAAGCTGCCGTTCTTGTATCAAAATAAAGATATTTCAGATACGTTAATACATGAAATATGGTTCCAGGCATAAGCTAGCCTTTTTGCATCAAAATGAAGACACTTCAAATCCGCAGTTATATGAAATATGCCTCAAGGAATAAGCCTCCCTG
>NC_051400.1:48526092-48526182 GCF_015228065.2 Penaeus monodon
CAGCTGCCCTTCTTGTATCAAAATAAAGACACTTCAAATCCACAGTAACATGAAATATGTTTCCAGGCACCAGCTGTCCTTCCTGCATCA
>NC_051400.1:48526234-48526459 GCF_015228065.2 Penaeus monodon
GCTGCCTTTCTTGCATCAAAATGAAGACACTTCAAATCCGCAGCTATATGAAATATGCCTCAAGGTATAAGATGTCCTCCCTGTATCAAAATGAAGAACTTTCCAAGTCTGTAATCACATGTATTATGGTTCTAGGCACCAGCTGTCCTTCCTGCATCAAAATGAAGAGACTTCAAATCTGCAGTCACATGAAATTATGCTTCCAGACAGAAGCTGCCCTTCTTG
>NC_051400.1:48526750-48526827 GCF_015228065.2 Penaeus monodon
AATCCAGCGGGCAAGCGAGGAAATAGGAAAAAGCTTGACGCGAGCCAATGTGCTTTTCCCTTGCTTTGGCCTCAATA
>NC_051400.1:48526882-48527047 GCF_015228065.2 Penaeus monodon
AGAGACAGACACGAAATGAAAGAAAGGAACCCACCCCCCAAGTCCATTGAGGAACGCGCCTATCAGTCACTCATGTCACTTGCCATCTCGAATACGGAACGAGGGGCCGCCACAAAAACAAACAAGATCGTAACGTCTTGTCTGTTTGTAAAGGAGGTGCACCGG
>NC_051400.1:48527309-48527631 GCF_015228065.2 Penaeus monodon
GGGTAGGGAAATGAAAGGGTGACAGACTGGAGAGAAAAAATGGTAAGAGAAAGTAGAAAACATGAGTTATAGGAAAGGGGAAAAGATGGAAAAAAGAAGAGAGAGAGAAAAAAAGGAAAGGGGGTAAGGATAGGGAGTAGTCCCACAGTGACAGGGCCAAGTAGGATACACAAGTACGTAACTTATCCTGAATGGAAAAATTTACATATTAGGCAGCCCACTTGACGTCGAAGGGTCTCGCGCGGCGCACTATATTGACCGGCCGAACACCATAAGGAGCAACGCCACCATCAGCCGGGCGTGAAATAACAGTATTCTAAGC
>NC_051400.1:48528009-48528213 GCF_015228065.2 Penaeus monodon
CTTGATAGACCACATACACCAAGTAAAATTGGTTCAGCTTTTCCAACAATCAACTCAACAATCAGTTTAACAATCAGCTATTAAAAAACCAATGGAAAAAATAGGTTTCCTTCAATGCATGCTTGTGTATCGCGTTGCGTTACTATAAAACTTACTACCTTTATTAAGCGTTAACTGAAGAAAAGGTACGGACTTCCGGTTTTC
>NC_051400.1:48528493-48528625 GCF_015228065.2 Penaeus monodon
AATTGACGCAACGAAGACGAAAACTCAGCCCCCCCCCCCCCCACTCGCGCCGTTCACACGCAAGCCCGACGCTCAATCCAGCCCGTTAAGTCCTGTTGACCGACGCCGGAAGCTGCTCGTTGGCGGAGTCGC
>NC_051400.1:48528995-48529491 GCF_015228065.2 Penaeus monodon
CTATTATCACCAATTCGACTGAGCGACTGTGTGCGTGAAAATTAATTTCAGAATGAGCAACAGCCTCAGTACACTACATGTTTGTGCGCGCGCATGTGTGCATATTTTTCGTGTATTCCGTATGTGTACGTAGTTGATTTCGTATTCCTAAGCGTAAATGCCCCCCAACCCCCTTCCGAAGCTCCCCCTCCCCCCGGAAAGGACGCACACACGCGCACGGAGGTAAATGCGAGCGTGGAATCGGGCGCTGGAGCCAACGAGACACACGAGCAGCTTCACGGCCGCGGATTCTCGGCCGTTTGAGTCTCTCTCCTTCAAGGTATTTACAGAAAACGGGACCCTTGAAGGATAATTACAGGGGGAACTCGCCCAGAATGTTTATGTTCGTCTGTACTACGCTTTGCCTCCAGGGGAATAAAGTGAAAGATTAAAGTGGGGATAAATTGAAAGGTTAAGGAGACGCGGGAATGGATGCAATCATTTAGGAAGCAAACTT
>NC_051400.1:48530233-48530471 GCF_015228065.2 Penaeus monodon
TGAGATCCTGCACATTATTTTCCTTCCAGATTATCCTACATATCCAGGTACACATACTGCCGTATCCATATTATATAATTATACGCACAGCCGAGAACCTGTCTGAATACCCGGCTTTATGCAAATGCACCTGCGCATTTGAATCCAAAATGAAAACTATAAAAATAACATACACGCGGATGCTCATTGTTGCGGTATTTTTATGCGCACTGACTACAGTGTCACCTCTGCTGCCCGC
>NC_051400.1:48530981-48531238 GCF_015228065.2 Penaeus monodon
GATTTCGCCGTCTTAACTTTTGACACTCCACGGTCCTGAAATGTGGGTTGTCGCCCGTAGACTTACTGATCGCGTGGTCAGAATTGTTTAGAATTCGAAATTAGTCTGAACATTTATCAAGTAGAACCTTGCACAACACTGTGTAAAGTACGTAAACTTTAGAACAGGTGTCTTAATACTGTACATCACTATCAAATTTCAAATTCCTTACGAGAGCTATAAAAAGAACCAATTCGAATATTATATATGGGCTAAGG
>NC_051400.1:48531650-48532035 GCF_015228065.2 Penaeus monodon
AAAGGCAAATAATTATTTCAAGAATAAAAAAGGAGCTGAAAAGTGACCTCGTCGGCAATGTTGACTCACCACAAGCACCGTCATCCCAGAAGCGAGGCCTAAACACATCAGCTACTTACCTGTAAAGAAAAAGAAAAATATAAGATTAATCCTCCAACATTAAAGAACAATGTAACCAGTAAAATAAGCCCTGAAAGTATGCGAGAAAAACATACAAATGCTATTCCCTTCCTCAAAAAGATTTTTTTTTTTACTGATGTCGCATTCCTATCATTAACTAAAAGGCAATAATTATCCAAATTCCCAAAATGCCTCTAGAGTGTACTGTTTATTCTCTAATCTTATTATACTCATATTTTATTTTCTTCTATCTGTTTACTTAAGT
>NC_051400.1:48532290-48532458 GCF_015228065.2 Penaeus monodon
ACGAACCCTGACTCCGTAACTAATCATCAAGAGTAGCAACAGGGAGCACCCGCGTGGCAGCTCGTGGAGAGGAAATAAGGGGAAGGAAGCACGCCGAGCGCAGGGACAATGAACTTGTTCTCAGTGTCCTGCTCAAAGACTGGTACTTATGGAAGAAAGAAAAAAAAG
>NC_051400.1:48532591-48532717 GCF_015228065.2 Penaeus monodon
CTGCCTAGCGCAGGAACAATCGCGGTGATGATGCAAAAGACTAGGATCCTCTCGTTGCGCCAAGAAACCGAGGTGAAATTTGGCGATGGAGAAACAGAAGCGATATCCAGTTACCTGTGAAACTTG
>NC_051400.1:48533266-48533427 GCF_015228065.2 Penaeus monodon
AGAAAATCACAACAAAGCTAGGCAAAGAAAACACACGACGAAAAAGACCGTGTTCCTCCTCCTCGTAAACTGCAATTTACGCTCTCTCACGCCCGCCTCGGGAAGCCAAACCCTTCTCCTCCCCCCCCCAACCTCCCCTCCCCTTATCCTCCCCCCAACTT
>NC_051400.1:48533522-48533658 GCF_015228065.2 Penaeus monodon
TCGCAGCGAAGTCAACCGGCGGATTAGAATTCCGTTCACCCAGCACAGGTGCCAAGCTATCACGGGAGGGAATCAATGCGGGGCGGAGGCTGGCATCTTTTGAATCAATCATCTCGTCCACTGAATGATAAAGTAA
>NC_051400.1:48533684-48533749 GCF_015228065.2 Penaeus monodon
AAAAAATGCCCAAAGAATGATACATTTTGATTAAATAAAGGATAGAACTCGCGAAGGGAAGACAA
>NC_051400.1:48533950-48534219 GCF_015228065.2 Penaeus monodon
TTATTCTAACCCAAACACTAATCACCAGACATTCTAACCACAAACCATCCCAGTTATCTAACGTTCTAATCAGCCAACACTTTAACAGCCAAACATCATCATTACCAACTATGTAAGAATTCCAAAGATTATAAAGAAAATCCAATTTATGAAGCAATTTCACCACCAAACATCAAAACAAACAGACTCTCCAACACTTTTTTGTAAATCTGCCTTCGAGAAAGACCAACCATCCACGGCCACCGAAGCAGACATGCACCTGGCCAACC
>NC_051400.1:48535207-48535379 GCF_015228065.2 Penaeus monodon
CAAACAAATGTCAGAGGAAAGAACAGGAGAAGACAAAGGGGTTAAGGGGGGAGGGGGGTCGCCCTCCCCTCTGCTCCCTCTTGAGATACAAACACCTGAGGCCAAAATTGAGGACAGTCGCTTATTTATTGTTCCTTTCTGTGTCCTTATGGCTCGTAACGCAGGCCGCGAG
>NC_051400.1:48535488-48535603 GCF_015228065.2 Penaeus monodon
CGTTTTAATGTGCACATATGTACATCCGTGTGTACATATTGTAACCACTATTACATATGGATGCATGAATGTTTGTTACTAGTGCTTTCTTATATGTGCGTGTATGCTGGTGTGT
>NC_051400.1:48535663-48535785 GCF_015228065.2 Penaeus monodon
TATGAATTAATGCATTAACTCGTGCTTGTAAATATATTGCTGTACATTTCTGAACTCATATATTTTCTTGAACAAAACACCAAAAGTTTGACTTGTTCTCAGTGTGCTGCTCAAAGACTGGT
>NC_051400.1:48536005-48536342 GCF_015228065.2 Penaeus monodon
AATAGCAAATCTGAATACAATGAACATTTCTTTCCAAAATCAAAGGCAATTCATTCCCAAGAACACAAGAACTCCTCTACCCCTAACCCCATTACCCCTTCTTCGTTTCCTCCTTCTCTCCCTTCTTCTCCTCCCCCTTCTCCCCCTACTTCGCCTCCCCCTCCTCCCCTCTTCCCCCTCCCTCTCCTCCCCCTACTTCGCCTCCCCCTTCCCCCTCTTCTCCCTCCCTCTCCCCCTCCCTTCGCCCGTCTCCGCTTCCACTCCAAGGGTCCGAAGAAAGAGCACAAAACGTTAGCGAGCTCAACCGAGGGGAAATGAGAACGAGAGATAAGGGTGT
>NC_051400.1:48536777-48536954 GCF_015228065.2 Penaeus monodon
GGTGCTTATTTTACCACTGTTCTGGCCATTCAGGAGGAACAAACGCACGTATATTAACTCTCTCGCCCTCTCCTAAATGAGCTTGTTAAAGAGGTTAAAAAGAGGGAAGCATATACGAACAAACAAGAATAAGAAAAGTGAGAGAACTTTGGCGATCTCAGACGCTGTATGTGTGGC
>NC_051400.1:48537708-48537778 GCF_015228065.2 Penaeus monodon
GTAGATAGTAAGTAGATTTGGTAGACAGACACCGCACAAAATAAGCGGACAAACGCACATTTTGCTTTTC
>NC_051400.1:48537827-48537904 GCF_015228065.2 Penaeus monodon
CCAGCGCCTCGGAAACGCACCGTGCGGAAGACAGCCGGGGGCGGGTCACGGATGAGTGCCACAACACAGTGCCACGT
>NC_051400.1:48538179-48538298 GCF_015228065.2 Penaeus monodon
GTCGCCGCCGTCAGGATAATTCATGGGGAAGCTCGTAAAAATTTTCCGCTTAATTTATGTCTGCGACTTGAGCCCAGACGCCGGAAAACTCACAGGTCCGCGCGGGTTGGGCCGGAGCC
>NC_051400.1:48539040-48539626 GCF_015228065.2 Penaeus monodon
ATATCATTCTAACCCTAAATGATCCTGTAAAAACAGCTTCTGTCGCCCCGAACCTGCTCCTTAAAATCGATCTCTAAAATGCCAAGGCTATGGAAGACGAGCGGTGGGGGAGAGGGGGGGGGGGGAAGGAGGGGGAGGGAGGAGGGGAGGGGGAGTAAAGGAGAGGTGGAGGGGAAGGGAGAAGAGGGAGGGGAAGGAGGGGGAGGGGGAGTGGCATGGAGGGGGAAGGAGGGGTAAAGAGGGAAAGGGAGGAGTGAAGGCGGTAGTGGAGGGAGAGAGAAGAGAGAGGAGGGGTAAAGTGGGAGGAGGAATTGGAGGGGAGAGGGAGAAGGGGCTGGAGACGAATGATGGCGACAGAGGATTTGAAAGTTGAGTCCTGTCGCAGTTTCTCCTCCTGTCAGTCATTTGTTTGGGTAATTTTCATATACAAGCTCCATGTGGGGATTACCATCGTATAATCATAATGAGTAACTGTTTTTAAAGTTAATATTCGCATACACGATTCATGTATTGCAGTATGACGTTAATTAAACAACGAATTTCAGTCATAATTTTCATATACAAACTAGACTATATGTACTACCGT
>NC_051400.1:48539735-48540029 GCF_015228065.2 Penaeus monodon
GAGAGAAATTTCTATGTTAATTTTCGTTTGAAAAACTACACGTACTACAGCATACAGAATGTAAACGATATGTATTTTTTCATGTATAAAGCAGCCTGCTTAGGAAATTCCACAAAGAGCCGATATGAAACACATATCAATATTTCTATTACGAGGCCTATGAATAATATGTACGTTTTTTGTACTTTGCAAATTCAAAATTTATGTCCACATTTACGTCACATGAACATTTACTCACATGAACATTTCCTTTTTCCCAGTAAATAAAAGTAATATTAGTGCCCTGTTAAAGTA
>NC_051400.1:48540607-48540675 GCF_015228065.2 Penaeus monodon
AAGGGCGCTGAATGGATGTTCAGAATAGGATAATGGATATGAATGGACGATTAGCCTTATGTGCGTAA
>NC_051400.1:48540714-48540831 GCF_015228065.2 Penaeus monodon
AAAAAAATAAAAACGGGCAATGGTATTAAAAAGATAAATGAAAGAATAACGGAAACAGACAAATTAAACCAAGAACAAAGCGTTGGACCACAAATAACTCTAGATAGATAGATACAC
>NC_051400.1:48540967-48541202 GCF_015228065.2 Penaeus monodon
CATGCACACACGCCCTCACAGATAGCACAATCACCTCTTTCGGCCTCAACATGCGCACTGCACCCTCGGGAGGTTGGGGGGGGGGGGGAGCGCGAACTGGAAGGGGTACCTGGGAGGGGGAAAGGGGGAGGGGGAAGGGGAGGGGAGAGGGAAGGGGGAGGAGCGAGGGGGGAGGGAGGGAGGGAAGGAGGGAGGGAGGGGGGAAGGGGGGAGCGAAGTGGGGGTAGGAAATGGG
>NC_051400.1:48541328-48541543 GCF_015228065.2 Penaeus monodon
ACTAGCTAGGTCAATAGGCTGGACAGTGAGAGCTCAACCTCCCCCCCCCCTTTCTTCCCTCCAACCCTCCCCCACCCCTCTCTCTCTCCCGCCCCCTCCCCCCCATTTCACCCCCAACCCCCCCTCGCTTCCCAGTCAATGGCCAGCGTACCCCGAGCGCCGTCCCCCCCCCCCCCCACGAACGAGCATGCGCACACCCGAGAAATTTCCGAGAC
>NC_051400.1:48541798-48542243 GCF_015228065.2 Penaeus monodon
GCCACCCATATTCTTCCGGACCGTAATTTTTTTTTTTATCCATTTATACATTTATCAAAATGAAACACCGGTATCTTATTTGCATAATATCAACACAGACAATTGCCCTCTTAAAAAGAATTACCTTGCACACTTTGCACTTTGAGATAATTCATTACAAAGCATCCGTTTCTTCCTTTTAAGTTATATATTTACACGAGAGCGTATCCATCACGCATTAATCCCGACAGAGACGGAGAGTACTTTACAAAACACATAAATAAAAAAGGGGTCGACATTAATATATGGCCCACCGGCGGCAAAATAATCCTTTATGTCGCTCTGTTCTATATGTTAGAGTTCATAATTTTCATGTTCTTATTCACGCTTTCGGAAAACGACGAGGATTTCATTTATTTTCAGAAATGAGTATGTCAGTCAAGGACATCATGAAGTGTGGTCTTCC
>NC_051400.1:48542434-48542622 GCF_015228065.2 Penaeus monodon
GGAAAAAAACCCACAGCATTTGGTAATGACGCTAACCAAATGTCGCTAGAAATAACCAAAAGAAAATATCCGTCATCAAAAACAACCCAAATCAAGAAAATCAGCAGAAACACACAACGCTGAACAACAGATTCCAGCGACTCCCTTAAACCGACGACAATCTCCTTAAGACTCGCAATCAAGGCAAG
>NC_051400.1:48543404-48543552 GCF_015228065.2 Penaeus monodon
ATGGTGAATAAAACAATCATTATTAATTCTAAAAGCAATAAAGTTTATAATCCTCTGAATTCAAGGGAAATTTACAACGCGTTCTTGCTCCGGAAAGAAAATTATGGTGATTAACCCTTTCGAAGATGCCGGAACAGCTGTCTACGTT
>NC_051400.1:48543696-48543946 GCF_015228065.2 Penaeus monodon
AAAGACGAGATTATTAAGTAAATGAACTGAAAGGCGAGGAAGTGACGAACGTGTAGAATACTGCACTAAAATGGATCCAGAAACAAGGGAATAAAGAGAGGGAATAAAGCAAGGGACGGAGGGACGCGGAAGTGGACAAAGAGGCACAAATTGAATAAAGAGAAAGAAGGGTAATAAGGGTAGAGTCGAGAAGGGGAAGGAAAGGAGACAAATGGAGAAAGATGAGAAACAAAACAAAACAAAAACTGGC
>NC_051400.1:48544261-48544395 GCF_015228065.2 Penaeus monodon
AGAGAGAGAGAGAAGCAGAACGAGCAAGAAGCGCCCTGTCGCCGTGAAGATCGGCCCAAAAGTGGCTCCCGAAGGCCACAGACAGACCGGTAAATCTTCCCAAGCCACACCCCTGCAGAGGCCGGTTTCGCACG
>NC_051400.1:48544421-48544526 GCF_015228065.2 Penaeus monodon
GTTAGACCTTTCGCGAAAATGTACAAGGCGGGAGGGAAACAGACAGGTCAAAAATATATTTTAAGGGGATGATAATGTCGAGATTCGCTGCTCAGAGGAAGTAAA
>NC_051400.1:48544593-48544779 GCF_015228065.2 Penaeus monodon
TCTGCTGAAATGACGAAAAGGCGACGAAAGAGGAGAGAAAATGATGAACACAAACAAGCAAACAACAACAATAAAACACCGTCGCAAGGAAACGACTGATTAAAGGAATTTAAATCAATGAAAACAATAAGTAAATAAAGAACACAAGAATCTAGCATACAAAATAGAAGACCCAGCTGAGGTTAC
>NC_051400.1:48545182-48545362 GCF_015228065.2 Penaeus monodon
TCACGCTCCTATTCTCTCGTGTTTGAAAGAAGGCAGAATTATGGCGGAGGAAAATGGACATAATTCGTGCAAGCGAGAGATTACGAGGGTGCGTTATTACTGCCAAATATCTCACGTTTTAGTCGCGTAAACAGAGAATATAAACAGCGGAGAAACACACCTGAGGCGATTTAAGAAGTC
>NC_051400.1:48546095-48546214 GCF_015228065.2 Penaeus monodon
AGTGGTGTGGGTTTCATCAAGAAAATTTACATATACTCCCATATTATTTTCTTCCCTCCCCCTATTCTTTTCCCTCTCTCCAAAAATAAAATTTGCTTGCACCTCGACCAAGCCCATAA
>NC_051400.1:48546257-48546496 GCF_015228065.2 Penaeus monodon
AAAAAAATCATTATCATCATCACTTGCACGAATATGTTTACTTACTTGTTTACACATCGACCTCCAGGTAAACAAACCGTCGCCTGCGCGTTATAATAAGCAACAGGTAAATAATTTCAGGCCGCGAGCTAAGAAATGACCGGAGTGAAAGTTAACTCGAAGAGAGAAACAAAAGAGGCTTTCACGGAATCCGTTGGGCAGGTGGATGAGCCAAGGAAGGCGCAGGGTATGTGCGTTGG
>NC_051400.1:48546827-48546985 GCF_015228065.2 Penaeus monodon
CACAAACCAAACAACAAAAACAATAATTATTATCCTTATCTTCGCTCCCATTATCACATTAACAAAATCCTATCCAAACACCGCCACCACCAATAAAGAGCGATAACCCCACCCATTTCGGCTTCGGAAACCTCGCCAGGGACCTGCTTATTTCTGTG
>NC_051400.1:48547032-48547200 GCF_015228065.2 Penaeus monodon
CCGGCCCCTAATCTTGACCATTTCGCGCTCCGTTTCTGCGCAAAAATCCCGGAACTCCGAGAGCCGCCGTCGCGAAATAGCAGCGGGCGACTCGATCATCCGCGGTGACAGCCTCGTGTCTCCTCAAGCGCCAGGCCCTCGGCTCGCGGCGCTGCTGCTGTTACGGGG
>NC_051400.1:48547642-48547755 GCF_015228065.2 Penaeus monodon
CCCTCTGGCATGCACTCCCCCCGTCTGCCGTTGCCCTTAATTACCTCCGCTTTCAGAGCCTCCTCCTCGGCGTTTGTCTGTCTCTCTCATCGGCTTCCTGGCCGTGAATGTAA
>NC_051400.1:48548431-48548809 GCF_015228065.2 Penaeus monodon
TATGCATGCATTCATATTTATTCACCTCCTCCCACCCACCCACCCATCTGCCAACCCTCCCTCCCTCCCTCCCACCCTTACCTCCTTCTCCCTCCTTTCCATCCCCTCTCTCTCCTTCCCTCTCCCTCACACCCTCACGTCCCTTCCTTCCTTCCCCCCCTCCCTCACCTCCCTTCCTTCCCTCCTTCGCTCACCTCCCTTCCTTCCCTCCCTCCCTCCTTCCTTCTCCCTCCCTCCCTCTCTCCCTGAAATACCATCTCCCGAGACGTATAATCGAGTACATCCAAGTCTCTCCCACGTGTCGGGTGAAATTTGATCTCTATTTTTCATTCACGCTTTCGCTCGGAATATACAAAGAGGGGCAACTACGATAAGCGT
>NC_051400.1:48548855-48549162 GCF_015228065.2 Penaeus monodon
CGTTTGTAAAGGGAGGTGTTTTTGTAGCAGAGGACTTCCAAATTGTTGAAATAATTGTTGGGAGTTTAGAAATTGGTGAAATAAATGCGATTTTAGAAATAAATGAAATGATTGTTAAGGTTTATAAATAGGCGAGATAATTGGTGTGAGTCTACAAATAGGTGAATTGTTTAGAGTTTACAAATAGGTGAAATAATTGAAAGGGATTAGAAATAGGTTAAATAACTGTTGGAAGTTTTGGGGGCAAAGAAATTAGTGAAATAACAAAGAACATCGTGAAAGTAAATAATATAAATATGGTAGAACG
>NC_051400.1:48549520-48549653 GCF_015228065.2 Penaeus monodon
CATAAGTGCTAACCCCCGCGAAGGCAGGACGAAGGGGGGGGGGGGGAACTTGAGTAGTTTTCCTGAAATCCCCGAAGACACGGGGGGGGGGGCATAATAGCTAGTGGAACGAATACTATTAATACTAGGAATT
>NC_051400.1:48550135-48550269 GCF_015228065.2 Penaeus monodon
GCTCCTGAAAGTTCCCTCAGGAGGTGATTTTGTCTTTTGGAAGATTGTGGAAATCTTGGCTTTTCCTTTGAAGGTTTTGGAATTTTGCATTCTGATTTGCCGCTTTGTCCTCCCCTACCTTTTCTCTCTCCTTT
>NC_051400.1:48551406-48551539 GCF_015228065.2 Penaeus monodon
ACTTATTTTTTCCGTTTTCCTCCTGATGGCGGCGGCAGCGAGGTCCTCCTTTGATGCATACTGTCACCTCAGACTTCGAAGGGAAGTCTCCTCTGGCGGATGTCCCGGGGCCTCGCGCTTTCTCGCTGGTGCT
>NC_051400.1:48552209-48552603 GCF_015228065.2 Penaeus monodon
TTCAACTCGATAAGCATCTAACAAAATCCCTTATATCCGTAACGAAGGTCAAGGTCGATGTAAGTTTCCAAGCCCAGGGTTTCCTCTTCACTAGACAGCTGGAACGTCCCTTTCCCGAGAGGAGAGGGGGAAGGGGGAGAAGGAGGGGGGAGGAGGGGGAGGGAGAGAGGGAGGGAGGGAGAGAGAAGGAGGGTAGGAGGAGAGGGAGAAGGTAGGAAGAGGGAGGGAATAGAGAGAGGGGGAGAAGGAGGGAGAGCGGGAGAGCGAGAGGAAGGGAGGGAGAGAGAAGGAGGGAAGAGCTTTTAGGAGGTATCTAGAAGGAGACTAAGTCTTTCTTATTTCTAATAATTATAGCCACTTCGCTATCCTTCGCACCTTGCAGTGGGTATTATGA
>NC_051400.1:48552702-48553338 GCF_015228065.2 Penaeus monodon
CATCTCTAGCATATCTCTATGAGCATAGAATATATCTTAGTCTAATTTTCCCGTTCCTATTTTAGCGATTCCCGAAGTCTCCTGCACGGGGGGGAGGGGGGGGATCCAGCGACCGTGTGTTGGCCGCCTCGCCGTTGGCAGAAGTCTCGTAACGGCAGCGCGGGCTGGCATTTTTTCCCCGGTGGTTGGCAGCGCCTGTTGTGTTGGCAGACTCCTTTGACCTCCTTGGCGCCGAGAAGGAGTGCTGTTGTTGGCAGGCCGGCTACAGAACGTCGGGAGACTTGCAGTGTGTTGGCAAGATGTTTATTATAAATGCGGATTCGGGCGCTTAGTGGCTGGTGGCAGACAAGCGCGATTCTGCCACGGCCTGTGTCGCAGCGAGGGGGAAAAGGTGCGTCAGATCCTCAACAGTTTTCATCTCTCTGGATCCGCACGTCTTCAACGACCGGAGGTTTGGAGGGGATTTTAAAAGCGACTTCATATCGGCAAGATTAAAATAAAAATCATTACGAACCGTTTAAGTCACTTGGCAATAAGGTTATTGTCATAAACACAACGTAATCTAAATTTAGCAAGAGAAAGAAAATGGTGCAGTTTTCGTTTTCTTTGACGAGAACATCCGCCTATGTTTCTAAT
>NC_051400.1:48553903-48554026 GCF_015228065.2 Penaeus monodon
CAAGTGAACCTTGAATGAACATACAACCTGAAGCGTGTTTGCTCATCTTCTGAATACCTATCACTACACAGAAGGCTGAACTAAAACTTAAGGGGAAACTATGAAAATACTTTTAAAATGGGC
>NC_051400.1:48554473-48555073 GCF_015228065.2 Penaeus monodon
TGCTCGCCGGCCCGCGGGCGACTCGCGGCGGGAGGCCGCGTCCCCCGCGCGCGACGGACGCGATGCACGTCGGCAAAACAGCTTTAAGATTTATCCGAGTGACTGGCACCGTCCCGGCCCAGCGGCGTCCAGGAGAGCCGCCCCTCTCCCCCCTCCTGCCCCCTCCTCTTCCCCTCCTTCCTCTCCTCCCCCCTTCCTCTCCTCCTCTCTCCTCCCCTTCCTCCTTCCTCTCTTCTCCCTCTTCCTCCTCTCTTCCCCCCTCCTCCCCCCTTCCTCTCCCCCCCATCACCCCAACCTCACCTCTCTGGAGACATTCCTACTCCCCCCACCTTCCCCACGTTCCTTTTACTCCCCCAACTCATACCCCGATCCCCCTCTGAAGTCATTCCTCTCCCCCCTCTCTCTCCCCTACCTTCTCCCCCTCCCCCCATCCCTAAGGAGCTACGTCACGCCCCCTCCCCCTACCCCCTGGCCCACCCTCCCGATCGTGTCACTCCTCCCCCCCACTTCCCTACCCCTTCCCCCCACCACCCCTACCTCACCCCCCTCTATCCCTACCTCTCCCCCTCCCCCCCATCCCTAAAGAAGCTACGTCACGTG
>NC_051400.1:48555107-48555196 GCF_015228065.2 Penaeus monodon
TAGAGCCACTGTTATTATCTTAAATCTCAAGGGATGAATGATAGGAGAGAGAGGGGGGGTGGGGGGTGAAAGGGGGAGACAATGGGTTT
>NC_051400.1:48555285-48555355 GCF_015228065.2 Penaeus monodon
GAATAACTTTTTTCTGAAGGATGCTTGGCATTGCCTCAGCATCTCTCGCTCTTGCTGTGTCTCTGATTCG
>NC_051400.1:48556191-48556323 GCF_015228065.2 Penaeus monodon
CGTTCCCCGCCGTTCGCGCAGATCGTAACTTCTCTCCTGAAGGCCATCCGACAAGCGTCCTAAGGCCAGTTATTACTTCACGTCTCGCCCGAGTCTGCATCACTCTGTTGCGCCCGCGGTTGTTTGCGGGTT
>NC_051400.1:48556957-48557318 GCF_015228065.2 Penaeus monodon
TTATACAATAAAAGGGACTAACAATTTTAATCAAGCCAGCCCTCACCCCGCATATTAATTTAGTATTAACAGACGCGTCGCACTTACGGACTAACATCGGGCATATTACTGGCGGTGGCCAAATCACCTCCAGACAAGCGTGGATGATTACATTTTTAAAGTCTAATCAATCATATGCTATACTTCAGTAGGCGGTTATGGCGAAATGAAAGAAAAGGGTGTGTATATATTTTAACGAAGGATAGCAGTATACCGTGTATTAATGACTATACAGTATAAATGGTAGTATACTTAGCATAACAGTAATAACGATAATGATAACACAGATGATTTTGCCGGAAATTTATCCCCCACCCCCTTT
>NC_051400.1:48557549-48558543 GCF_015228065.2 Penaeus monodon
CGTCGAGAATAAAAGAGCACCACGCAGGCCCCTCCATTCTCCACTCCCCAAATTCGCAGCAAAATAAAAATAATATAAAATAAATACCGCATCTCTTTTTCTATTTTTTCCTCTCTCGACCAACTTCCCGACTTCCGAAAGCTGTTCAACTTAACTACGACGGGGATTTTCGGGGAGAAAGTTGCGAGCTTTTATGGTGTTTTCTCTCTTCATTACTATTCATCTTTCCTTTGCTGTTTCGTTTTTTAATTGGTTGGTTTGCGGCGGCTGCTGGTCGCCGGGCTGCACTGCGCTGTGGTTTTCTTTTGATTTCTCTCTCATCTCTCTCTCTCTCTCCTTTGTTTTATCTCTTTCTGTCTCTCTCCTTTACGTTATCTCTTTCCTGGTTTTCTTCTCTACTTTATCTCTTTCTGTCCTCACTCTGCTTTACCTCTTACTCTCTCCTTTACTCTTTATTTCTTTCCGTCTCTCTCTTTCTTTGTCTCTTCTTCCTCTTCTGTATCGCTTTCTGTCCCTCTCCTTTTTCTGTCTTTTTGTCCATCTTTCTCTTTTTCTGGTTCTCTCCTTTCTTTTATATCTCTTCCCGCTTCTATCTCTTTCTTTATATCTTTCTCTCTCCCTTTCTACCTCTCTAATCTTTTTATGACTTTGTCTGTAACCTCTTCATTATCTCTTTCTGTTTCTTCTTCTTTATCTCTCCTCTTCAACATAACTGGCTGTCAGGAAAAAAAACTGTAAAGATTATCAGCTTCAATTAAAGTAATGAATTCCATCTGCTTATTTTACTGCGCATATAATCATTTCCCCTTTTCTGGAATGATTTTTTTTTCTTTCTTTTTATTACTTATTCACCCTAAGGATTTAGTTTATCAATTTTCCGAATCTTTGTTTTTCCCAAGACATTTTTTTTTTTTTCGAAAGAAGCAACATTCTGCGAGTGGTCAGACGCCTCCAAAATCACGCCCACGAACCGCTGTGGTCTGAACAATCACAG
>NC_051400.1:48558678-48558789 GCF_015228065.2 Penaeus monodon
AGGGAGTGCCATTACCGCAAACCATGCGAATGCGATGATGGAGCCTAGACTTCGGATTAAGATGCCTTAAGATATTTACTATAACGACCGCATTTCAGCTGAATTATGTAC
>NC_051400.1:48558856-48559113 GCF_015228065.2 Penaeus monodon
CGAAACTCCGACACACGCCGAAGTCATGGCTCTAGCGTCGCATTCGTCACGCTTGCGGTAATGGCGGCAACCCTCGCTTCCACGGCGACGCTTCCTCCTCCAACCTCTGCCTCGCGCTGCCACTGACCCTCCACCCTGCGCCTCACTCCGCCGGCATCAACTCGGAGGATCTCGCACTCCTTTTTACAAACTAGCGCCATCTGTAGATCCCGAGAGGATGGATGTACGTCACATACATACATAATAATTATCGCGAT
>NC_051400.1:48559304-48559418 GCF_015228065.2 Penaeus monodon
ATCAAGGTCCCCATTTGCACCTCCACTTATCGGCAACTTTCTCCCCCAACGCCATCTACTTGTCCCGCTCTTCATTAACTTGTCGAGCGTGACAGATCGACCCCCTTTCCTCGC
>NC_051400.1:48559813-48559909 GCF_015228065.2 Penaeus monodon
CCCGCCTCCACCCTCCTCTCCCAGGCGCTGTCGGCTCGCCTGTACACCAGCAAGCGGTCGCACTCGCTGCTAACTTTATAATTAAACCGAATTGGA
>NC_051400.1:48560016-48560082 GCF_015228065.2 Penaeus monodon
TCATTTTCGGATTCTCTCCTCCTTGTGGACACCTGACCACCTGCTTTATCAGTTGATGCATTTTTA
>NC_051400.1:48560429-48560629 GCF_015228065.2 Penaeus monodon
GACTTACTGTTTACCATAATCACCGGCAGTTCCGGGCGAACACTTACCTGGAAAGAGAGAAAGAAAAGAAATTAATATACAATTTCTTTATCCAGTTTCAACAAATAACACAAATATTAATAATTAGAAGATACTGAAGAATTATTAATGATCATATTATTTATCTACTTAGTATGTGCTCAAAGTTTATCGCTTTTCCC
>NC_051400.1:48560870-48561007 GCF_015228065.2 Penaeus monodon
ACGTCGGGAGAGGAAATACACGCGCCTGACGGAGATGAGGGAAAGCAAAAAGGATGATAACAGGAGATGAGGAGGTTGGAAGGACGGGGTGAGGGAAGGGGGGGGGGGAGGGATGAAGGTCTGAAGGTTAAATCGTG
>NC_051400.1:48561174-48561279 GCF_015228065.2 Penaeus monodon
CGTGCGCGTTCGTGTTTATGGGTGTGTTTATGTGGCTGGTGGCATTCATGAAAACATTATGATAATTATACTTATACAGAAACGGTGAAAAGAGATCGGAAAAAT
>NC_051400.1:48561555-48561764 GCF_015228065.2 Penaeus monodon
ACACGAGAACAACAAAATTGAAGCCAGAAAAGTGAACACTGCTTCAGAAAATCGTTATCATGATATTTTACGAATAAAAGAAATAAAAAAGACGAAACAATATAGAGAAGAGAAAAAAACGAAAATGTATGAATATATGACCAGCATCGAGCCGGTTCCATGGCTTTTTCCCCTTGCCAAACCCCGATCCAAAGTGAAATAAAATGCGT
>NC_051400.1:48561866-48562044 GCF_015228065.2 Penaeus monodon
ATTTCTAAAAAAATCACGAACGAATAGAAAAACATAAACAGAATGATCCTTCGAAATTTAATTAAATGAATATTCAACACGCCAAAGACTGCAAGGTGACTGAAGGGTCGAGCTGGAGAGAGTGAGTGAGTGTATGCTAAAATGTAAGAAGTATATATATATATAAGTATGCGTCTAG
>NC_051400.1:48562104-48562301 GCF_015228065.2 Penaeus monodon
CACATTGATGTGTGTATGTATATGATATTGTGAATGATAGATAATGATGAGATAATGAGATAATATAGATAGAGAGGTATAGAATGAGATAGATAGATATAGATAGAATATAGATAGAATGATAGAGAGATATAATATAGATATAGAGATAAGATAATAGATGGTTGTATGTGTGTGTATGCGTATTCATGTTAATT
>NC_051400.1:48562409-48562823 GCF_015228065.2 Penaeus monodon
CACACACACACAAAATACGTCACATCCTACCATATACATCAGCCAATACTAGCAGAAATAAATACACGGACTGATAATATCGATATAATTTACACTCCATACCCTAGTAAATTTACTTAATATCCTTCCATATGCTTCGTGCAACCGACTCGGGATCGCGGGCCACCACAGCGTCACAAAGCGACGACCGGATAATAGCGAAACGTAATTACACTCGCACATACGTGTAATTACATAGAATACCGTTTCGCTTTGCTTCGCCAACACCGATACCTTCGGGGGTCGGGGTGCACGCTTATGGTATGTGCGTGTCCAAGCGCACGTACTTCGTTATGATATGTACGATGGCCAGATGCATGGCGATGCATGGCATGTCGATGCGTCGGCAATGCACTCATCCGTGGATGGATGGGG
>NC_051400.1:48562921-48563354 GCF_015228065.2 Penaeus monodon
TATAACAAAAGTTATAATAACAAAAAATATAGGCCTACTATTAAATGATAACAGAAACTGGCTATGTATGAAACGACAGTTGTTAAACAGCCTAGTTTATAATTACCATACCTTTGCTCAATTAATATTACTGACATTACTGAAATATCATAGTTTCCTTACGTCTTATACCACATGTCTACACACATTCAGTAATATTTATCCACAAATTGGTGATCAACATGAATTACAGATAATAATAACTCACGATTTCGAAGCGGCGTCACAAAGTTACAAAAGTTGTTTTGCCTCATTTCACAGAGAGATTTCAATTCCGCATGTATTTCGTCATATTTCCATTGACGTGTGACTGGAAAGCGAAGTACAACTCATGATTTTTCAGCAAAATAACCAACGATAAATGGACTTTCTTCACTTAAAGCGTTTTTATACC
>NC_051400.1:48563521-48563885 GCF_015228065.2 Penaeus monodon
CAACTGATTGCTCAACCGCCGACGGACGCCACAAGCAACACCTGTTTCGTTTGGTTCATGAACGTTTACTAAAAACGTTTCTACTGTGGTTCGGGTCCTTACAATGGCTGCGTCTTCGGTTTTTAAAAGTGCTTAATGTTTTTCGTTTATGATATTTCTGTGCGTCTTTCCTTTGTTATAGCGGTAGTGATTAGTTATAGCGATATAAATAAAAATAAAACATTTTTTTTTTTTTTTGCGAATTTTCAGTCTGTTTATCATACATTACTTTCCTTCTTAATTTCATTATTTCACCAACAAACATTTGGCCATGAGTTTTATAACTCTTATTGACAGATGGATAGATATAGATATCGGAAGATAG
>NC_051400.1:48564014-48564204 GCF_015228065.2 Penaeus monodon
AAACGCACACACACACACTCATCAAAACTAAGAGCAACTCATAAGAAACGAGGAACAACCACATAACGAGAAGAGCTACCATATAACTAACAATAAAATCGGGAAAATGCGAGTTGCTGAGAGACTTACCCGGCTCGGCAAGACAAAACAGAGGAAGTCCCACAGACGGGGAGATGAAGCATGGGGAGGG
>NC_051400.1:48564352-48564513 GCF_015228065.2 Penaeus monodon
CAGGATAACAGTGCCGTGATTTAACAGCACGACACACGTCTAGCGCCGCATGAAGGACCGCGGGGGAAGCTGTATTGGAATTACGTCTACTTGTCGCTGGATGTTTATCAACGGGACTTATGGCCTGCTGTTCGGGTTTCGAGGTGCGGTCGGCATGCTTG
>NC_051400.1:48564930-48565118 GCF_015228065.2 Penaeus monodon
CACGAATAAACGAAAGTGGATACAGACAATGCTGATGAGAGGGCGAGGTTCAAGGAAGACCCGCGACTCAGGTCAAGTATGAAGGGTCATGTTTAAGGTCGAAGATTGCACACGCAAATCTCAAGGTTCAAAACATAGGTCAAACGTTTAACGCCTTTCAGTTTAATATTGAAGGTTCAAGTTATTTG
>NC_051400.1:48565408-48565886 GCF_015228065.2 Penaeus monodon
ATCCATCAAGATGAAATATAGCGCCTGCTGTCGCCCTGGCCAAGACAAACGAGTGCTTTCACCTCGCATAGGATTGGAAGTGACGAAGGCGGTCTGTTGGTGAACGATAACGAGGCCTAATGATCTGAGGTGACAGGGAGGGGGTGCCAAAGGGGGGGGTCAGGGTCAAGGTAGGGGTGGCAAGGGGGTGTAAGGGTCAGGCCAGGGGTGAGGGTGAAAGGGAGGAGAGAAGGGAGAGGGGAAGGGAGGGGGTGGGAGAGAATAGGAGAAAGAGGGAAAAGAGAAATGAATGATTGATGGAAAGGGAGGTGATGAGATGGTGTAAAAGAGGGGAATGAAAAACGGAATGACTGGTGAGAGGGGATGATGGAGATGTGATGAATATGAGGGAGAGAGAAGGGGAGGTGAGAGAGAGGAGGAAAAGGAGGATTTCGGAATCTGATAAAGTACAAATTCATAGATGGTGTGGTGGTGGTGG
>NC_051400.1:48566057-48566392 GCF_015228065.2 Penaeus monodon
GAAGAATGATAACGATGATGGCGATATTTACAATTAAAACTGATCACATCGAAAAATGACAAAGCTCCTAACGGCAATGCAGATAACGCCAAAAGACAATAACAAGAGGCAGAGCAAAGATGACAATAATGACGAAAATGACAAGAAAGCAACGAAGATACGAAAGAGGAGAAAGGCGAAGGAGGAAGTCCCCCTTGGCCTTCTGCTTCCCTGCCAAGAAAATCGCTGTTCAAAGGATAATTGCGATAATGATGGAAGTGACGAACATTTGAAAGGAGAAGCGGAAGGACGGAAAAGAAGCGAACGAGAGAAACGGACAAGACCTGAAGAGACGA
>NC_051400.1:48566804-48567008 GCF_015228065.2 Penaeus monodon
GGTTTCCTTCTACACAGAATTTCACAAACCCTCCCCCCCCCCGCACCCACTCTTTAGTTCTGGAATTGGCGACGGTCACCCCCCCCCCCCGCGCCCATTCCTCCCACCCCCACCCCTCCTCCTCCAACCCCCCTCCTCCTCCTCCAACCCCACCCTCCCCTCCTCCTCCAACCCCACCCCTCCTCCTCCAACCCCACCCCCCCT
>NC_051400.1:48567241-48567352 GCF_015228065.2 Penaeus monodon
TGTATCCCGAAAATTTAACGTTCAAAGTTTCTGAGATTTAGAGCGGCGCCTCGATAACTCACCTCGACAGAACACGATATCTTTCAGTATAGCTACAAGGTCCATTTTCGG
>NC_051400.1:48567562-48567663 GCF_015228065.2 Penaeus monodon
CACCCCCGCTCAATCCTAGCCAGTATAACCCCCTTGATACCTTTCTTTACTTCAGTTTAAACAAGTTTCTATGTTTTCTTTCACTCTCGCTTTTTTCCCCG
>NC_051400.1:48568175-48568272 GCF_015228065.2 Penaeus monodon
AAAAAGGGGGGAGTGGAGAAGAACGGTGTAATAAACAAGATGATGATGTAATGGAATAATGATAGGAACAAGGAGGGAGTAACGATAATGGCGACGT
>NC_051400.1:48568636-48568992 GCF_015228065.2 Penaeus monodon
GCATACATTCTCAACTCTTCCTCTGCTTTACCACCCCTCCTGCACTCTCTTATTCGCCACATATCTCTCCTCCCCCTCTTCCCCTCCTCGAAAATGATCATCACCCCCAACCCCTCCTTCCACCTACCCTCCACCCCCTACTTTCCCTTCACCCATTCCCCCTAACTTCCCCCTACCTCCCCACCCCCTACCCCCCCTTCCCCTCCCTCTAGTTCCCCCTACTCTTCCTCGAAACAAAACCTGTCACGAGGAAAGGCCCCGCGATCGCCTGACACACGACACTCGCCCACCTTCAGATAAGAGTACAAACCCTGGCGACTCTAAGGTTGTAAACAATAGCTGAAAGTGTGTTGGGC
>NC_051400.1:48569011-48569412 GCF_015228065.2 Penaeus monodon
CTGAAAAATCAAAAGGCGATCATAAATTCGTAGTCAATTTGTGCAGTGGCACTTGTGTGTATTTGTTTATATTCACTGATGACCACGTGGAGAGTGGAGGATGGGTGGTGAAATATATTTGTCTAGACGTTTTAAGAAGGTATGAAATATTCACGCAAGACTATAATATTTCACTTCGATGCATCACTCGCGAGAAACACCAAATGGTAAAGTTGTCTGCCGGATTTCGTCGGATTAATAAAATACGTCAGTGTCCCCTCCACTCTGCTCTTTCTCCAGAAACAAATACAATCTTAAAACAATAACAAAAATCAGCCAAAAAATCAAAACAAAGAAAGTCTAATATCGGAGAGAACAGAAAATCAAAGGAACAAAACATAGGAACTACAATAACAAACTTT
>NC_051400.1:48569446-48569588 GCF_015228065.2 Penaeus monodon
CCAATATTGCTAACGCGAGGGAAGATACGTCAAGCTTAGACCCGCCTGGTCATGAGTTCGACATTTCCCGGCACTAGATACACAAGAGATCGGGATTTGAACATTGTTCTCGTCCATCAAACATGTGTCTTTGACCGTGACT
>NC_051400.1:48569654-48569900 GCF_015228065.2 Penaeus monodon
ACCGTGACTTCTCCAGCTGTTCTTATTTACTGTGAGGGAATAAGAGTGGTTACCTTGGTCCGCAATTTTGAGATACGATGAATTATGAAAACGAGTGAAAGCAATAGTCTTTGGACAAGTCTAAGCCTCTATTTACTTCGCACAAACCTTTAAAGTGCAGACCACGTCGACTCGGAAGCAAAACGAAGACAAATAAAGCAAATATTCACTAGATTTGTTCGAATGCATTTGTTTGTATATCTGTGG
>NC_051400.1:48570241-48570401 GCF_015228065.2 Penaeus monodon
GTACGATGTCAAGAGCCGCAGAGAACCCGGACAGAGCGAGGAGTCAGCTGATCGGCCGCCAGCGCAGGGAGAGTTTTCATTGAGTGTTACGTAAGGCTTATTATAAAATATCTAAATTACGAGGAATGGGGACGAATATCGGGAGAGGCAGAGTGTGATG
>NC_051400.1:48570718-48570867 GCF_015228065.2 Penaeus monodon
GAAGGCTCATTAACAATATCCTTTAAAAAAAATCTCAATATGATCCTTAATTGAAGGCATAAAGGTATCATGAACCTTATGCATAAGTTCCGTAGAGGCTGTTATGGCATCCTCTTGAACCATACTAATTGCGTTAAGCAAGAAGTGAC
>NC_051400.1:48570889-48571113 GCF_015228065.2 Penaeus monodon
TCGGACGAAAAAAGATATATGGCAACCCCCCTGTTCTAAATATTCCAGTAATTCTTTCGCCTCGATGTCATTAGCGGTGTAATTAAGAAACAATACAAGTGGAACAGACAAGAACAAGAAAATGCTATTAATGACACAGCATTTCATAATCCTTATTTTGGGCCGAGATTTTAAGAAAAATGGCTTTTTGTCCTATTTTTCTTTTGCTTCTTTTGAAAGGGGAA
>NC_051400.1:48571860-48572093 GCF_015228065.2 Penaeus monodon
TTCACTAAAGCAGTTATTGCAAGCAAATCCAAGGAAGAAGCGAGAGAAAATCAGGAAAAAAAAAGAAAAGAAAAACACGATCTAAATCACAACCACCTGTAGCTACAGTAGCACCGAGCTCCTCCGCCCACCTTCGTAAACGGCCGAATGCCTTCACAGTGCACGTTATAACGAAAACTTTAAAACGAGTAAAAGGAGAAGAAGAAAAGAAATCCCGCTAAATTGTAGCATCA
>NC_051400.1:48572156-48572429 GCF_015228065.2 Penaeus monodon
ATCCCGCTAAATTGTAGCATTAAAAAAGAAGAAGAAAAAATCCCGCTAAATTGTAGCATTAAAAAAGAAGAAGAAAAATCTCGCTAAATTGTAGCATTAAAGAAAAGTTTAGCGGCGCGTTGGCTTCGTCCGCACGAGAGTAAATTTACAATCGATTTTTCTCGGTTTTACTACTTCTAAACACACGGGAGGCCATATACATATATACTTTTCACGCCGTGTCTACTTTACGCGGACACTAAGCTGATTTGTCTCCTTTGGTTTCCTTTGAGA
>NC_051400.1:48572496-48573211 GCF_015228065.2 Penaeus monodon
AAATTTGCTATGATCTCTTTACATTCTCTCTTATTTGCATACTTCTTAAGGTAATAAAAATCTTCAACTTAGAACATAATTATCCACCTATATTTCACCTCTTCCTTCTCCTCCCCCCCTTTTTTTCCTCTTCCCTCCTCCTCCTCCTCCTCTTTTCTCCTCTACCCTCTCCCCCTCTTCTCTATTTCACCTTCCTATCTCCCCTCTCCTTTTTTCTCCTTTCCCCCTCTCCTCCCTTCAATTTTTCCCTTTTCCCCCTCTCCTCCCCTCTTTTTTTTCCATTTCCTCTCCCGTACTTCCCCCATTCCCCTCCTTTTCCCCTCCCTCTTGCCTCCCCCTCTTTTACCACTCCTTTCCCACCCATTCATTCCCTCCTTCTATTTTCTTCTCTCTCCTCCCATTCTTTCCCCTCCATCCGCCTCCATTCCCCTCCCCTTCCTTTCCTTCCCTCTCCCTCCATTCCCTTCCTATTTCCTCCTCTCCCTCTCCTTCTATTCTCCTTCTCTCCACCTCCTCCCCCTCCTCCCCTTCCATTCATCCCCTCTCCTCCTCCTTCTCTTCCTCCTCCCCTCCTTTCCCCCTACCCTCTCAGCCAGCGCGACACTCCGCCCCTGCCCCCCTCCTGGCTTCTGCAACATCCCCCTCCATTGCACGAGATCCTTGCAATAATGCAACTTTAAATGCGAGAGAAAAGCACGGTGTCCACCCGGAGCAA
>NC_051400.1:48573411-48574109 GCF_015228065.2 Penaeus monodon
AGATGAAAAATAAAAGATTGAGAGGGGAAAGCGAAACAGAAGAGAGTTAGAGGTGTAGACAACAATGAAAAGAATGCGCGTAGAGGGGAAGGAAGGAGAGAAGAGAAAGCAGGGTAGTAAAGAGAGAAAACAATGGGATAGATAAGAAGAAAATATTGAAAGGTGAAGAGGGAGGAGGAGAGAAGGCAGAGACGAGGGAAAGAAGAACAAAAAATGGATAAATGAGAAGAATGATAACTCTCGAGAAGGATGAGAGAAAAGGTAGATGGAAAGAGAAAGCGAGAAATACGGTTTATTTTCCATAGATACATCAACTTCCTCTGATAATTGACACCGTAAATAAATACACAGAGGAAAATAATAATAAAAAAACAACAACAGATAAACGGTTATTTCATATTGTTTCTCATTGCGTTCCATCGAATAAAATAATGAACGAAAAAAAACAAAAACAAAAAAAACAGACACAGCGTCCTGAACGAAAGCTTAAAAACCGTGAAAAAGAAAGAAGAAAAGCAAACAAAAGTCGCGAAAGAAAGCTTTAAAATAATCTTTAAAAGCTTAATAACAGAACATAAAAGTGTTCCGGCCTCGTTTGAAGGCTGCCTCCACCGCGGCGGGCGGGCGGGTCGCCGAGCGCCGCCCGCAACGCACACGCGGGACGGCGGCGCGGGGAGCAACGCGCTTTTCGGCGGGAT
>NC_051400.1:48574417-48574504 GCF_015228065.2 Penaeus monodon
TTCTTTTTCTTCCTCGCTCTGTTAGCCCTTTTAGACTTTTCCCTCTTTCCAGCACTCTTCTCTCTGTAAGGATTCGCACATTACATA
>NC_051400.1:48574711-48576405 GCF_015228065.2 Penaeus monodon
TCCTGTTTCTCACACAAACACAATCTTTCCTCGCCGCTTGCCATATCCCTTTCTCATTTACTCTCTTTTGATCTTTCTCTCTGTTTTATTTACTCATCTCTTTCCTTTTCTTTCTGCTTTCGAGCTTCGGTCTTTATTTCGCTCTCATTTTCTTTTCCGATTTCATTTCACTGAACTTCCATTCCCGGACAGTTCACTTTAGCGTTCTGTGACCTTTCATCATCTGCATTCAGGGCGGCTGCAGAATCCCGCAGACGCAGACAAGGTCACGGCAGGCAGGCAGACCCAGCTCCTCACAAGGTCAATGCAGACGCGAGCGCCTGCACTCAAGGTCACTGCAGACACGCCGCCGTCCTCAAGAATACAGAGCCATCCCTGCGGTCCCTAAAGAATATAGAGTCATCCCTAAAGGTCCCTAGAGAAGACAGAGCCATCCCTTAGGTCCCTAAGAATATAGACCACCCTACGGTCCCTAAAGAATACAGAACCATCCCTGAGGTCCATAAAGAATATAGAGTCATCCCTAAAGGTCCCCAAAGAAAATAGAGTCATCCCTTAGCTCCCAAAGAGTATAGAGACATCCCGATGCTCCCTAAAGTATATAGAGCCATTCTTAAGATCCCTAAAGAATACAAATTTCCCTAAAGGTCCCTAAAGAATACGGAGCCATCCTTAAGGTCCCTAAAATCACTGGAGGCGGAGATATCCTTAAGATTACCGAAAATAGAAGCTGCATTATTTGCAGGACTCATAAGCAATATTTACGTCGCCGAAGATGTAAGCAATGTTCTTAAAGTCATTGACGATGCACACCCATTCTCAAGGCCATCATTCATTCATAAGCTCCTCTAAAATAAATATCTAGAACGTTTCTAGAACCTCAGATATTTTTAAAGGTCACTAAAGCAGAGATATATCCGTAAGTCAGTCAGTTTAGACAGAAGTTATATCGTGGGTACACTGAACAGTTACTTGAATCCAACAGTTATCAAAACTAGGTCAATAGTAAGTTTATTTGAGTGATCATTAGCAAATTAATTCATATATTGTACACTAACATTAAAAGTTCCCAGCGAGCATGTCCTTCCTAAGTTAAGTAAAAAAAAAGTTCACTAATTCACGAGCAGTAACTTAGACATTCACACACAGCTTGTAGTTCAAAGAGTTTCTCTCAGAGGTCAGAAAAGATACAATAACTCGTAGATTATCCCTTTGCAACGAGGTCAGTCGATAGAATACCTATTGGCAAGCGAGGTCAGCCCAGAGATAAACCTTTCCTTGCCTGGGTCACAACAGAGGTAACCTTTTCGCAACAGAGGTCACAACAGAGATAATCCTTTTCGCAACAGAGATCAATGCAGAGAAACCCTTTGTGCAACAAAGGTCAACACAGAGAAACTCTTTTTGCAGCAAAGGTCAGAATGCATATAACCCTTTTCGCAACAGAGGTCACACAGAGGAAACCCTCTCGCATACGAGGTCACTGCAGGCACAGTTGCAAGCAAGGTCACCAGAAGCGAAGGACTCTCCCGCACCGGCGTGAATATGCGGCAAGACCTGCAAATTTACACGCGCGCAAACAAATACACTGCACACGCTAACTTTTTCTAACTCTCTAAAACTACAACAGATCGCAATTACAAGCCGCGGACAACGGGCGAATTGCCGAGGGTTTCTTGGGAATTTCTGTGTTT
>NC_051400.1:48576438-48577024 GCF_015228065.2 Penaeus monodon
CCTCCCCCCCATGATCCCCAAATTCTCCACTCCCCCTCCCCACAACCCTACACACTCGCTTTACCTTCACTCGAAACCCACGCACGCACCCCATCCACCGCTTCCCTTCCCCCACTCCCCTCCCTCCACCCCATCCCCCACTTCTTACCTCCTCCTCTCTCCTATCTCCTTCCTCCTTCCCCACCCCCACCTCTCTCCCCCACCATTCCCAACTACCCCTTCCCTCCCCCACCTTTTTCTACCCTTCCACATCACCTCAATCCCCACCCTTACCAAAATACAAAACTCCCCACCAACAGTCTCCTACCCTCACCCCATCTCCCCATCTCTCCCCCTCCTCCCACCCGAGGCCGAGATAAAACATCCCCCCCATCTCACCCCCTCCACATTCTCCCCCATCTCCTCCCCTCCCCCAAGGCTGAGGTCACCCATCATCCCATTTCTCGACCCCCCCCCCCCCGAGGCCGAGGTCACACGCAGCGGCTGATGATGAAGTGAAGCTTCACTTCACTCGTGCTGCATCTCCTCCATCTCGAGCCGACGCCTCTCCTGGAGCATCATCGTGTTGCTATACTCGGGTTGGATT
>NC_051400.1:48577845-48577927 GCF_015228065.2 Penaeus monodon
CGCCATTACCGCGTCGACAATCGTCTCGAACAGCAAATTCTATCCCTTTGTCTCCTCCCAACTATTCAGTCTCTCTTCTTCC
>NC_051400.1:48578104-48578491 GCF_015228065.2 Penaeus monodon
TCCCTCGTCTCCGCTTCTCTCCCTCATCTCCGCTTCTCTCCCTCATTTTCTCCCTCATCTCCGCTTCTCTCCCTCATTTTCTCCCTCATCTCCGCTTCTCTCCCTCATTTTCTCCCTCTCTCCGCTTCTCTCCCTCATTTCCCCCTCTCTCCCTTCTCCTCTCTCATTTTTTCCCTCTTCCCCTCTCCTCTTTTTATCTCTATCTCGCTCTGCTCTCCCTTTCATTTTCTCCTCTTCTTCTTCATCTTTTCTCCTCCTCTTCGTCTGCTCTTTTTATTCCTCTCCTTCTCTCTCCCTCTTCTCTACCTACCCCCACTTTTTCTCCCTCTTCCTGTTCCCTATCCCCCCACTCTTTCTCCCTCTTTTCACCACTTTTTCCTCTATTTT
>NC_051400.1:48578591-48578778 GCF_015228065.2 Penaeus monodon
TCATCCTCAGAACAAGTGTCGAGAGTCGCCGGTCGCCCTTGACTCTGCTCCTTCGAGTACGAGGCCAGAGATTCCTCCTCGAGTGACAGCGAGAACACGAGTGGGAGAGGGAAAAGGGGAGATTAGGAAGAAGGGGGGAACGGGGGACGAGAGAGCGGATGGAGGAATAAGGGTGGGTGGGGAAAAT
>NC_051400.1:48580233-48580453 GCF_015228065.2 Penaeus monodon
CTACCTGAACGTTTGAAAGGAGGGCGATAGTTGGGCGAGGGGGGGGGGGTCTCAAAATTTGGAAGGATTGGAGAGAGAGGGGGAAGAGGAGGGGGAAGAGGAGGGGGGAGAGGAGGGGGAAGAGGAGGGGGAGGGGCGGCGAGGGAGGCTGCGGCCCGCAAACGTGGCATGTAGTACGATCGATGCTTTGAAAGTGTGACATCTTGATCCTGCACTGGTC
>NC_051400.1:48580988-48581117 GCF_015228065.2 Penaeus monodon
TCAGGAACCCCGGGTTGTTGGTGGGCGGGGGGGGGGATTTGCAGGAAAGTAGGCGGGGCTTACGAAGGGGGGCGGAGCTCCTTCAGGAAGAGAGGTTTCCGAAGGACATAAACGGGGCTTGAGTGGAAT
>NC_051400.1:48581504-48581636 GCF_015228065.2 Penaeus monodon
GAGTCTTTTCCCGCTAAACAGAGCAAACCTGAGCGACGTCGAGCCGTGTAGAAGTATACTTGAAGACGAGGAACGTGACTGAACATGAGTGAACGCGCGAGGGAACAGATGAACACGGCGAGCGTCTGACAG
>NC_051400.1:48582717-48582933 GCF_015228065.2 Penaeus monodon
CAACCCAGCACGAGACCGGGCGGCCGGGCGTGCCGGGGTGGGCGGTTTTGAGTTGGGGGTGGAGAGGGGGGGTAAAAGTGATGGGGGGGGGGGGCTCTGGCGGGCGGATGGGAGTAAGTGGCGTTGGGGAAGGAGAGGTTGAGGGAGGGGTTGAGGGAGGGGAGCCAGGGGGCGGTGAGGGAGGTGAGGAAGTGAGTGAGGGGGAGCCCGGGGGCG
>NC_051400.1:48582975-48583182 GCF_015228065.2 Penaeus monodon
GGAGACGAGCCAGGGGGAGGGAGGAGGGGGCCCAAGAATCAATACGTCCCTCCAGTACTCAGTGTTGTCCACACGTACACGGGCGCCCTGGAAAATGTCATCGGACACACGTAAACATACCCCGACGCACGTTTTGCAAGTTGCAAAAAACGTCCTGGACCTCGGCTGCCTTACCCCTAGGATTTGTTGCAAGGATATGACCAGCGC
>NC_051400.1:48583664-48583803 GCF_015228065.2 Penaeus monodon
CGATACGAAATTCTTCACTCTGCTTCAGATTCGCTTCCCTTCTCTTGTTGCACTTCCTCACTTTCCTTCATTTCAGTTATTTACTTTTAGCTCCTTTTAGCCTCTTTCAATTCTTCACGTTTAAAGGCCCGGGACTACT
>NC_051400.1:48584201-48584285 GCF_015228065.2 Penaeus monodon
ACTTCACATTTCTTCTCCCTCCTCGAGATGAAACGGCAAATGGGACAGTTGATGCGTCTATTGTCTCAGCCCTAAAACGTACAT
>NC_051400.1:48584326-48584421 GCF_015228065.2 Penaeus monodon
GGAGCCCAACGTTCTTGTTCTACTTGCCAAGTGTTTAAAGAAACCACAGCTTAAGTGTTTTCTTGTTTCTCCTCTTTCCCGAAAATGAAGTTTCC
>NC_051400.1:48585253-48586097 GCF_015228065.2 Penaeus monodon
ACCTCCACCAACGCCTCTGACAACGTGAACCCTGGCAACCCTCTCAAAACGCTGCCACCATCGTGAACTTCGCTCAGGCGCATATTACAGGGGCGTATCACAGTATTCGAGCCGTTAATCTCCACACTACCAAACATTACACGAAGAATGGGTATCATAAATAACGGAAATATTAACAGGTGAACGACATGCTAGTAATCTGCGTATCTCCTTTTACGTGTATGTTTTTTTTCCGGGTTAAAGCAAATAGCCATGGGGGGGTTTTATGCCTTGCTATTTCATTATTATCAAAATGGGATTGTTATTTGTTTTCTTCTGTCTCCCTACCTGCATGTATGTCCCCTTCGTCTCTCTGCTTGTGGCTGTCTCTCGTTCAAGCACATCCGTATATGTCAGTGCCCGTCAAGAGATCACAAGCAGAGGATAATACTTGGGTCTAATGATGATGAACTGCAGGCCTGGCATGTCAAGAGCGTGTCATGGACGTGCCAAGGACGCGTCGGGGTGGCGTCGTGTCAGAAGACCGTCGTGGCAAAAGACGCTATGGGGGGAAGTGATGGGAGAATCTCGTCTTTAGTAAATAATTTCGTTTCGTTAAAACATCCTCATACGATTCTTTATCTGAATTTAAACCACGTCATGTAATTATAAAAGTCTGTACACATTCATGGACGTGTAATCCTAATATACATAAATCTACGTCTGTATTTCCATACCTACGTAGTACATACAGTGCATGTAAACAAACCCGTACGCACTCGAAGCCACACCCGCTGCCAACGGACTCATATTCGAGGTCACATTTACAGAACAAAAAATGAAAAGGGTGTACTTGGCCACATTA
>NC_051400.1:48586349-48586469 GCF_015228065.2 Penaeus monodon
AAACCTTGGTCTTAACACACGCCAACATGACACTTGTTGACGCTTCGGAGTCACGAGTGGTCAGTCATGACAGCCGGGCATATGACACGGTTTTGTCCTCTTCTCTGCGAGTAAGGCCGC
>NC_051400.1:48586720-48586879 GCF_015228065.2 Penaeus monodon
TCAAGTCATGGGCCAGAGGTCGTGTCGTGGCCACGGATTTGAATAAGGAAAGAGAATTCAGCGGCAGAAGAGGTCAGGAAAGTACAAATGTAGAATCCGAAAGGTTAAAACAAGCACTGAAACGAGAAACTTGGAAGAGCCGAGAGCAAATAGCATTTA
>NC_051400.1:48587315-48587393 GCF_015228065.2 Penaeus monodon
CAAGGCTCTTTTTTCACCCGTTTACTCCGACGCTCCAGACGGGATCTTCCATAAATAATTCTCAAGAGTATTTTTTTT
>NC_051400.1:48587425-48587835 GCF_015228065.2 Penaeus monodon
TAGGAAGAGAGAGGGGGGGGAGGAGGTAACACAGGCCAGACGAGGCACGCAGATCCTATGCCCTAATTGCGGCAGGATCACGTGGGAATCTTGCAAGCCCCGGTGCGTGGTTTCCCGGCTTGCACTTCGGGTAAACAAATCTTGACGGACAGAAACACCAACCTCTTCTCTCCTCTCCTCTCTCTTCTCTCTCCTCTATTTTCTCTCGTCTCTTCTCTCTTTTCTCTTTTCTTTCCTCTCTTTTCTATCGTCTCTCCTCTCCTTTATCTGTTCTCTCTCTCGGTCCACATGCTTAGTGATTTTTTTTTTTGTCATTTACTTTTTCTATTCCAAATTGCTTGTGATGTCATCAATAGTTTTTAGAACGGTGATATGGTATGCAAGTTTAATTTCAAATATATGATTATAAA
>NC_051400.1:48587966-48588178 GCF_015228065.2 Penaeus monodon
ACCTATATAGCAAAAAAGCTTCTATATCGCATGTTCAGCACAGACGTATGGACCTGTAACTTTTAATTAGATTTTAAGGAAATGTTCAAAGTTCGCTCATTGACCGCATTCACGTGTCGAAATTACTTGACGAGAGCACTGGATCTTGATATTCAATCGATGACCTTCTTCCACTGAATGCCTTTCGTGCCCTCCAAAAATCGCATTTGCTT
>NC_051400.1:48588465-48589674 GCF_015228065.2 Penaeus monodon
AGAGACAGAAACAAGTGAAAGCCCGTGTCAGGGACCGAATGAAAATCAGAATGAAACATCGAGTTAAAAACCGAATGCAAACAGAATGAAAGACCGAGTGAAAAACGAAAAACCGATGGATGAAACAGACCGAAAAACGGCATGAATGACCGAGTGAAAATCAGAATGAAAGCCCGAGTGGAGCCCGATTGAAACACAAAACGAAGCCCGATTGAATCACAAAATGAATCCCAAGTGAATCACAAAATGAAGCCCGAGTGAAACTCAAAACGAAGCCAAAGTGAAGCACAAAACGAAGCCCGATCGAATCAGAAAACGAAGCCCGATCGAAGCACAAAACGAAGCCCGAGTGAATCACAAAACGAAGCCCGATTGAATCACAAAACGAAGCCCGATCGAAGCACAAAACGAAGCCCGATTGAAGCACAAAACGAAGCCCGATTGAATCACAAAACGAAGCCCGATTGAAGCACAAAATGAACCCCGATTGAAGCACAAAACGAAGCCCGATCGAAGCACAAAACGAAGCCCGAGTGAAGCACAAAACGAAGCCCGATCGAAGCACAAAATGAACCCCGATCGAAGCACAAAACGAAGCCCGATTGAAAAACAAAACGAAGCCCGATTGAATCACAAAACGAAGCCCGAGTGAAGCACAAACGAAGCCCGATTGAAACACAAAACGAAGCCCGATTGAAAAACAAAACGAAGCCCGATTGAATCACAAAACGAAGCCCGAGTGAAGCACAAACGAAGCCCGATTGAAGCACAAAACGAAGCCCGATTGAATCACAAAACGAAGCCCGATTGAAACACAAAACGAAGCCCGAGTGAAGCACAAAACGAAGCCCGAGTGAAGCACAAAACGAAGCCCGATCGAAGCACAAAGCGAAGCCCGAGTGAAGCACAAAACGAAGCCCGATCGAAGCACAAAACGAAGCCCGAGTGAAGCCTGATCTCCATCCGATCCGGCCGGCCACCGAGGAGCGGCGGGAGTGTTGCCAAATGCCTGTCACTATTTGCCATGATCCTTGTGTTGCCACGTGATGGTCAATAAATACTCCTCGATTGCTCTGAGGAACCTTGCTTACGCTTCGGTCTCGCGGCTTTCCCGATTTCTGCCCGGGTTTTATGGCGGCGATGCGGAGTTATGGGTGGAGTTGCTCGCTTTTAATTCTGGGGGTTTCCCTTCTGTTTTCTGTAGCCTTC
>NC_051400.1:48590054-48590296 GCF_015228065.2 Penaeus monodon
ATTGTCGACACCCGCCGGAGATGAATTGCACTCGGCGGAAGGTAAACATCCCCAAAGATCCGGAAGCAATTCTATCGTCTTTCAAAATGTTTGTCGGGTGAGAAGACCTCCCTCGCCCGCTTTTTATACACCCCTTTCACCCCTACAATTATTCCTAATTGTCTCTCCTTCTTTCGCCTTGTTTGGCCTCCTTTGTGCTTCTGTCCTTGTGGGTCTACTGGCTATAGGCCTAACAGGCTTTG
>NC_051400.1:48590744-48591168 GCF_015228065.2 Penaeus monodon
ACACACACAGAAATAAAGCAAAACAAAATCGAAAAGAGTCGAGAGGAAAATCCATTGGCGTTCTACAAGGAGTGGTAGAGTGGAGTGGGCGGGGCGGGGGGGGGTAGTGGGCGGGGGGAGGGGGAGTGGGCGGGGGAGGGGGAGTTGGCGGGGGAGTTGGGGACGAGGTTGGGGTGTTTCGGAAGTGGATGGGGAGATGGAGTGCGTAGGGGGGGGGAGTGGAAAGGGAGATGGAGTGGGTTTGAAGATGGTGTCGAGGTACTGGGGAGTGAGTGGAGAGACGGAGTGGGTGGGGAGAGGGAGTCGGGGGGAGAGGGGTTGAAGAGTGGAGGAGTGGCAACGGAGTGGGGATTCTGAGGAGCGAGTGGCGGATGTGAAGATACAAGTTGGCGAATACGATAATAAGTGTAGGGGGAATGACGAC
>NC_051400.1:48591276-48591368 GCF_015228065.2 Penaeus monodon
GGACTTCAGGAAAACATCCCCAGATACAAAGACGGCGGCACACTCTCACTCGGGATAAAAGGCCAAACAATAGCCAGGTTGTTATAGCAACA
>NC_051400.1:48591444-48592158 GCF_015228065.2 Penaeus monodon
TGAAAAAAACGGGAATAAATACACTTTTTTGAAGAAGGCTATGTGGTTCCCTCATTTTCCTTCCTCCGAATCATTCGTTATTTCGTTTTTTTTCTCTCTCTCTCTACCTTTCTCCTTCTCTCTCCATTCTCTCGTTGTCCTTCTTGGTCATCGCTTTCTTATTTCATGTTTCAATTCCTTTTTTTCTTTCTTTTTTTCTTCACTCCTTTGTTTTCATTCCTTTATATCGTCTCTTTCGTTATTCTATCTTTCATTCCTTTACAGCCTTCTTTCAGTTATTTACTTCTCTCTTTCATTCCTTTCTTCTCATTTCACATTTACACCCTTTCGTTTCTTTACTCCTTAGCTCCTCCTTTCACTGTATTCTTTCCCTTCTTTCCTTCCATCTCCCTTTCTCCCCTTCTCTCCTTCTGTCCTTCCATTCTTCCTCACCTTCCCTCGTTCCCATCCCTCCTCCTCTTCCTCCCCTTCCCTCCCCCTCCTCCCCCTTCTTCTCTCCCTCTCTCTCCTCCATATCCTCTTCCTCCCCCCTTCCTCCATCCCCTCCTCCCTCTCTCGTCTTCCTTCCTCCTCCTTATCCTCCTCCTCTTCCCTCTACACCTTCCTTCGTCCTTCCTTCACCGATTAGCTACTCTGATTTCCTTCTCGGTGTAAATCTTGTCAGGAGTCCCTTGAAGTGTGTGTCTGGCGGCGAGGGGAGGAGGAGGGAGGGAG
>NC_051400.1:48592710-48592975 GCF_015228065.2 Penaeus monodon
CCATAAAAGGAGGGATACAGGGTCCTTACAGAGAGAAGCAAAGAGGCAGACGCTGTATGGCACCTTCGGGAGGCCAATCAATAGAGAGGGAGGCATCGGGCAGAGAGGGAGAGCCTTCGGGAGGCCAATCAATAGAGAGGGAGGCATCTGGGCAGAGAGGGAGAGGGAGGCATCTGGGCAGAGAGGGAGAGGGAGGCATCTGGGCAGAGAGGGAGAGGGAGGCATCTGGGCAGCGAGGGAGAGGGAGGCTTGAGAGGAACACTTG
>NC_051400.1:48593408-48593525 GCF_015228065.2 Penaeus monodon
CGCAGAAGTTGACCGGGGTTCTGTCTGTGCCTTTTCCCACTCCCCGCGCTCGTAAACTCGTTGTGAAAGAGAGGCCAATGAAGACAGAATCTTGGTGTTTCTTGCAGGAAGGATAGA
>NC_051400.1:48593755-48594061 GCF_015228065.2 Penaeus monodon
GAGGGGGAAAATTGCGGAAAGGGGAAAAAATTACACGTTTCTGTATGCCAAACTGCAACAAGGGTCAATGTCTATGCAGATTTGAATGCAATATCGCCCGTCGGTCCACGCGGCAGGTTACGGCCGAGGATAATGCAATTCCGGGCCAGAAATTGTGGCTTTCGCTGATGTTGCAAACGTCAATTGCAATATTAAGGATAAGGGCGACGAACTCATGTTAACGTCAAGAAAGAAATATTGCTAATAATTAAGGAAACAGTTGAGGCATTGGGATAAACATGGGGAATTGAATGGAAATGGGGGAAG
>NC_051400.1:48594244-48594476 GCF_015228065.2 Penaeus monodon
AAACCAAGATCAATACTCAGACCTACTCTAATCAGCCTACTCCCTGCCAAACCAACAATCTCATAATTTAAAAAAAAGAAGACGAAGAAAAAAAAGATATACAAATAAACAGGAGAAATGAAATTTAACCCGAATCGACTACAATCACTTCGTATGTCCACAACCATCACTCAAGGCCAATTTTCGCCTTAAGCTGTTGAAAAATGAAGGCATAAAGACAGCAAATTAATTG
>NC_051400.1:48594539-48594627 GCF_015228065.2 Penaeus monodon
TGAAATACGGTATTGGAAACCTATAGCCAAGGATACCGGCGGCCTTGTGACCTGACGTCGAGGTCGGTTAGATGAGGAAACTAGGAAA
>NC_051400.1:48594816-48595294 GCF_015228065.2 Penaeus monodon
TGAAGCACCTGATTGGCTCGTCTGCGAAGAGGCTGTGTATTCCCTTCGACCAATAGGCGACTGGCTCTTCCGCAACCCAGGCTAACAGATGATTGTGATTGGTCGAGGATTCCAACCGCCTGTAAGTCCTCAACCAATCAGAACCTTCCTTTTGTGTCTCTCTTTCTCGGCCCTTTCCGCATCCTTATGACGGATTATTTATGACGGAAAATGAATAATGAATGGATAAAATCGACGCGGAGACACCGCATGATGCCGAGGTCAAAGATGCACACGTGTTTCATAACCTCTCCGGAAAATATTTTGAGAGTGTAAACACTGAAGATAAAATTCCAAGTGAAATATAAGTTTATTTTACAATACATTTTGCGAATTATATAGTTGGCTAAGAATAAGAAATAATCTTGATATATTAATTTTCGTAATATGAATAATCGTAAAGGCTTCAGAGAATAATATTGAGCGAACAGAGAGGGAA
>NC_051400.1:48595543-48595799 GCF_015228065.2 Penaeus monodon
AGGAAGCGAGAAGCGGGCATACCACAAGCATGGCATACCGCAGGCAGAGACGGGCACAACAACATACCACGATATACCCAGTCACTGAATTCTCTCATCTCCTCGTAGGTCAGGCAGGAGATAGGAGATGCTCTAATAAACGACGGGAAATTCAAGGAATGCGGTAAAGATGGAGACAGGGAAGAGAGGAATAAGGGGAAAGGGAGAGTGGACGACAATAAAGTCGATACGAAGGAAAAACATACGAGAAGGAGAG
>NC_051400.1:48595821-48596052 GCF_015228065.2 Penaeus monodon
ATCTTGTCTTATACCTTAGAAGGAATTTTGCATATGCTAATTAATACACTAAAATATATAAGAGAAATCAGAGCAATTTACCTCGCAATTAACCTTATAAATCAGTCATAAAATACGGACTTAAAAGAAACTAGAAGCAAAACGTATTCAAAATTCATCAACATATTCATCCCCCCCCCCGCAATAAGACGAGAAACACCAAATAAAATAACAGCAATAACAAAAGGGGGT
>NC_051400.1:48596274-48596819 GCF_015228065.2 Penaeus monodon
AAAACACGCAAAAAACGACAAAATCAACAACGAGAAAAAGCAAACACGAAATCTACAACTTCTCCTTCCAAACCTCAGCAGCTAATTTGCATGCGTGGTCCGTAACACTTACAAGCGGCCGCGTATGTTCTTTCAAGTTAAACTTCCCGCTTATAAATGTCCGTAAAAGGGAATCCACATTTCTGTTTATCCGATTTCGTCCGTTTAAGAAGCTTCGAAATCCTAAAATCCATTTTTTTATCTACAATTTATATGAAGTTATCGAAAACAACGGCTATTTCACTCCCACAATCACATCCTATTTACATCAAAATAATTCCCTCTAGCTTATCAAAACCGAACGAATTTCCCGCCTCTTCCCGCTCATTTGCATACATTTCGCAAATATTCCATCCCACCTTGATTCTTTTCCTCAAAGAAGTTACGAATCGGCCGC
The DNA here is from genome assembly GCF_015228065.2 of Penaeus monodon. Taxonomy (NCBI): domain Eukaryota; kingdom Metazoa; phylum Arthropoda; class Malacostraca; order Decapoda; family Penaeidae; genus Penaeus; species Penaeus monodon. The sequence goes on from NC_051400.1 coordinate 48,596,711, forward strand.
GGCTCCTGCTGAAAAGGCGCTGTGAATGTTTTGCTTGCCCTGGAGGCTGTGCTTGGCATCGTGCACTTAAGACCTCGCAAGCACATAGACATATGCTGCATAATTTTTC
>NC_051400.1:48597951-48598325 GCF_015228065.2 Penaeus monodon
TGTAGCAGTGGCCACTCTCTCCTGGCCATTCGCTCCTGGCCAGTCTCTCCTTCACTTCTGGCATTTGCTCCCGGCCACTCTCTCCTTTACTCTTGGCCACCCGCCCCTGGCCACTCTCTCCCGGCCACTCTCTCCTTTACTCTTGGCCACTCTCTCCCGGCCACTCTCTCCTTTTACTCTTGGCCACCCACCCCTGGCCACTCTCTCCTTTACTCTTGGCAACCCGCCCCTGGCCACTCCCTCCTGGCCACTCCCTCCTGGCCACTCCCTCCTAGCCACTCCCTCCTGGCCACTCCCTCCTGGCCACTCCCTCCTGGCCACTCCCTCCTGGCCACTCCCTCCTGGCCACTCCCTCCTGGCCACTCCCTCCTGGC
>NC_051400.1:48598618-48599268 GCF_015228065.2 Penaeus monodon
CACGGCTTCCATCACGGGTGAGCGACGAAGGGGCGGGGAAAGGAACCACGATAAGAAAACATGTTTGGACTCGACTTCATACATCCGGGGCTTCAGTCGGAGGTGAAACTGCGCGAGCTATGATAACAAGGTCGGGCCCCCCCCCCACCTCTTTCCCCCTTCCCCCAACTCCCCCAATCCCCTCTCCTTTCCCCTCCCCACCCACGCCACTCACCCCCACCTTCCCCCAATCCCTACCTCCCCCACTAACTTTGCGTCCCTCGGGAAGGGGTGAGCACAGGGAGTGGGTTGTGAAGAATGGAGAACACACGGAGTGGGTTGTAGAGAAAGGAGAGCACAGGGAGTGGGTTATCAAGCAGTTAGAACACAGGGAGTAGGGCTGTGAAAAAGGGGGAAAACACAGGCATGAACAGAAAATGCTGAATCGTAAACACAGGTCATTACCCAATAAACGGAGAAAATCAGGAATGAAAAAGGTCTATACACAGGGAGTGGGGAATGGCAAGACCGGAGAGCGGGGAGTTGGAGAGAGAATTAAACCTATTAAGTGTTGAGCTGAGAATCTCGACCGTGAATAGGCGTAAGGCACGAAGGGTAGAGGCACGGGGAGAGGGGATGGAGGTAGGGCGAGCCGAAGGTAAGCATGAAGT
>NC_051400.1:48599424-48599725 GCF_015228065.2 Penaeus monodon
AAGGTAATAAACCAAAAAAGGCCTCATGATATTTAACAGGCAGAGCAAGGGATCAAAAGTGCAAGATGCATGGCGCGGGGACCAACGATGTGCTACGTCATGCAGCTTGCGAGGGAGTGCGTGCTGTTGTCTCGTACGAAATATATATTTTACTTTATTAGACACGATTTTACTTTAGTACAAGTGAGCGGATTCTGTCGGTCAGATTCATTATTAATCAAATGTATTTACCTACAAATTATTCATATGTTTATCCATATATCTACTAATTCATTCAGTTTTTTATTCCCTTTTCATAGAT
>NC_051400.1:48600033-48600611 GCF_015228065.2 Penaeus monodon
AGAAGAGAGAGGGGAAGGGATGATGGAGGGGGAAAGAAAGGGGAAAGAAAGGGGAAGGAAGAGAGGGAGAAGAGAGAGGGGAAGGGGTGATGGAGGAGGAGGGGAGAAAGAGGGAGGGGAAGGAAGGGGGAGGAGGAGGATGAGAAGGGAAAGGAGGAAGGGAGGGGGAGAAAGAGGGAAAGGAGGAGGAAGGGAGGGGAAGAAAGAGGGGGAGAATAGGGTGAGCGAGGCAAGAAAAGATGGAAAGAGACGGGAGAAGGGGAGAACGAGGAAGAAGAAAGGAGGGGAAAAGGGAGAAAACAGAAGAAAGAGGGAGAGGACAACGAAAGGAAAGAAAAAAGAGAAGAGGGTTGAAGAGGAAAGAAGCAGAGGGCAATAGAAAGAGAAAAAGGAGGTAAAAACACAAAAGACGAGAGAGGGCAACTGAAGAGAAGGAGAGAGGGTAAAAGGGGGAAGAAATAAGGGGCAAATGAAGGGGAGGGGGAGAGGGGGGGTGATGATGATAGGCCCCATCAATCACCGATTCTCGCCGAGAAAATTACACGATTAAATATTACATGACTGGAGAGTGCGTGGAC
>NC_051400.1:48600645-48600841 GCF_015228065.2 Penaeus monodon
TAAGCAGCATAAAATACGATAAAAAGAGGAAAAGCAAAAACGGAAAAAGGAGTAAGAAGAAGGAGAAGAAAGAGGAAAAAAGAGTGCAAAGAGAAAGAGAAAGAAAGAAAGAAAAAAACAACAACAGTAACTACAGAGCATGTCAAGAAATATAATACAAACATAGTTCTAGAAAAAAGCACAACTATTACCGGGA
>NC_051400.1:48601197-48601350 GCF_015228065.2 Penaeus monodon
ACCACAACCCCCCCCTCACCCCCCCACACACATATATATATATATATCTGGAGCAAATACCAGAATATAATACGAACACGTTAATGAGATAATAGTCGCCTTCGTCCCTGCCGCTCCCTACCCTCGACCTGAGCCTATGAAGAACTAGGAAAA
>NC_051400.1:48602008-48602215 GCF_015228065.2 Penaeus monodon
TTTTTAAGCGAAGGGGGTGGGGGGGAGGAGTAGCGTGTTCTCGACCAATTGAAACTCGTTATTCCTCGGAAGCGCATTCTAATTGGCTCGCTCGAGGGATGGCGCTGTTCCTTCAGGATTTACGGCCTGTGTCCTTCTGTCCCTCTCTCTCTCATTAGGTTCTTGTGCGCGGCTTTGATCACGACCCAATGAAGAGGCTTTTAAAGG
>NC_051400.1:48602279-48602400 GCF_015228065.2 Penaeus monodon
TAGTTTGAGAGAGAAAAAAATAATAATTAAAGGGTCGTGTGTTCTGTGCTAGTTTCCGCTCGTGACAAAATGTGTACACAGCGATTCCAGCCGCAATATTGCTGTTCTAGTTAAGAGTAGA
>NC_051400.1:48603052-48603154 GCF_015228065.2 Penaeus monodon
TCTCCTCCCACTCCTTGGCACCAAAAAAAGTGTTGTGACAGAGGGAGTGGTTCGTCTTTGTATTGTGTTGTGAAAAAAATCAATATGTCACTTTATCACTGT
>NC_051400.1:48603443-48603576 GCF_015228065.2 Penaeus monodon
CATAACATGCGTTTCGTATCATAATTTATACTAAGGAAGTGGATTAAACTTTATATTCTCTATGTCCGTCATTCATTTTCCTTTTTTTATACTTAGAGTTTGATTTGAAATATTTTTTTCTATCTTTTCTTCA
>NC_051400.1:48603791-48603932 GCF_015228065.2 Penaeus monodon
GAGACCGGATGATAAGCGCCCAGATAACATCATAAGAGGCAGAGAGAGATGGCCAAGGGCGGGGATGAGGGGGAGGGATGCTGGAGGCGTGATCGTCAGCTTAAGTTTGAAGGCGTCGTGAGGGGGGAGGTGGTGGTGGTG
>NC_051400.1:48605080-48605418 GCF_015228065.2 Penaeus monodon
CCTGTGGCCGCCCCTTGAAGGGCGAGGGACGGGGCATGACGCAGAGAGACGAACAAGATGCTAAATATACTCGGCAGATCGGCTTTCAGGGCCCAGTGTCAAGATACACCATCCGATTGCTCTATATAACCCCTCTTTCGCTGTTTTTTCCCCTCCCTTTGCTTTCTCCCCCTCTTCGAATTTCTTCTACTTGAAAATGTTCATCATTTAAGATTCAGCGCCATGAAGAGCGTTCAGATACATGAGCTTTTATTTTCTTATGTAAAAATGAAAGGAAATTTGACTGAATCCTACTTCTCATCTCTTTTATTAATTATAGATAACAACACCGAAGGTCT
>NC_051400.1:48606767-48607032 GCF_015228065.2 Penaeus monodon
GAGGCACACGAAACAAAACAAAAAATTACGCTCAAATACCGACGGCAAGAACGAATCAAAATGAAAAAGGGACGGAGAGATCCGGCAACAAAGCCACACAATATACTACACCGGCGTGGCATATCAAAGGAACAGATAAAAGTACAACTATTATCAACATTGCACACACACACCAAAACTTGCATACTGGCAACTAAGCCCCGACACAAAAAATTGATGGTCCGGAATTCTTACCTTTAAAAAATTTTTAAACACAAAAAGGGGG
>NC_051400.1:48607306-48607592 GCF_015228065.2 Penaeus monodon
AAAAATTGGTGTAAAGAAAAATAAAAATAAATTAATAAAAAATAAAAAAAAATAAAAAAAACTATAAAACAATTTTAAACATAAAATAAAACATATTAAATAACATAAACAACTTTAAATATAAAAGTATGCAATGCAAGGAATTTTTAATAAATTTTAAAATAACTTTAAAACAATAATATACTTACAATACCATAACAAAACCCAAAAAAATTACAAAACAATACATATAATAACAAACAAAAATATAAAACATATAAAAATTATAAAATTAAAATAATTTTTT
>NC_051400.1:48607789-48607955 GCF_015228065.2 Penaeus monodon
CTCCGGCGAATTCCCCAAACGAGATACGATTCCATCATTCATCAAAAGAAAATTTTTTAAAAGCAGCATAAAATCGATAACATCAGACTTCCAGTCTTGAACTGGGGACTAAGTCAAAAAATCCCCCCTTTGACCTATTGGATAATGACCTCTATGCCCCCTCTCA
>NC_051400.1:48607987-48608055 GCF_015228065.2 Penaeus monodon
TACCGCAGTTCGTAGAGTCTATGCATAAATTTTATTTTTTTTTTATATATTTTTAATTATCTGTTTCA
>NC_051400.1:48608388-48608456 GCF_015228065.2 Penaeus monodon
CCTCCCTCGGCCGCACAAAGCCTCTGCCCCCAAGAGCCTCTGTTGCAGGTCGTTGCCTCGCACGTGTA
>NC_051400.1:48609126-48609196 GCF_015228065.2 Penaeus monodon
TTCACTCTGCAATTAAGGCTACTTCTGCGTGCGATGGAGAGACTCTTCCCAGAGACGTCCTTCAGAAGTT
>NC_051400.1:48610370-48610529 GCF_015228065.2 Penaeus monodon
TCAGTCTGTTTTCTGTAGTTTATAATTTCCCTTTATCCTCTCACTTCCTCCTGAATAAGAAAGATGGATTTGTGATAAGATCGATGGTGTGTTTTTTTTTCGTTTTTTTTCCTCTTTAGTTTATTTGTCTATTTATTTTATTTTTTTAATCTATTTTTT
>NC_051400.1:48610649-48610737 GCF_015228065.2 Penaeus monodon
ACATTTGCACTCGTCACGCATACCCTTGACCTCCTAAGCACTCGTTTTCTTGGAGCAATTTTCCCCTCAGAGCGCTCATAGCCTGGCA
>NC_051400.1:48610982-48611163 GCF_015228065.2 Penaeus monodon
CCTCGCAGCACGCAGCTTCTCTGGGCCTTCAGCTGCTCCTCGCCGTGGCCGCTGGAGGAGCGCCGTCGCTTTGAGCCTCTCGAGGTGGCTTTATATATTCTTTGCTTTTTTAGACTTTCATTATTAAGATATTCCTTTAACACTAATTTAGCAGGGTAATAGAGGATTGAGCTGTCTTTCC
>NC_051400.1:48611609-48611715 GCF_015228065.2 Penaeus monodon
TAAATAAAATATATAATAATATCTAAAATTTACACCATGTATTATTTATTCATTTTAAAAATGAAAAAGGCTTTTTATTAAATCATTTAAATCTTCCTCCCTTTTT
>NC_051400.1:48611816-48612134 GCF_015228065.2 Penaeus monodon
CAGCAAATCAAGGGGATTCCTGCGTCCCCTTGCAGCGTCACGCGAGGACGAGTGCGAATGCCAAGCGGCCGTCTCGCCGGCGTGAGTGATGTGGCGATGTGACGATAGCACAGACCCTAAGCCAGGTAAATGAGTAACTCCTCGGATGTCTAAATAAAAAGGAAGAAGAAAATAAGTAAAGGAAGGAAAAAACGGGAAAAAAAGGGTTTAAAAGGAATGAAAAAGAAAAAAGGAAAGATGATAAAAAAAAAAAGGATAATAATAAAAACTTTGAAAAAAAAGAAAAAATTTTTTGAAAATAAAAAAAATTTTTTTAAA
>NC_051400.1:48612513-48612582 GCF_015228065.2 Penaeus monodon
CCTTGCACTTCTTCAGGCTGGAAAAACACCACCTTCTTTCAAAGTCTTTTGCCGTCTTACTAAGGTAAA
>NC_051400.1:48612745-48612844 GCF_015228065.2 Penaeus monodon
TCGCGACCCCTGAGGAAAGGTGAGGAAAAGCGAATAACGCTACAGAGTCCAGCTGGCCAAAGAAGAAATGGAGAAGACGTAAAAGGAGACATTGACACG
>NC_051400.1:48612901-48613192 GCF_015228065.2 Penaeus monodon
AATATTTCCTATCCTCTCTCTATCTTTTTCTTTCGTTCCATAGTGATTTTTTTTTGAGTTTCTTTGAATCTGTTATGGCTGTGGTGCTTTATTTGATGATAAAAGGATAAAATACATGGAGGGTTTGCATGTCATTTCCCCACATTACTCTATCTAATTTATCTTCTCTCTCGTCTATTTCCTCTTTTTCACTTCTCCGATTTTATGTTTTTTTTCTTTTCTTTCGTTCTCCGTTTATTTGCTTGTTTATTCTCCTTAATTTTCTTTCTTTTGCCTCCCTTCCCTTCTTTA
>NC_051400.1:48613520-48613637 GCF_015228065.2 Penaeus monodon
TCCCCCAGCGTCCAAGAGCCTCCCCCCCTCGTGTTCGCGCCACAAAGGGAGAAGGACCCGACGTGAGGGCCGCGTTCTGGCGCTGCCGAGAAAAAAGGATGTCCCCGGGGAATCAAA
>NC_051400.1:48614190-48614336 GCF_015228065.2 Penaeus monodon
TCATCACTCCCCCTTTATCCTCTCTACCCCCTCACTTTTTCCTCTCTCCCGACTCCCTTCCTCTCCTCGGATGACACAGCAAAATGTCACTAGAAAAGAAATATTGGCAAAGGAAGAGGCAGAGAGGGACTGCCGGACTCGCGACG
>NC_051400.1:48614665-48614838 GCF_015228065.2 Penaeus monodon
ATTATTTCCTTTTTTTGGGGGAATACCCCCCCCCCCCCCAGCCCGACCCCCTAAGAGAGCACATAACAAGGTAAACTTGAGTACAAAAAAGGCAGAACTTTCTTTTTATTCTCTCCGCATCCCCCTTTGGCTCTTCTTGTGGGCACACACCACGCCCCCGCAATATAGCGTTA
>NC_051400.1:48615045-48615351 GCF_015228065.2 Penaeus monodon
GGGGCGCGCGGGATGCACCCACGGAAACCGTTTCCAAAACTTTAAAGCCCCGACTAGATGCGGCTGTTGCTGGGGCGTCAGCTGTTCGGAAACTTTCCGATCATCAATCATTTGCTGTCATCAATCAAAAGGGAAAGACTGTTATATAAAGAGTGGGGAACACGCATTGCATAAACCTATGTATAAAAAGGTGTTTAACGAAAATTTTTAAAAAAAGCGTGGGAGGGCTTGATAAAAGGTATCAAAACGCGAAAAGAAAAATATTTGCGTACATATTTAAATACGACACTCAGCGTATTAACACTT
>NC_051400.1:48615516-48615912 GCF_015228065.2 Penaeus monodon
AAAAACAAAAACCCATCTGCATAAAACGCAAAACCTTTTTGCTGGAAAATTCAGCTTGTTGCAAAAGAAATCGATTCGTGGGAAAAGTCTCAACACATTCTCCAAAAAATAAAAAAAAAAAGAAAAAAAGAATAAGAAAAAAAGAGAAAAAAAAAAGAAGAAAAGAAAAAGAAAAGAAAAGAAGAAAAGAAAAGAGGAAGAAAAAAAGAAGGAGAAGAAAAAAAAAAAGAAAAAAGAAGAGAAGGGGAAGAAAAAAGAAAAAAGGGAAAAAAAAAGAAGAAAGGGAAAGAAAAAGAAGATGATAAAAGGAAAAAAAAAGGAAATTTTAGCCCCGGAACATGGAAAACCCATTTCCCCTAAATAAAATCGGGAAATTTTCCCTTTTCTACAACACAA
>NC_051400.1:48616538-48616738 GCF_015228065.2 Penaeus monodon
GCATCCTCATCCTCCAAGGATTAAGAGGTCGCTCTCCCTCCGTCGGCCGAGACCCGCCAGGCCGCTTCCTCGCCCGGCGCCCCAGAGGGAGACGAGGGGGGAGGGGGGAGGGGGGGTCAAGAGAAGGACCCAGTCTATTTGAGGCGAAACAGAATCACAGATCGAGGAATGGGAATCGATTTCCATTTGTCTGCTTTAAG
>NC_051400.1:48617576-48617814 GCF_015228065.2 Penaeus monodon
ACAAATCCATTGACGTGCAGATAAGCCGGGCGGGTCCACGCAACCAGGGGAATAATCATTTGATTAGATTTACAATGGATGGGAATAAACGAACTTAATTCCGGCGATGGGCTCGTTAGCGTCACGATTTCCGAGAAGGCTGGACGCCGTTTCGATGAGCGATTGCGTCATCAGCGGATTCGGGCGTCGCTTCCGCGCGGAGGGTTCGGGCCGGGCTCAGGTGCTTCCGCCACGCGGC
>NC_051400.1:48618178-48618729 GCF_015228065.2 Penaeus monodon
TCATTCCCTCTCTCCCTCTGTACCTTCAGCATTACCTTTCCCTCCTACTCTTTGTCCAATCTCTCTCTCTCCGTTTTGTTCTACCCCTCTGCTATCTCTGTTCAATCCTCCCTCCCTTCCCCTCTCCTCTTCCCTCTCCCTCTCCCCTCTTCTCTTCTCCCTCTCCCTCCCCCTCTCATCTTCCCCCTCCCATTCCCTCTCCTCATCTCCCCCTCCCTCTCCCTCTCCCCTCTTCTCTTCCCCCCTTCCTCCCCCTCTCCTCATCTCCCTCCCTCCCTCCTTTTCTCCCCACTCTCTCTCCACTCTCCTTTCTTCTTAAACCTTTCTCCACACTGTTTTTCAATCTCTCTACTCGTCGTAATGATAAACAAACAGGCAATTACGTTAATGTCGCAACGTGTGATATTCTGTTTTATTTTTATTCCTGTAGATATTGCAGACAGAGAAAATATATATTTTTTTTCTTTTCAGCTCTGTACTACTAAAGAAAATATAAAGGTGATGAATTTAAGTTCAATGAAATAGACTGATAAGTGAGAATTGATTTGATT
>NC_051400.1:48619085-48619183 GCF_015228065.2 Penaeus monodon
TGCGAAACGCAGCTTACGCAAAATCATAACAGCTTCGTTACCCGCCGGAATTCCCTTGATTACAGCCTCGTTATCAGTCTTTGGGTATGAATGAACTT
>NC_051400.1:48619287-48619443 GCF_015228065.2 Penaeus monodon
AACCTCTTCTTTTCTCAGTCCGTTATCTACCCTCTCCCTCTCCCCCCCTACGCCTACCCTTCCTACCTCCCCTCCTCCCTGCCCCCCCCCACCTCCTCGCCGTCTCTTGTTTCTTTAGTCTCTCATCCACCCCTTTCCTCCTCTTCCCCCCCCCCC
>NC_051400.1:48619661-48620066 GCF_015228065.2 Penaeus monodon
CCCAACCCCCTTTTCCTCCCTCCCCCAAATACCTTATACTCATCCCCACCTCTGACATACCCCTTCCCCATTAAATCTGCCCCCTTCCCCATCTCCTCCCCTCCCCCTCCCTTACCTTTCTCCAAATTGGGGAGTTGGGTAGAGATCCCTTCCCTCTTAACCTCCCCTTACCCTCTTTTTCCTCCCTCCCCTTCCCCTTTCCCCTTTCTCCCTCTCTCTCCTCAACATCCCTCTCCTCCGTCCCTTCCCCTCCCCCATTATCACTCCCTCCCTCTTCCCCTCTCTCATCTTTCTTCCCTCCCCTCCCCCTACTCCCTTACCCACCCCCCCTTCCCTCCTCCCCATTTCATCCTATCTCATATGAACCTCGTAATGAAGCAAATGAGCAGAAAGAAGCAAATTGTT
>NC_051400.1:48620344-48620438 GCF_015228065.2 Penaeus monodon
CACGAGTCAACATTAATAAACAGAGTGAATACAAAAGCCACATGGAAGATCGATAGAAAGAGAGAGAAAGAGATCGATAATTATGTGAGAATTT
>NC_051400.1:48621132-48621445 GCF_015228065.2 Penaeus monodon
CCTTTACCTTTTTAAGAGAGAAAAGGAGGGATGCGAAGATGAATTTACGAAAAGCCAAAAGATTTAATTATGCAAAAATACCCCATAAATATGAACACTCTATATAGCTTTAATGAACGTATTCGGTTCGCCGTTTTATCAGTCTTTATTTTCATTTATCTTTCGTCTTCCCTTCTCCTCTTTCTTTTCAATCGACTTTTGTTGCATCTTCCATTTTTATTACATCTTCTTTTTTTAATCTTCTTCCACTTCATTCATTTCATTCTTGCTTTTCTAGTAATGATTTTCTCTCTCATTTTTCCTTTTCCAGTAA
>NC_051400.1:48621480-48621633 GCF_015228065.2 Penaeus monodon
ATTCATGCTTCCACTTTTCTTAATTCTTCCCTCGCATTCCCTCAATCGTTATCCTAATCTTTATCCCAATAATGCAACATGGCGTCGGTTGCCAGATGCCTGCCTCTGATTTTTGTTTTCCGAAACCTTTTATCCAAATAAAGGCAATTATAG
>NC_051400.1:48622007-48622326 GCF_015228065.2 Penaeus monodon
GCGCGTGTGTATATAGACCACATATTTACATACTTCGCTATAGAGACTGATAAAAACATAAAGAAGAAAAAATAAATAGAAATATTCAAATACCGGATTAACTGAATTACGGACAATAACACCGAACAATGAAAAGTCACGATGTTCAAAGCAACAGTCAGTTAACATGAATATAAATCGATTTACAAATGGAAATGTGAAAAAAAAATTAACAAATAATCGAAGTAAAGAATAAAGCAGATGAATAGACTTAATAAAAACAAATTTCATAAAGATATAAAGAAAATAAGAAGCATTAACCCGCTGATCTACATCACAA
>NC_051400.1:48622620-48623119 GCF_015228065.2 Penaeus monodon
CATGACTAATTGTCACTGTCATGTCAGAAACTCATTTTCATTTTCCCCTTACAGGTCTCAATCTTATTCAATCAGACTCAGTGTAAACAAAGCGTGATAAAGTGTACTAACGGAGAGCGGGAGAAAGAAGACCCCTGCCCACCCCGCCGAAAGATACACATTTCTGGTAAGAGCCCCCGCTTCCAGTAGACACCCCCCCCGCCCCCCTGAACAAGCCCAGAGTCCCATATCGTAGTTTATGCTGTGCTTTAGGGAAATGGGTTAAAACTTGAAGCTTGTCATGACAGTCTGAAAATCCAACAGACCGGTAAATTTGCTAAGCAATGTCATCGTGCATTTTCATACAGACAATGTTGCGTTTCACGTCTGCCGCGACGTGTATTAGGGGCGTTTTCTTCCTGTCACACGTGCTCACCTTGTATTTGGTAAGCCCCAAGCTTCCGAAGAGGCAGCAGGCTGCACCCAGTGCCCCCCCGATAGACCAAGCCAAGGTCGGAAT
>NC_051400.1:48623491-48624601 GCF_015228065.2 Penaeus monodon
TAAAAAGAGTCCCAAGACGAAGGAGGAAGCGGCAGAGAAGCAGAAGATTAAAGGCAAGCGGGGTTATCCCTCAGCAATCCCAATTTACGTCGCGTGGCAGAGGTGTCAACACGAGGCACGCTGCTTCCGCCGCCGATGCTTGTGTCCCCCGATGCACAGCGCTTGCAAGGTTCACTCGGATCCGGACGGCGGTGCGAGTGCTGTAAGCGTGACGGCGCTGGAAATGCAATATCGGTTCCTGCCGAAAATGACTCGAATAATTTTGCTTGTCTGATGGTGACGCACGGATGTCAGGAGTTAAGAGACAGCTTGTGGTGGTGCGCATCCAAAGGTGGAAAATCACCCTTTTCCACGTTATATAGACTTCCATTCTATAATCTACTCGAACCACTTTACACTCCTGAAGGCGCTGTGCATTCCCGGTGAACCATTACTATATTCCACATTACGAGTTACTCCTTCCTAAACCAATCACACCATCTTACACTACGCAGTACATACGAAAGGAAAATACAAAATATACAACGCAATATTTCGCGTAAACAAACTCCGTGCCACCGCCACGCAGCCGCCATTCGTCCGGTGCGGATAACATGCAGTTTTCGTTTCCCGGCGAAATAGCCTCGCTAATCCACTCAAGTTCTCACAAGGATCTGCCGGAGGATTTCCCTCTCCCACCCCCCCTCACCCCCAACCCCTGTTTTTCTTTTCGTTATTGTGTTTCTCTTTTTTTTTTTTTTTTTTTATATCTATTTCCTTTTTTTCTTTTATTGGTACCCTTTTTTCTATTTATTTATCTATTTATTTTTCTTATAGGCTATTTTTTTTTCTAATATCCTTTTTATTTCTATTCTCTTTCTTTACTTGTACATAGGCTACGTTCTCTTAATTTCCAATTTACGCTACGTAGCCATCTCCTCGCCCCCCCCCCCCGCGCCCCTCTTGCGTTCGCTGATAGCGTTCGCAAGAGTCACGACTTACAGAAAGATCCAAAGGGCGGCTCCCTAAGCTGCGGTAGGGCTCCTCCACTGGCATGGCGTCAAGATTGCGAGTACTATCTTGGGAGAGAGGCAAGAATATCCGTCAGAATGCAGCACGCACGGCCGAAAG
>NC_051400.1:48624938-48625875 GCF_015228065.2 Penaeus monodon
TCACCGAGGCCGCCGTAAAAGACCACAAGAATTCGAGGCCTTGGCACAGCATCGCATCATCTGAATGCAGCAAGAGTGGCGTGCAAACCACACTTGACAGCACGGCCCGCCGAGGATGGCGAGAGGAACGTCCTCGGGAAGGAGATGTGTTGTTTAACGTCGGGGAGGAGGGGGGAGGATGCTGAGTGGGGGGGGGGAGAGGAGGAAGGGGAAGGATGCTGAGTGGGGGGGAGAGGAGGAAGGGGAAGGATGCTGAGTGGGGGGAGAGAGGAGGAAGGGGAAGGATGATGAGTGGGTGGGGGAAAGGAGGAAGGATGCTGGTGAGGTGGGGGAAGGGGGAGGCAGGGGAGGAAGGATGCAGATGCGGGGAAGGGGGAAGGGGGGGAGAGGGAGCCGGTAACCTTTATCCGTCGCGCTGTACTTCAGGTCATCATCGCCTCTCTCTCAAAACATTTTCTCGCGTTTCACAAGTTTCGCTTCGACACGCTATCCTCACCGGACCGATCAGCGCGAGGAAAACGGGAAACTACGGCCAAGGGGGGGAGGGGGGGCCTGACTTCAGGGGTGACTAAAGTAGTGAGAATTCGAGCGAGGGAGGGAGAGCGTCCCTTTCTTCGCTCTGTCTTCGTAGGAACTTTTTTCTTTCTCCTTCCTCTGCCTTTTTTCTCTCTCTCAAATCCTTTCATGTAAAGGGGTCGACTCACGAAAGCGAAGGAAGTGTGAAATAGCTTTGTGTAGGTAGACTTTGAAAACCACCTGATGATATCTGGTCCAAGAAAGGGCGCCCGGCCGTGAGGGAAGGGCGCCCACGGCCTCCGTCGGGTACTTACAATGGCATCATCAGGAATCCCAGGTTGTTTTCGAAGAGCGCGTTCATGGCATGCATGGCGGCGGCGATGAGGGCGGAGGGCCGCCCCGGAGAGAAAGACGAGCAAGA
>NC_051400.1:48625927-48626520 GCF_015228065.2 Penaeus monodon
AGGACAGGTCCTCCCCCGCCGGCGTCCGGGGCCGCGAAGGAGCGAGTCTTGCAGGGCTCGGAGGGGGGGCCTCGCGCCGCCCCGCACTTTGCCCCGAGCACTGATCACCAACGCCGCGCCAGGAGCGGCGACGGAGGGGCTGTAGATCCCAGGAGAGACACAGACACTTTGAAATGGCACCCGGCTCACACCACCAGAGCGTCGGACACTATATGACACTGCATCACATGACACCCGTCCTGCACAACCAGGGATCACTGCACCATACATGACACCACTACCGGCCCGGACCTTCCCTCTGCTCCTCCTGCAGAAGCAGCCGCCGCAGGGCACCTCCACACCGTCCCCGGGGCTCAGGCGACGGCTCAGCCTGCCCTCCTGGTGTCATGCTGACGCGGCCCGCACCACCGCCTGCACTCTGCCACTGCACATGGGGTTAAATGACACGACACCGGTGTGTCAGCTGACACTCGACACAGGTGGGATATCCCAGGTGGATCCGGCTCAGCCGCAGAGTAGCTGCTCCCGCCTCGCGCGCGCCACACACACTATTTTGGCCTGAGCCGCCGCTACGGTGCCTACCTAGCTCAGCA
>NC_051400.1:48626558-48626911 GCF_015228065.2 Penaeus monodon
GCCACCACACCTCCGGCGGCCTCCGCGGCCTCCGCACGCGCCACCACACCTCCGGCGCCTCCGAGGACATTCCTCCACTCGGGATCTCTCTCCCCCTCCCCCCTTCCGCTGAATTGCTCTTGACCTCCCCGCTTCTCTTCCTTCTACAGTGCTCCTCCCCTTTTCCTCCTCCTCCTATTCCTTATCCTCCTCCTCCTATTCCTTATTCTCCTCTTTTTCCTCCTTTGCTCCCTACTCATCCTCCTTCTCCTCCCGCACCTTGTCCTCCTCCCCCTTCCCCACCCCCTCTCCATGCCCCCCACCCACTCCCCCTCCTCCCCTGAAACATCATTCCCGATCACCGTCCGATAACA
>NC_051400.1:48627042-48627159 GCF_015228065.2 Penaeus monodon
GCAATTATGAGGGCAAAGGACGACAAAAAGTACCCTCTGGCACCTTAAAAGAGTGCCGCTGACTTATCATCCGATTCTATGTTGGTGGCTACTTGGGAAGAGGGAAATGGCAGTAGG
>NC_051400.1:48627425-48627510 GCF_015228065.2 Penaeus monodon
GGCGCTGGAGAACGAGTGAGAGAGGAAGGAATATTGGCAATGTGAAGAGAAAGATAAGTGTGTGAGGAAGGAGAGAGGGATAAGA
>NC_051400.1:48627680-48627879 GCF_015228065.2 Penaeus monodon
ATGAAATTACGATAAAAAATCAAACGTAAGGGACTATATACAGAAAATACGTACTTGGACATAAAGACCCTCTTGCGTATATCATGGAACCAGAAAAAAAATAACACGTCATAGGCTTAATCTTTTGTGATTAAACTGAAACGATTAAATAATCCGCTGGTCTCCTTTGAACTGAAATTTATCATATTTTATTGCATGT
>NC_051400.1:48628121-48628490 GCF_015228065.2 Penaeus monodon
GGGGAACAGATAAATGACGGTAGCACTCTCTTCACTAACTATTCCACAACCAGACAAGATCACTGGAAATGTGTACCCGTTTTCACCAGCGAGAAGCTAATTGGAGTATACTGCTGTAGTTCGAAGAGATATGCTGTGCCAAGAAACAATAAAGTCGCGGAGTATACCTTGAAGAGGGGAGGTGGGGGGGAGGAGTAATAACGCTTCTTCTGTAGCATTCTATGACTCCCTTTGCTATGATTAGCGCTTCTGCTTGTAATTCAACTAATGCTATTGCTATTACTCTTTCTTCTGGTGTGTTTTTTTTTACTCCTATTTTTAGCTATAAAAATATTAAACTATTGTTGCTGAGGCCATAACAATAACAAA
>NC_051400.1:48628819-48628980 GCF_015228065.2 Penaeus monodon
ACGAAGTAGACCGAAGAATTACATCATTAGTACAACTCTGACTCTCCCTACAGCAAACTGTGACTATGCACGAAAATGTGTTTTATACTGGACAATACTGCTATGGAAATGTAATTACAAGGCTGTAATGTTTCTGTCACTGCCGCCCCCGTGTGGATTCC
>NC_051400.1:48629480-48629606 GCF_015228065.2 Penaeus monodon
GCACACACACAATCAAACAAAAATACACAAGAAAACAATCGCTGACGAGTTTCAGAACTTATAGGCGTGAATTTACCGATATGGATCTTTAACATTTTGCCCAAACAAGGAGAGGCAGAGAAGGAG
>NC_051400.1:48630132-48630339 GCF_015228065.2 Penaeus monodon
CAACTCTATCCTGAGTCGCGGGGGTGAGTAGCGGGGGGGGGGGGTATAAGTATCTTTTTCCCTTTTCCTCTATTTCTTTCTCTTATTTTTCGAAAATAAAAAACGAATGCTGGGAAATAAAATCGGATTTCATCTCCTTCCAAGATATGACTTTTTTTTTTTTACCATCTTAAGGTTGTGCGCGACGGCCGCGGTATGCAAATGTCA
>NC_051400.1:48630789-48630926 GCF_015228065.2 Penaeus monodon
ACAAAAAAATCTTTAGTTTGTCTTCCAAGGAGTTAAAAAGACCCAAACCCTGTTATCAGGAGGGGGGGGGGCTTTGTTCTTCTCTGTAATGGATGAAATGTGTTTCTGTTGCTATTGCACAGACCCTCTCTCTTTTG
>NC_051400.1:48631404-48631754 GCF_015228065.2 Penaeus monodon
CGATTTTGCAAAGACAATTAAAAACCAAAGATGTATTTCGGAGTACAATGATTCGCGCGTCAGCTGAGAAATGGCGAAGTCACGCATATAAAAGTCCCAAATGATGTCAAAACACGATTAAAGAAGAGAGTCCTAAAAAGGCAACAGCGATGTGAATCGGACAATCTCGCCCGCTTTGTGAGCGATACTATGGGAGAATCTGATTACGAAACAATAAGAAAAACGGAGGGGAAAATATAACGACAAGACGCATCAACGAGAAAGTAATTTGCGATCTCGGGAAACAACAACAAATAGACACGTTTCCCACATGTGAAAATAGAACGGCCAGCGCGGAGTCAACCACCACC
>NC_051400.1:48632183-48632352 GCF_015228065.2 Penaeus monodon
CCGAAGGAAGTAGCTCACCAAGAAACCAGCACAAAACCCGTTCACACAAAAAGGGAAAGAAAAAGTAGAAAAAGACTGTTCCTCCAGACATGTACATCGATTATTTTTTGTGCGTTGACTAAAGAGGAGCTGGGGTTCCGACATATGGAGACGCGCCTCTTTTGATGAT
>NC_051400.1:48633320-48633751 GCF_015228065.2 Penaeus monodon
CGTTATTATCACACTTCTCATTTCATTCTACCTATAACCACTATCAACCTATTCATCCTTATGCTTACAAAATCATTTTTGTTGTTAGTCCTGTTATTACTGTTGATAGTAATCATGTTTTTGCGTGCGTTAGACACCTATGCTAGGCTGTTTGTCAAACACCACGGGAAAGGCTTACCAATCCTTCACTTCATATAAAAGTCTGATTTATATAAAAGATGATTAGGCCAAAGCATTAGTGGGCGCTTTGCTAATTAGAGAGGGACACGAGGCTTAAGTAAAAGAATTTGCAAGCCCCGAAAAAGGATGTCTGCAGTTAGTCACAATGCAAAATTGCATTCCTTAGGCTATTGCACTATCGTCTGTATCAAATTCCTTGTGCGGGAAAAGGGTATTTGAATTCTTGGGGAATTCTTCACCCATGCGGCGAA
>NC_051400.1:48633930-48634239 GCF_015228065.2 Penaeus monodon
AAAAATGCACTTCATAACCTAGACAAACAACCCTTCAGTGCACAGAAACCGCCATGCGCATTTAATCCTCGTTCGCGAGCCACGACGCATGCGCACCGATACCAATCTCACCCTTTCATCATCTCTCAGAGATAATCAAGTTCGCAGGCGCGTCACACCGGCAAGTTGCTCCTAGTGTCGTTACTGTTAACTTAATCCGGCTTTGCTCCTCAGCGGCTTGGCAAGTTGGGCGACGTGCACGCGGTACTTGGTTCACGTAACTTGAAATTTTGCTCAACTCTGGGTCATTTGGTGTTGGGGAGGGTTGCT
>NC_051400.1:48634560-48634711 GCF_015228065.2 Penaeus monodon
CCATCAGCCGTGTTTAGCTTGTTTATATAAAAGTCACACACAGGAATGTTAAAGGGTCTCGTGGAGGGTCGATTATACGTGCATTTCAGTCCAGCTGTCAGACAAGAATGAAAATTGAGGAAAAGTGAAGCCTTGCGAGTTTTCAGTCAAG
>NC_051400.1:48635596-48635677 GCF_015228065.2 Penaeus monodon
GATATATGCACATATGCACATATATATTCTCCTCAGCAAATGGCTACATAGATAAGACAAACAGAAACTGGGAGAAAAGGG
>NC_051400.1:48635730-48635909 GCF_015228065.2 Penaeus monodon
TGTTTTTCTCGTGTCCCTTTCGCACAGCTTTATTCCCGCATTTCTTTTCCCCTTTTCATCAGGGCGCCTGTCTTTGTGTGGACACTAAATTGCAGGTACTAAAGCCTCTGCCATTACCTGGTCTGCTGCGGTTGCTGTCGACCGCTCTCTCGACCTCGACACCCGCGGCTTTGGGTGCC
>NC_051400.1:48636483-48636635 GCF_015228065.2 Penaeus monodon
CTCCTTCCTCCCAACCACCGAATTGATCCAAAATAAAAGAAAACAAGAAAGACGAAAGAATAAGGAGGACGTCCGTGCGCCCGCCAGCCTGAGGGGAGATAAGAGCCGGTCTTTCCCCTCAGGCTGATTGCGAGCGACGGACACGGGTTGGG
>NC_051400.1:48636937-48637172 GCF_015228065.2 Penaeus monodon
GAGCAAACGTAAACAAGCTAACAATCACACACACACATACGATGACCCAAACGGGAACAAACCTCACATAACTCGCCCCCCCCCCTTTTTCGTCACTCGTCACCATAACCGAAATAGCAATTGCAATAGCAACAGAAGGAACACGTAAGGACGCGGGAGCCAAGGCCCTCGCGCGGAAGCTTTCATTAAGAGGAAGAAAAAGAAAAATTGGGCTCGAAGGCTTAAAAGATTCCTA
>NC_051400.1:48637540-48637691 GCF_015228065.2 Penaeus monodon
TAATGCAATCATCGAATAAATCTGAAATGGTGTTACTGGAATGGAAATTTCTAACCGAGAGTAAAGGAGTTTGCCCTAAAATGCTCCAGAAAGATGGTCGAAAAAGAGGCTCTGATCAGCATTTCGAAAGAAAATGGAATGGATGTCTCCT
>NC_051400.1:48637963-48638068 GCF_015228065.2 Penaeus monodon
AAGAAAACGCAAACAAGAGAAAGGCATAATCAATAAACAGAGAGACAGACAGACATCAAGGACTCCCTCTTCTAAGGACTCTCAAGGAGGCGAGACAAGGAGCGA
>NC_051400.1:48638175-48638365 GCF_015228065.2 Penaeus monodon
GGGGGGGTGAATGGGGGATTTATGATCGGAATATTGGGGGGATGAATGGGGATTATTGATAGGATTATAGGCAAGGATTTTGATTCAGAGAAATAGAGAAAGGATAATTAGTGTAAATAAGAGAAAGACAAAATAGACCGAACAGAGAAAAGGTAAAAGATAAATGAAAACAGGAATAATCCGGCGGGTG
>NC_051400.1:48638526-48638631 GCF_015228065.2 Penaeus monodon
TTGCAAGAGCACTCACAGAAACTATATAGACAATTGACGCGTTGCAAGGGTGGGCCTCGGCGGACCAGGGTCGAATTTGAAGCATTGTGATGAGTGGGCTGTTCG
>NC_051400.1:48639152-48639377 GCF_015228065.2 Penaeus monodon
CGACACACACACAGAAATATAAAAACACACATTAAAAGATACCAGGTAACTGCACTGAGGCAAGACCAAGATTACCGTTTAATCATTTCTCTGTGCTCCTGCCCTTGACATGCACACAGCCATAGCATGACAAGTAGAAGATATGACTAACCTTCTGCGCCGACCTCGTGAGTGCATGACGCTCCATGTTCATTCCTTAGGTCTAACCTGTAATTTGTCTGCCTT
>NC_051400.1:48639437-48639551 GCF_015228065.2 Penaeus monodon
GTATCTGTCTCTCATTAAGCCTTGTTCATTATGTTATTAAGGATGATTCCAGCTCGCCTCTTTAGTTTTGTGCTTAAGTCACGGCTATGATCATTTCCCGATGGAATATAGGCC
>NC_051400.1:48639997-48641446 GCF_015228065.2 Penaeus monodon
GAGAGCTGTGGAGGGGCTGAAACGCGCAGGGAAGAGCGAACGACGTGAGTGCCAGACCAGTGGCCCAGAGAGAGTGATCGATATAGCACAGGGCATGATAACTCTATGGTGGCACTCGTACCGTTTGGCTCTCTGGCTCTACAACTTAATAACGCGTCAGCCAGGTAAGTACAGCGACCTTCGCCTGTTTGTCTTGTAATCTAATTTTTCTTAGTCATTTCGTTATTCCTTTAGTGCATACAGGTACATAGGAATTATTTGTAATTACAGAATTTGCTGGACGTTTCCTAATCCTAAAATCCTAAAATAAATGCTCCTTTCAATAATATAAACACATTCAGAAACTACCACACACTGACACAGATTATACACAAAAAGAGTTTTGATATACACAAAGAGATTTATGCTGACATGAACATATACATCACTACCTGTGTTCCCTTTCCTAACATCAACTATCCACCAAGGCCGTCGGTTTCACTCAACAGGAAAGTCTTTCACTTAGGCTTCTTACTTAAACAAAACTAAACAACGTTCGAAAGGACAGATATCCCGAAGATTTCATGAAGAAAATAACAATATAACAAAGGGATATGAGTTCGCCATTCACATATTTCATTTTCGGAACTGTAGGACGACAAGCGATGGGACGGATAAAAAACCTTTATCAAGATCTAAAGCTCAGGAAGTCTTATAAAGAAATCGCTAAGTAAATTGCTAAGTAAATTGCTAAGGAAATTCCTAAGTAAACTGCTAAGTAAATTCTTAAGTTAGTAAACTGCTAAATAAATCGTTCGGTAAATTGTAAAATTGCTAAGTAAATTGTTAAGTAAATTGCTAAGTAAATTGCTAAATAAATCGTTCAGTAAATTGTTAAGCAAATTGCCAAGTACATATGATTACCAATAACTAAAAACCGGTATTCTACTGTTCACCTGACCCTCATTCTCAACTTACACACTAACTCGAACTCCCTCATTCTACATTTCCGGAACACACATTTCCCACACTAAATCTCTCCAAATCCATTAAAACTTGATCGAAAGCACAAGCAAATACCAACACACGAAGCAAAGGAACCTCCTTTCCTCGACAGATATCTACCCCGGCAACGGCATTCGAAGGCAAGCGAGAACTCCGTAAATCGCCAAAGGGATTATTTTATCGCCGGGCACGAGAACAGCCTGAGGACACGCGAGCAGAAGGTGACAAATGGCTGTTGTGAAATCCAGGGGAGTTAAAATACATAAAAATCCACTTTCCGTGTTTAAGTGTGTTTAGAATTTCGCAAAACGCGGATGGAGAAAAGGTTAAATAACCCTGAGGTATCAGATAGAGTTAAAAAATATATATTGAACAGCGATGGAAATCGATGTCAAAGCACCGTAGACTTCGTAAACGTCCTGACATCAGATTAAACTGACAGTGATAAAGATTCGAAAAAAAAAT
>NC_051400.1:48641496-48641671 GCF_015228065.2 Penaeus monodon
ATGAGTGACAGGAAACACTGAAGTAAACAAAGAAGTCAGGGAAACACGACCTACTGCTTCGTTCATTCTGCAGGACAGCGGTGACTCCAACACTTACCTGGAAAGAAAGAAATCGACATTAGAGATTCTGAAACATCCGTAAGTAGACAGAGTAACAATTACTCATTACATACCT
>NC_051400.1:48641701-48642009 GCF_015228065.2 Penaeus monodon
CAGAGCAATAAGGAGAGAGAAAAGAACATTAAAACCCCAAGAACCACACACACAACGGTCCATCCATCATATAGATCCCAGTGCCTACCATCCCAGTAAATCTCAGAATTCACGAGATGCATATTTCAGGCAAGACAGCTGATCAGCAGATACAGCTCTGGCCATGAAGATTTATTTACTTTTTGGAAGCAGCGGTTTTCCTTTTGTGATTAGATTGGGAGATCTGTATTGAAGGTCCCTTTTGATCTTGCATTTTGTCATTGTTTTCCTCAGCTTTCTCCTATCTTTTCCCTTCTGGTAAGTGGAGG
>NC_051400.1:48642078-48642858 GCF_015228065.2 Penaeus monodon
GATAGATCTGCAGAAAGTCTGTGACTCTTCCTCCTTTTCCCTCTCTCTTTTAAAGTCTCCGTTTCCCTCATTATTTCCTTAATATCTCCCTTTTCCTCTTTCTCCCTCAGTCCCCTTACCACCTAGCCTCCATCTCCCTCCCTCTCCCTGCCTCCCTTTCCCTCCCCCCTCTTCTTCTCCCTCCTTCCCCTGGCAACCTTCCTTCCCTCCTTCCCCTTATCGCCTTGTCTCCCTTTCCTTCTCCTTCCCTCTCCTTATCGCCTTGTCTCCCTTTCCTTCTCCTTCCTTCCCCTTATCGCCTTGTCTCCCTTTCCTTCTCCTTCCTTCCCCTTATCGCCTTGTCTCCCTTTCCTTCTCCTTCCCTTCCTTATCGCCTTGTCTCCCTTTCCTTCTCCTTCCTTCCCTTATCGCCTTGTCTCCCTTTCCTTCTCCTTCCCTCTCCTTATCGCCTTGTCTCCCTTTCCTTCTCCTTCCTTCCCCTTATCGCCTTGTCTCCCTTTCCTTCTCCTTCCCTCCCCTTATCGCCTTGTCTCCCTTTCCTTCTCCTTCCCTCTCCTTATCGCCTTGTCTCCCTTTCCTTCTCCTTCCCTCCCCTTATCACCTTGTCTCCCTTTCCCTCTCCCTCCCTCTCTTCCCTTTCCCACCATTCCCTTGTTCTCTAAAATCTCTAAAATTCCCCCCACGACAACAACCACGACTCTGAATCAGCTGTGCATCACGTAACATTAAATATCGCACAAACACGCTTTCCGAGCCCACACGTCAAACAATTATATCACG
>NC_051400.1:48642894-48643076 GCF_015228065.2 Penaeus monodon
GCCGTAAACCAACTGCGCGACAAACGGCCAAATTTATCAGAAACCTTGATATTTGCGAGAGACAGTTACAAAGCCTTAATTCGGAGATGGGCGTGACGAACGGCCGACCAAAATGAGCCGTTCCCCACGACGACCGAGGGCATAAGTCGGGCCTGGCCTTTTCTAGCATTGTCCCGACCGCT
>NC_051400.1:48643243-48643482 GCF_015228065.2 Penaeus monodon
GGACGTGCTCCCTGACGCTACTTATAAGTCAAGTGAGTCCCGGGCCTCGAGTTAATTACAGATGTGACGTCCGTTTTCTATAAATCCCTTTTTAAACAGGGAGAAGTAAAGGCAGTGATTGTGCGGAGGAGGAAAGGAAGGGGTGGGGTCGAGGGGGGACTATCATAAAAATCATCCGTGCTTAGATCACGGCAGTTTTTAAAAAATATTGCAGGTTTAGTCAAGGTCTAAGTGGAGAA
>NC_051400.1:48644187-48644431 GCF_015228065.2 Penaeus monodon
TCCGAAATGCTTTCATAAAAGACAAATGGCCGCTTATCCTTTTCACTATCATCCTTTTCTTAAATCTTTTCGTCCATCCGTCTTTTCTTCATATTGTTGCTTGCAATCAATCCTTTGCTCAAGACAGATGCATAGCCTTCTTGGACAACTTTGAGACATGCGACGAAATCATTAATAAAAGAGAAAGAACAAGGAAATAAAAATGTACAAAAACAACAACGTGATTATGGGAATCATGAGGATG
>NC_051400.1:48644555-48644737 GCF_015228065.2 Penaeus monodon
TGAGAATGACTTTTTTTCCTACTCCCTGTTTCATCACCTTTTCCCTTTACCCTCATTTGCTACTTTCCTGATTAAGAGACAAAGAGAAACATGACCTGGTTTAGCTGTGGCGTTGATACTCGCCACGTTTCTTTCGAGTAATTGAAGGTGGTCATGGTAACTGCCTATTGCTCATGGGTAAT
>NC_051400.1:48644955-48645040 GCF_015228065.2 Penaeus monodon
CCGATCTTTACCGGTAAAAAATACTTGTAGTTAAGATTAATGATACCAGTATTATGCATCCTTTACACACACACAGACACACAGA
>NC_051400.1:48645388-48645545 GCF_015228065.2 Penaeus monodon
AAGGTGTCAGACGAAACATCATTATCGACCTTCTTTGCTTCCTTCCTTCACTCACCGTGTCACCCGATTAGAGTAGTAGGTGTGGGGAAGAGGGGAGGGAGGGGAGGGGGAGGAGGAGGGGGAGGAGGAGGAGGGAGAGGGGAGGGAGGGAGGGAGG
>NC_051400.1:48645762-48645960 GCF_015228065.2 Penaeus monodon
AAGATGTTAGTCACGCATGGAACTAAGGTAGGGGGATGGGGAGGAGGAAGGGAGATGGGTAGTCACGCTAGGCTAGGGAGAGGGAGGGGGATAGGAGGGAAATGGGGAGCCTTAATGTTGGGGCTGAAATGGGAGGGGAGGTGGAATGGGCAGTCTTAAGCACGCGGAAGGAGGTGAAAAGTGGGGAGGGAGGAGGGA
>NC_051400.1:48647703-48647968 GCF_015228065.2 Penaeus monodon
CTGCGATCATTCCCAGCCCATTCCGGAATCACCCTGGAATGAAGCAACGCCTCCTGCCGCCGGATTCCCCTCCTCGCTCCCCGCAGGTGAAGCCTACCTGTTGCCGGCCGAGCCAAACAAAGGAAGCCCAATTTGCGTGAACTCGCGTCAGAATTCCGTGTGACCTTATTTGACCTTCGGATATCTAGGGCTGAGATAAAAAAAAAAACTTCCAGGTCCAAAAAGCTCGTTATTTGCTGAGAATTATTAGGAAAATGGCCCTTGC
>NC_051400.1:48648209-48648676 GCF_015228065.2 Penaeus monodon
GGCAAAGTGGCAGTTGATATGGAAATGGAAGAAACGGAGAGAGGAGAGGAGGACGAGAGAACAAGCGTCGATTCGAGTGGAATTGGACCCCGTCGGAGCGTGGAGATCAAACGGATACTTATGTTGCAAATAACCTTAACAAATTGATTGCATCTTCATCATCGTTCCTCCCTAACGATAAGCGAGTGATCATTATGGTCTTAATTATCGTCGTAAACACAGAGCTTCACTTTTGTGCAGATTTTTCCTTAAATTAAGAAATCATTTCCATTGTCACTGAAAGGATTATTATGTTCATTTCTAAAGTTTTAAATTCGAAGAAAAAATAAACATACATGTCACAATACAGAAAAAAATATTCTATTTTCTCTTTAAATAGAAGCTTCTTATGCTTTTATATCAGAACACCACGGGACTGTTTCCCCCATTTGGGGCGAGCGGTGACCGTAGAGTTATGTACGAGGTTG
>NC_051400.1:48649192-48649355 GCF_015228065.2 Penaeus monodon
CTTTACTTCCATGAATCTTTTTTTTCTTTTTTTTTACTTCACCATTATCCATTACCTTCTTTACTACCTTACATCCTTCTCCTATTCTCTCTCTCTCTCCTCCGTACCCACCAACTTCGCACGAATTCAATACAATGAACGGACCTTTACTTATCTGTCTCAA
>NC_051400.1:48649473-48649727 GCF_015228065.2 Penaeus monodon
TGTAATTTCCTTTTTTCTCTTCGTCTTCGTTTTACTTAAAAAATGTGACATGGCATCTCCTTTGGCTGAGGGAGTACTGGTTATATTTCGGGCATCACGGCCGGCTATACTTAGGGCTGGAGGGGGGGTGGGGGAGGGAGGGGGAAAGGGCAGGGTAGGGGAAAGGGGTAAGGGCAGAGGAGGGGAGGGAGGGGAGGGCAAAGGAGGGGAGGGAGGGGAAAGGGCAGAGGAGGGGAAAGGGGTAAGGGAGGTAA
>NC_051400.1:48650958-48651083 GCF_015228065.2 Penaeus monodon
GAGGGAGGCTAACAGGGAAGAAAATATATTTGGCGACACGTGTTCAAGCCCTGGTAAGTTCAGCGGGTACAGAGGTGGAGGTGAACTTGCGTAATAAAGGAAGGCACTTGAAGATGTTCACTGCA
>NC_051400.1:48651497-48651843 GCF_015228065.2 Penaeus monodon
TTGTTTACGCGTGTTTGGGTGTGCGTTTGCGCGTGCTTATAAGTGCCTACTTACGAATTCATTAGTACTCCCTGTGACATATAAATCCAACCACATACAGTAACCCACTTGCCGACTTCCGCACAAGAATCACATCGCCACAGCCATGAGCGCCCGAACGCGAGACGCACACAAGACACTCAAAATCATTCCAGCACAGCTTCGCGACGCCCATCCCCCGCCCGCAGTCACAAGGGGGCTGACTCACGACCCCCTTTCTCACCGTCAGTGTCAAAGGGAGGTCTAAAAGGCACCACTGATTGCCATCATTGCCTTTAGGTCATAATAAGGACGGGGTTTCTCAATG
>NC_051400.1:48651871-48652170 GCF_015228065.2 Penaeus monodon
AGTCGGTGTGTTGAAGGAGGAAGGGGAGGGGGGAGGGGAAGGAGGGGGAAGGGGAAATAGGGAGGGGGAAGGGGAGGAAAGGGGAAGGAAGGGGAAGGGACGAGGAGAGGAAAGGAGGAGGGGAGGGAAGGGGAGGAAAAGGGGAAGGAAGGGGAGGAGGAGGGAAGGAAAGAGGGGAGGGGAGGAGAGGGGGAGTTGAGGTAAGAGGAAGATTTGATTAGTGAGACAAATAAAGCAGGTGTTTTGGGGTAGGTCTTGGCTGTGGCAGTGGGCGAAGGGGAGGCATGTCGGTGGCATGT
>NC_051400.1:48653227-48653374 GCF_015228065.2 Penaeus monodon
GCGTGTGTTTATATGCATGTATGTTTGCGTGTGCGCGTGAAGACAATGGCGGAACCCGAATGATTCGAGGCCGCACGAGGCAGGGGCGAAGGCAGCGTCAGTCGGCAGAGGACGAGCGTTGGCCGGGTTCCTGCTGCAGGTGGCTGC
>NC_051400.1:48654130-48654368 GCF_015228065.2 Penaeus monodon
CCTTATTAAACCCCTTAAAAAAACATTTTTAATAAATTATTTTATAAAAATTTTTTTTTTTTTTAAAAATTTAATTTTTTTTAAAATTTTAAATTTTTAAATAAATTAATTTTTTTTTTTTTTTTTTATATAAATAAAATATAATATTATATTAAATTTTTTTAAATTTATTTTTAAAATTTTTTATAATATTTTTATTTTATAAAATTTTAAATGTTTTTTGTTACATATTAAATTA
>NC_051400.1:48654461-48654619 GCF_015228065.2 Penaeus monodon
TACCCAAAACCCAACAATCATTTTATTTTTTTATCTATATTATAATTCCAAACAATACATAACCCCCACATATTGTGTTTTGGGTCAATCTTATCCCCTTTTATTCAATTTATTTTTCCTTTTAATTTCATCCATTCTAAAAAAATCATCGATTACAT
>NC_051400.1:48654654-48654780 GCF_015228065.2 Penaeus monodon
GACCCCCTCCCCCCCTTTTCCCAGTAAAGATGGTTACACGCGCCGGAGCTGTGTTCGGTGAAAAAATATAGGCCTAGGATGGACGATGTGGGCGGCCGGTCGTCGCCAGGCAGGAGCCTATTGGCT
>NC_051400.1:48655217-48655437 GCF_015228065.2 Penaeus monodon
AACAAAAAATATAAAACCCAAAAATATGATAAAACCAATTGACAAATGAGCGAGCGATGATGATGATGATCATAACCCAAAGAAAGACACATGATTAAGAAAATACCTGTAATATTAGACTCCCTCTGAACTTGACTTTCTCATGTCACTGGCTGTTTAGCACAAACCTCTCCCCATTCTCCTTTTGGTTGAGTGCCTGCTCGATTATTCCGTTTTCTGA
>NC_051400.1:48656612-48656857 GCF_015228065.2 Penaeus monodon
CGCGCGCGCGGGGGAATCGATGCACGCGGCGCAGGGCCCCCGGGAAATGCCAAAGTTCAACCGCACGACGAGTCGTCTCTGGCGGCGATCCGGCGGGCGCAGGAGGAGACCCCAGGCCCTGTGGGGTCGTCGGGGCGTCGAGGGGAGACCGGGGATTCCCCTCGCGTCCCCGGCTCTCGGTGGCTCTCCTTCCCCTTCACAACGCATATGAAGGGGTTTTTGGAGTGTGGGGTTTTTCGGGGAAG
>NC_051400.1:48656928-48657165 GCF_015228065.2 Penaeus monodon
CGCCGTCACCATCAACAGCACCCTCTCCCTGTCCAAAAGCGCCCCACCAACCGCCGTCGCATCGAATGCATCTCCACGAGCGACGGAAGCAGCATCAGCATCTTCATCTCGGAGGGAAAGGGGGAGATGCACGGGGGTGGGGGGGGGGAGCGCCCACTCCTCAGCGACTCAGGAGACGATGGGCGCTGCTGTGCCTGGCGTGGGCGGCTTCGGGCGCTAGTCGCGGGCGTTGCGGGT
>NC_051400.1:48657833-48657906 GCF_015228065.2 Penaeus monodon
ACACATGCAAGAGCACGATTTTCAAAGGATATATCACAAATAACAGAGATTTTTCCTTGATAATCCTGTTTAT
>NC_051400.1:48658548-48658716 GCF_015228065.2 Penaeus monodon
CAAGCGGGCATTAAGGTGCAATAAGATTAAGGTAAGTAATTAGCCCACAGGCGCCTGGAGGGGGGGGGGAGAAGGTGCCATGGGGCCTGTCTGGGGCACTGGCTTCGTACGTTGCAGGGCCTTTTCACTTCTGTGTTGCTTGTGTGTGTGTATTTGGATGAGCCTTTG
>NC_051400.1:48658956-48659655 GCF_015228065.2 Penaeus monodon
ATTCATGCACGTACTAATGTATGAATACATAAGTATGTTTCAGCAAAAAGCATACAGAGGATTGAATAAATCGCCAGGAAACTTGGCGATGAAGATGAAAACAAAAGACAAGCAAATTAATCGCTTGGATCTGAAAATTAATCTTAAAGAAGCGATTCAAAAGAAAGTCTAATTACAACTTACATAATTGTTTTTATTGTTCTTGAGAACAAAAGGAATATTTCATTTTTTTCTTTTTCTTTTCCCCTTTTTCTGAAATGTTGAATTCATTAGTCACGTATTTCATTTTCTTTAGTTTATTTGCATTATTGCATTTATCGGTGTTTATACATTATGCCTTCAAACTTGCTTGCAATATCTTATATAAAAAATAAAGAATAAAAACAATAACTGGCACCCTAACAGCACTCTTGCAAATTAGTGGTTGTTTTATATTTGGCTTAATTAACTGTACTTTGCAGCGGGTTAATACAAGCTGTTATATTATTAGCATTTCTGGATCAGTGTGTCTTTTTCTTGTAATATGTCTTTTGAAAACGGAGGCAATTTATTTTTTTTTCTTGCTTTCTTTATCAAAGATATCTGTACAACGTAATGTATCAATATATTTTCCATCTATATAATATGTATGACGTTATCCATTAACATACATTGCCATCAACATAATATAAAAAACTACCGACATCACGTGCGCGCGCT
>NC_051400.1:48659755-48659962 GCF_015228065.2 Penaeus monodon
AATGATAATGCTCTAAAAGTCATTGCAAAGGATATGCAAGCGTCTCGCATCAACTGTCTGGTGACAATGCCTACTGAAAAGGCTACGTATTGGACCGACAGCCAGGCACTGATATATGGCACTGCTGGCACTGCTAATGTTTACAAATGAAAATGTGTCTGGCCGGTTGAATGCAGATAGACGCTCCCTTTTGCCTTCCAGCTGGCC
>NC_051400.1:48660281-48660548 GCF_015228065.2 Penaeus monodon
GACAAAAGCGACAGACAGGATCACAACAATGATAACTGGGACTTATACCCTCTCTCAAACAGATAAAAAAACAAAAAGATAAGATAAGTGGGGAATACATACAAAAAGGAGGATAAGAAGAGGGAGAAAGAGGAAACAGAAAAGAAAGGAAGAGTGGAGACATAAAAGAGGGAAAAAGGAACAGAAAGGAGGGGACAAAAGACAGAAAGGAGAGGGAAGAGGAGACAGAGGAGAGGGTAGAGAAAAGCAGTAACAGAAAGGATGGCA
>NC_051400.1:48660751-48661228 GCF_015228065.2 Penaeus monodon
GAACAGGCGCTCTCGTTCCCCCAACATCCCAGCGAGCGAGGGAGGGAAACGGCGATCGCACCGTCCCTAAGGGCTGTTCCCCGCCCATAGCACGACGGAAAATCACCCTTATGCACTCCGGGAAAAGTTTTACAGCTCTAATAACGACAGTCCTCCTCTCTCAAGTTTATTTTCACTTGAGGAATTAAACGAAGGAATTATAACTTTGGCACCCGTTTTTTTTTTTTCTCTATTTTTGTTGTTTAGTTCTCTTTTTTATTATCTTGGTTTTATTGCTTTATTTTGACATGGTTATTATTTCATTGAAATTTATGATATTTTTAATGATAGGTTATTTTTTATATGATTTCATTGTGTAAGTAGTTTTTTATGATGGTAAGTAACGAACATAACAACAATATTATATCAATAAAATAGTGATTCTAAATTACCCTAATATGTATGTATGTTACATTTCAGTGCGCGTTTTTAAAATGT
>NC_051400.1:48661306-48661646 GCF_015228065.2 Penaeus monodon
GATAAAAAAGAGAAACGACACAAAATCCCAAAAAAGCTAAGAAGGAAGGGTGTGTTAACCCCATCTAATATTCCACAAAATTTATATATTCCCCAAAAATACCCAACAATAGGATAATTTGGGGATTAAACATTAACCAAAACCTTTATGTTTATTTACTTCATATTTGCGGAAGGCATTAGCTTTTTATTAATAAGGCGGTGTAATTATTTTGGGGTTTAAATTTATTTAAATAATTATTAACAGTTGAACATTAAAATGAATAGTATACAAAATTATTTTATATGGAAACAGTGTCACAACGTCCCGCACCAACGCAGTAGCGAACGCAAGACACGCA
>NC_051400.1:48661698-48662383 GCF_015228065.2 Penaeus monodon
TTTTCTTTCTTCTTATCTCTTCTTATCCCCTACTTTTCTAACTTTTTTTTGCTTTCATTAATCCCTTTAAGTAAGGATGGAAAAGAGAAAAGAAGGAATAGAATAAGAGAAAAAAGAAAAAGAAGAAAAGAAGAAAGGAGAGAGAGAGAGGAAGAAAAGAAGAAGAAAAGAAAGAAAGAAAAAAAAAAAGAAGAAGAAAGCATCTTTTCATTCTTATTTTTCTTTTCTTCCTTACTTTTCCAATTTCTTCTTTTCTCTTAAAATAAGGTAAAGAAGAGAAAATTTTAAAATAAAAAAGGAAGAAGAAAAAAGATTTAAACAAAAAAAAGAAAAAAAGAGAGAAAGAAGAAAAAAAAAAAAAAAGGAGAAAAGAATGTCCTTTCATTTAAAATTATTCTTCTTTCCTATTTCTTAAATTTTCTCCACACAAAGCTTCTTTAAAAAAAGGTACGATGGTAAATTTATAACTATAGTGTATTTCTTTATCCTAACCTATGCAATAATTTTTTTTTTTAATTTAACCAAAACAACATGCAACACAAAAACACAAATAACAAAACGAAAAAACACCAAACAACACAACGAACCAACAACCCACAAAAAAAATAAACACGATTACCAAATCACTGAAGACGACCCCCCCATTACGCCTTCTCAAACCCCTTCCCGGGATTCCCCAGTGAAT
>NC_051400.1:48662463-48662643 GCF_015228065.2 Penaeus monodon
CCCACCACCTTAAAGGAGGGGAAATCCGACAACCCACCCCGGGCCATAGAGGGAAAGAAAGAGAAAGAAAGAGGGGGCATCAGGGGGAAAAACGGGGGAAAAGTGCGAAAAACGGGAAAACCCTGAGAATGGCGGAAAAGGGGCAAAACGGGGCCAAAGGGGGAAGCGAGGGGAACGGGA
>NC_051400.1:48663139-48663277 GCF_015228065.2 Penaeus monodon
TTATCGGAAGTTCGGCGAATCTGGGCGAGCGCCAGGTCGTGTATGGTCGTGGCTGCAGTACGACCGGCCTGCATGCGCTCAAGGTCGAGGCAGAGGGGGGGGGCGGTCACGGCTTGCAACGGAAACCGGGCGAGAGAC
>NC_051400.1:48664601-48665477 GCF_015228065.2 Penaeus monodon
CGCGCACACGTCGCCAGTGCCCCCCCCCCCCCCATCGCAGGTCACACGGGGTCACGACCGGCGATACGTCTTCGAGCCCCGTCCCAGGAGGAGGGGGGGGAGGGGGGGTTAAGGCGTCTTCGAGCAAAACCCGCTATTCAATCTTCACGGGGAGGGGGGGGGGGTGCAAGGACGAAGGGTTGGGGGGACGAGGGAGGGAGTGGGGTATGAGAGGTGGGGGGAGAAGGGAGGGGGAGAGGCGTGAAGGGGGAGAGGGGACTGGAGGGAGGGGGACCCCAGAGGAAACAGGGGTAGGGGGAGGGGGACGCGAGGGGAGGAGGAGAGAGGGAAATGCGGTAGAAAAGGGGAAACGTGGGGAGATGGGGGAGATGAGACGGAAAGAGTAGAACACAGGAAGTAGCGGAGGCTGTGAGGAGAAGGGGAGGTGGGGGGTGAAGGGGGAGGAGGGCGAGAAGATGAGGGGGAGGGGAGAGGGGAGAGGACGAGAAGAGAGGGGGGGAGGAGGGGGACGATGGGAGAGAGGGGAAGTGGTAGGGTGGAGAGGATAAGTGGGGGAAGGAAGAGAGAGGGGAGGGGGTAAGCTGGAGGGAATACGAGGGGGAGGGGAGGGAGGAGGGAGAAGAGAAGTGAGGAGGGAGGGAGAGAGGAGGGAGAGAGGAGGGAGGAGGGGAATGCAGGAGAGGAGACGAGGGGAAGGGAGTCGGAGGCGCAGGCGGAGATGCGGCGGCGGAGGACGAGCAGGAGACGGCGATGACGGAGTGCCCTTCATTTGCATACAGACGACGGGACAATTACGAGCGCTCGTTCCCTCCGCGGCCGTGGGTGGCGGTGGAGGGAAGAGGAGGGGAAGAGAGGGAAGGGGAGGGAAGGGGAGAT
>NC_051400.1:48665770-48665837 GCF_015228065.2 Penaeus monodon
GCACGCGCCAGAGGAATACACAGTGAAGATTCTGAAGAAGAATCCGCTATAGAATCAAGTAATAGTT
>NC_051400.1:48666926-48667029 GCF_015228065.2 Penaeus monodon
GTACTAACTCCACAATTACACTTTGAACTGGAAAATAAACAGAAAACTTGACCAAACAAGACACGAAATCAAATTCCTTTCAGCAGAAGCTCAATCTACTTTA
>NC_051400.1:48667053-48667217 GCF_015228065.2 Penaeus monodon
AAAAAAAAAAGAAAATGAAATCAAAACAAATGTGCAGTTCCTGTTGTTCTCCTAATTTGAAGAAAGGTATTTCCCCGAGACACGGGGCCACGCCTGCCAAGTGGCCCCTGCTCGCGCTCACGGTGGTAGAAAATGGGAAATATGAAGGAGGGACTAAACGATTT
>NC_051400.1:48667769-48668111 GCF_015228065.2 Penaeus monodon
TTTGTCTCTCTTCGGATTCCCAGACATAAATCTGTTCCATTAAATAATTTCTTTAAGTTTGCCCGGGAAATCCATGGACATGAATCAAATGCAGAGTGGGTACGTGATCTGTTTATCTGCGCCGCAAACAACCCATCAGGAATAATAAAGGGCTTCCTAACAGCCATTTGGAAGCGATGAAACGAAAATTAAACGGAAACGTAAAAAAAAAAGAATCAAGAGTGTTGAGGAAACATACATAGAGGCACAGATGTTCCCTCTCTCACGAATAACGAATGCCCTACATGTGTATACATACATACATATCATACGCGCGCGCGTGTATACAACAAATAAATAAAT
>NC_051400.1:48668212-48668518 GCF_015228065.2 Penaeus monodon
TCGATCACTACCAAACCACCATTTTAACCCCGCCTCTTAGCCCTCTATCCGAACAAACCTCAACCCGAACCTCAGTCCGAACCCCGAAGCTTCACATCAACCTTAAAGGCTAGTGAGCGACGAGTGACGAGTGACAACTGACACTTGACACACCCTCTCCCAAGTGTCACGAACAAAAGGGGCGCTCGTGACGTGTCGGGAACTAGTCGGTCTCGCGAAGCTTCACAAGGCCGCTCGCGAACTTAGATTTGGGTTTCCCTCGGCTGTCCGGAGCTTCGGATGAACCGCTGGAACTTTGATTCAGAT
>NC_051400.1:48668887-48669209 GCF_015228065.2 Penaeus monodon
CAAGTACTTGTGTGTGTTTACGTGTATATGTATACAATAAACCGGTAAATTTATGTCAATGGAAAAGTGTGATTCATCTGATAATTTTTTTTCTCTGCATAAAAGAATACCTTTGCATTTTCTACGACCCCCCAAAGCATCAAGAAAACATAATGATTCTTCTGGAATAATAAGATAACAAATAACAATATTCCCCCCACTGAAGCTGCCTATACCAACAACGATAATAACGATGGTGGTGCAACACGACCCAGAAATATGATGGCGGTGACGACAGAAAAATATAATTTGATAAACGAATTATTAAAATTACATTTGCTAT
>NC_051400.1:48669346-48669518 GCF_015228065.2 Penaeus monodon
ACAAGCGGGAGGAAAGTATGTTTAAAGTATGTTTAATCCTTTCGTGTTATTGGAGATGTTCTTCAAATTGATTCATCAAATGTCTTATTCTTTCAGTGAAGTTGCGTAAAATTATGGAAATGTTCATCCGCAATCTATGATGGTGAAAAGTAAAGGGATAAATATGCAAAGT
>NC_051400.1:48669969-48670644 GCF_015228065.2 Penaeus monodon
ATATATGTATGTTTGTGTAAACTGCAGAAGAACAATCGCGAGACACCGCGTCCGCCCATCCACTCACCAGCATGTTTCCCAGCAGGCAGAGGCTATTTCTGAAGATTGTTTAAAAATACGACCTTCTTCTACACTCCCCCCCCCCTTCCCCCATCTTCATTTCCCTTCCCCTCCTACTTTTTTATCCCTTCCCCTCCCTCTCCCCACTCCCCTTCCTACCCTAATACCCCTCCCACCCCCTCCTTCCTTCTCCCCATCTTGGCCACCCTCCCCCTCCCCTCCCTTCCCCCCTCATTGGCCACCCTCCCCCTCCCTCTTCCACTCCTTCCCTCCTACCCATTACACCCCTCCCACTACCCCCTTCCCCCACCATCTTCACCACCCTCCCCCTCCTACCTTTCATACCCTTATCCTCCCTCTTCCCCTACCTCCGTCATCACCCCCTCCCCCCTCCCCCCACCTCCAAATCTTTACGACTGCCTCTATATCTGTGAGTAAGGAAGGGTCTGCCTTACGATTTTTTTTTTTATGATGGTTTTAGCTCATGGCATAAAATATAAGACCAGATGATAAAAAAAATAAGCTCGAATTGAGGCTTATGGAACCTTGCAATGACTAGCTTATGGCATATATTAATAGAAGAATAACGATGATAATGATTGAGATGATAATACT
>NC_051400.1:48670691-48670874 GCF_015228065.2 Penaeus monodon
GCAGTATTTGTAATAACTACAGTCAAATGATCATTACAATGATGATAAAAACGAATTAACGGTAACGAAAACGATGATACCAATTGTATATACACTATCATCATTATACACGTAACTCCATCCTTAAATAAACAGACTGTGATTATGATAAACTTCTACTTTTTCGTTTATTCAAATCTGGCT
>NC_051400.1:48671910-48672185 GCF_015228065.2 Penaeus monodon
CCCATTACCATCAACTACAACTGTCCCAGCCACAAACAGTCATCATCAACTATAAGATTATTATTATCCCCATCATAACAGTTATCGTCAGAAGTAATCTAAAGAGAACGACTCGCGTTATAAGACTTTCGCGAGGGAGTTTCAAGGCGTTTATTACACCTATCAGTGAATTCCCATAATATTTACACGGGAGGGTATACCACGGGCGAGTTTCGAGGGATGTGATCAGCTGATCCGCACGGAATTCGGAAGCATTGGATTGACCTCCGGATTTT
>NC_051400.1:48672691-48672784 GCF_015228065.2 Penaeus monodon
GCGGGCGTCGACAAGGGAACCCAAAATCACGGCGAAACTAAACTACCAGATGACTTGTGGAATTCACTACTAATGGGCTTTCGATGATAACAC
>NC_051400.1:48672859-48673816 GCF_015228065.2 Penaeus monodon
TACGGCGAAAGAAGGGTGGAAAGGAAGAAGGGGAGAGGAAAGTGGGAGATGGGCGTAAGGGTAGATAGGGTGCAAAGAGGGTGAAAAAAGGGTGAGAAAAGTACTAGATGTCAAAAGAGTAGAAAAGAAAGGAAAGGCCAAATAAGTGCGAAACAGAGGGAGATGAGGAATATGATAATAACATGACTTACGAAAAGATTTAACCCATTTTCCTTAACCTGACCCACTTAAAAATCTTTTTGTTTTCTTCTTAATACCCGTATCCTTGAGCTGGGAGAATAAAGCAAGGATATTAATGTCCGCCAAAGAATATAAACGAGAGAGTGATAAAACTCCTGTGGTTTACTAATATTTGGCGTTGGCGTCTTGGGGTGTCGCTCACGGAAGTCGCAGTCGGTAGGATCCGCCCCCGCCTGCGCGCTCCTAACTCATCGGAACTTCCTTATCTCCCTTATCGTTGTTATCTCTCTTCCATGATATTCAGCATTTTAAATGGGACATATTACGAAAATTTATGTACAAGAACAAACGAGGGGGTGTACCTGGTATCTCGAGGATGCGAATTCTTATTTTCGAGAAGGTTTCACGGCTGGTCTCAGACAACGAGAGAACTAATATGGTATTTATTATTATTTAGATAAGGAGGTTAAGTCCTGATAAGCGCTCCTCGTTTAAGCATCAAAGCCCGAGAGACGGCAAAATTAAAATGATTTTGAGGGCTCTAATCTGACAACCGGCAATATATCTTGAAGTATCTGGATTCTCCTCTTATATTTCTCCCAACTCTCAATAGATGGCGTGTCTGTTCTACGCCGGATAAATGTACTGTTGGCTAAGTCCGTCCTTCCTTTGTTGATGTTATATGCAATAGCTTCCAAAGAAAACATGAGGAAGCGGTATATATAAAGGCGATCTAAGTATCTCTTTTTCGAAAAAAGTTATTTACTTATTTTACTT
>NC_051400.1:48673848-48673970 GCF_015228065.2 Penaeus monodon
CTGAGGCCATTATACCTCGATTTACAAAGCTATTTCTCAAACTGGCTCTCAACAGACACCAGCGTAGGAATGGCGGGGGAGGAGGGTGGGGGGGATGGGTGGGGGCACGTGTCCAAGAAATG
>NC_051400.1:48674226-48674481 GCF_015228065.2 Penaeus monodon
TGGAAGACGGCGCTTAAAAAAAAAGTGGAAGACGGCGCTTAAAAAAAAAAAAAAATGGAAGACGGCGCTTAAAAAAAAAGTGGAAGACGGCGCAAAAAAAAAGGCAGCGAGAGATAGCGAGAGGAGGAATCGCTTCCGAGAAATTAGTCCTTCCGTTGCAATTGCTGCCAGAGGGAAATTTCTAACCCGAAGGAATTTTTTTTTTTTACCTGAGGGAGATTTTTACCCGAAGGATTTTTTTTTTCCTGAAGGAAA
>NC_051400.1:48674511-48674720 GCF_015228065.2 Penaeus monodon
AACCGAAGGATTTTTTTCTTTTACCCGAAGGAAATTGCTATCCAATGGAGATTTTTACCGGAGGGATTTTTTTATCCGAAGGAAATTATTTACCCGAAGGATAATTGGGTCTGGGGAATTTTCTACGAGAAGGATTCTTTTTTTTTACGCGAAGGAGATTTCTACGCGCAGGAAAATTTTACCCGAAGAAGAATTGAAAAAATTGCCAT
>NC_051400.1:48674965-48675203 GCF_015228065.2 Penaeus monodon
GCCCGTGGCATCTCGGCATTCCCTTGGCAAGTACTCGAACCCCACGAAGCGCCGTCATGTGTGCCCAGCCAGGGATGTCATGACCGGCGATGCCAGTGTGCAGTGCCCGATTATGCCAGCGTCGAGGTGTCATGTCAACTCCGTCATGTCGGGTGTTTTACAGCTGGGTGCGTGCGTGGGCAGTGATATGAGGGAAGGTGACAATAGCTGGGATGATAATGGCGGTGGCGAGGATAAT
>NC_051400.1:48675783-48675919 GCF_015228065.2 Penaeus monodon
TTAGAGGAAGAATCAAAGTCAGGTCAATAAAGGCAAGTCATTCGGGTGGGAGGCCTCAAAAATATCCTGTATGGACTTATGGCTCGAAGTTTTCTCTGTTTTGGAATACAGTCGGGTTTGAAAGGGTCGCGAGATG
>NC_051400.1:48676358-48676504 GCF_015228065.2 Penaeus monodon
GGTTAGAGGAAGAATCAAAGTCATGTCATAAAGGCAAGTCATCTCTCGGAGCTGAGATGACCTCATAAAATATCCTTGTATGGACTTTATGGCTCGAATTTTCTCTCTGTTTCTGGAATACAGTCGGTTTTGAAAGGTCGCGGAGA
>NC_051400.1:48676614-48677093 GCF_015228065.2 Penaeus monodon
GACAAGTCAAATCCACGAAAGTACACGAACATGGAAATACACGACCTTTCATTCGGCAATAAGGCATAATTAAGCTTTCTATGGTAATGGAAAAAACGTTTTATATTTCAAAATTAGTGTCTAAATGTCTAATGTCTAGATCGGAATTTCAAAACTCGAAAAACATATAACTTTCGCAAATTTCTCTTAAAACATGAAAAAAAAAGAAATCACCATGTTTTTTCGGTCATTTCTTTAGCCCAAACATGTAAACAAACGTAAACACACATTAATTTACATGCAACATAGTCCTCGAAAATCGAACCACATTGACACACACACGCAAAGATCTATTTATAATATTTCCTAGCTTCTTTGCTTCGTCTCCTTGCCTCTTCACTTCGTAGAGCAGTGACTAAAGAGAACAGGCAAATAAACAGGAACAAGCTAGTTTATTTATCCTCCCTTTAAACTGCTGGCGACTCGGCATTTACTAACAC
>NC_051400.1:48679213-48679286 GCF_015228065.2 Penaeus monodon
TCGGGATCACTGGCCTCGCAGCCTCCCGAGGCCTGTGAGGAATCCCTGCGCTCGCCCCATCTATCGGCGTCGG
>NC_051400.1:48679675-48679882 GCF_015228065.2 Penaeus monodon
GAATGGACGCACCCGACGCGCGCCTTTGTTTCGCGGAACCGAAGACTAGTTGTGAGATTTTCCTTGCCGATCGTCGAGGGGCGTGGGCTGGTGTGTGGGCGTGGGCTGGTGTGTGGGCGTGGGCTGGTGTGTGGGCGTGGGCTGGTGTGTGGGCGTGGGCTGGTGTGTGGGCGTGGGCGTCGCTTGTGGGCGCGTTATGGCGCGCGC
>NC_051400.1:48679975-48680110 GCF_015228065.2 Penaeus monodon
AATGCAAATATAAAACAAAACAAACAAATACCACAAACAACTCACATACAAACACATCACATACACAAAACACATACCCCATACACCCTTTAAAATACACATACACTAAATACACATACACACTACAACATTAAA
>NC_051400.1:48680210-48680816 GCF_015228065.2 Penaeus monodon
TATATATATAGACATATATGCAAACCTACTGAATAATCATTAAAACAATATAACTGAGACGCAACTTACGCCTTTTAAACTGCCCCAGACGGCCTCCTTGCAACGGGTCACAGGCGGCCCCAGACACACACAGGCTCTCCCGTACTTACCTGCAAAAAGGGCAAAACATTAGCATATAAGTAACAAAAGCATAAATGACCGACATAGACTGATGTGACTTGACACCGTGACTCACTTGATGGACCAACGCCCATCCGGAAGTGACAGAGATGATGAATGCAATTTAAGAAGGAAATTAGTAACCATCAGTCATACCTCTAGTGGGATTATCATTTGACTGTTGCTTTGTAACTGTTTGACAAATCTCACTTAAAATAGCTTATACATAAATTGTCTTGTATGTAGTATATCTTATATGCAAATTGCCTTATATGCAGAATATCTTATATGCAAATTGTCTTTTACGTAGAAAATTTTATATAAAAATTATATGTAGAATGTCTTACATGCAAATTGATTTATAGGTAGAATATCATATATGCAAATTATCTTATACGTAGAGTAGCTTATATACAAAAGTCTTGTATATAGAATATCGTACACGTA
>NC_051400.1:48680866-48681145 GCF_015228065.2 Penaeus monodon
AATCGACGGTCTCTTAAAATCTAAATAAGATGAAACCTACCTATTTAAACGCGTAACAAATTAATCGGTTCAATTGCAAGACAGACAGCAGATGTTAGACCAAAATTGCACCAAAGCATGCGATGAATTAGACTTTTATCCCGTAACTTCAGAGGGTAACCATCTATGTTGCAATTATGGCGACATGCGTAACTCGTGCAATGAGTGCTCAGTGAGACTAGCAGACATACCAACGCTTACATTAACACACACGTACAGAATAAATAACGAGGCAGATCA
>NC_051400.1:48681600-48681820 GCF_015228065.2 Penaeus monodon
CGCACCCCCTCATTTCCCTGATCATTTCCCGAGCCTCAATTTCCCCTCGATTTCCAGACCATTTCCCCCCCTCCCCCCCTCCCCTCGAGGCCGACTGCTCTCTCTCGAACGGCGCGATTTCCAGACCTTGACGAGGCGGACCTTACGTCGAGGAGGAGAGGGAAAATGTTCATACCGCTTTGTTTATGAATGAATGAATGGGCGCGAGTGAATGGAAGGG
>NC_051400.1:48682289-48682514 GCF_015228065.2 Penaeus monodon
CCAGCGCAAGAATAACTGGAAAGGAAACAAGGAAACAATAATAAAATCACGTTATTATTAATTGGATTATGAAATATTACATCATTCTCAGTAATAATTGGATTATAAGATATTAAGTACAAGTATTAAGATATAAGTATTAAGATATAAGTAAGTATAAGTATCAAGATATAAGTCGTTATTTTAATTGGATTATAAGATATTACATAATTATCAGTAATTTGC
>NC_051400.1:48682920-48683843 GCF_015228065.2 Penaeus monodon
AAACGGACCACTATAGAGAGAGAAACAATCACTTAGGCCTATACAAACACCGGGCGATACACTCGGGCCTTTCACGAACTCACTAACTCAGCGGGAGGGTGACTTAAGCACTTTTGAGGGGGGGGAGGGGGGGAAAGAGGGGGAGGAGGGAGAAAAGGGGGGGGGAGGAGGGGGAAAAGGGGGTGGGATGAGGGGAAAAAAGGGGGAGGAGGAGGGGGAAAAGGGGTGGGGATGAGGAAAAACAGAGGGGGAGGAGGGGAAAAAGGGGTGGGGGATGAGGGGAGAAAAGGGGTAGGGGTGGAGGGGAAAAAAAGGGGAAAAAGGGGTGGGGGAGAAGGGGAAGGGAAAAAATGGGAGGAGGAAAAAAACGACTGAGAAGGGGAAAAAAGGGGGGAGGGAAGACAAGGAGGAGGAAGATGAAAAAGAAGGAGGAAGAGGAGAAAGGAGGAGGAGGAAGGGGAAAAAGGCAAGCAGAGGAAGAGGGGAGAGCAGAGGGAAGTGTCCAGTTTCACTTCCCTTTCCCTTTCTCTGAACGAGGTCCTATGACGTGGATCTTTAAATAAAAGGCTTGTATCACAAATAAAAGGCTTGTATCTTAAATAAAAGGCTTACATTTCCGTTAGATTTTTTTTATAGTCTTTGTATTTTGAGGAATATGTGATTTTAAGTAATAAATATAATGGATAACATAGTTTTTTGTTGTTGTTTCTTGCCGTATTGATATATAAGATTTAAAAGAAAAGGAAATTAAGATTTTCACGAAATATCTACCTATAATTTGTCCTTATTTGTCCGTTACGTCAGTCCTCATCTTCCTCGTGTTTCTTCTTTACTCACAATAATATATGCGATAAGGTGATAACGTTACCGAGCTGTGAGAGGTTTAATTTGACGTTTAAAAAAAGGATGAAGTCTGGTAAGCG
>NC_051400.1:48683866-48684188 GCF_015228065.2 Penaeus monodon
AAGCATTTTTTTGAAACGGTGTCGCGAGTTGCCAATTCGTGGCCCCGAATTACCATATTAATTGCAGTCATATTTAGATATTTGGGCTTCTTTTATTAACAAAGCGATATTAGATTTTCATTGAATACCGATACGACTAATGTATTAAAAATAAGATCGAATTGGAAAATTTGGTAAAGAGAGAGAGAAAAAAAATGGGGGGGAAAAAAGACAGAAAATAAGATGAATCGGCAACTCATCAGCGCGAAGGAGAGACGAGCTTAAGAAAATTCTTGGCGACGAATCAGCTTTTCCTCTTTCTTTTGGCGCCGAGAAAACACTG
>NC_051400.1:48684433-48684667 GCF_015228065.2 Penaeus monodon
ACGTCGCCCATCTGACA
Source organism: Penaeus monodon (assembly GCF_015228065.2). Lineage (NCBI taxonomy): Eukaryota > Metazoa > Arthropoda > Malacostraca > Decapoda > Penaeidae > Penaeus > Penaeus monodon. The sequence goes on from NC_051400.1 coordinate 48,684,451, forward strand.
CGAGGCTTACCTGTGGCGTCGACGCCACGTGCGAGACGCGGGCGAAGGCGGCGGCAAACCTTGGTGAATGAAATTGACAGATGTAGCCTAAGCTTTCTTCCTCTTCCTCTCCTCTTCCTTTCGGTCTCTGTATCTATTCATCTGTTCGTCTTTCTTTCTTTCCCTCTCTCTTCTTTTCTTTCTCTCTATTGGTCTCTAGTTCTATCTGTTTATCCTT
>NC_051400.1:48684789-48684909 GCF_015228065.2 Penaeus monodon
AATAATTCAGGCAGCAAGACCCTGTCTCCCCCTCCTCCTTCCCCGCGATCATTCGAATTTCTCACAATTGCCGTTTTTTCTAAATAAAAAGGCAACTGACACGACACAAATCTCTTGCAC
>NC_051400.1:48684953-48685058 GCF_015228065.2 Penaeus monodon
AGGGAATGAGTCTCGAAATGACCGTTTGTTTGTAAACTTTAGGGTGAGTGATAATTTGAGTTGAGTTGAGAATGCGCTGACATGAAGGTCTCGTGTGCGTTTGAG
>NC_051400.1:48685550-48686097 GCF_015228065.2 Penaeus monodon
TGTGCACATAGATACACCTCTACATTACACTCGCCCAATTACACCTTTATACTCGGTCTGTGATCTGTGCGGGGCGGGGCGCGAGGAGGGAGGGAGACCCCTCGTGGGAAAAGCCGGAAATATCAAGCCGTGTTATTTTCGGACACGAGGAGGTATATTTGTTACAAAGTATCAGAGGTTCCCGCGTAAGAGGAATTGCTAATTATGAATATAACTATTTCTTATTGTATTTTGATTCAGTTTCTTTTTTTCGTATATTCTTTTCTTTTTCTTTAATTATCTGTTATGTCTTGTTCTCCCATTTTCACATTTGTTTCCCTGCTCTTCTTCTCTCTTACCCCCCTCCCCCCCTCCAATCGTCCCTGCCTTGTCACGCTCTATTTATAGAAAAGGGAAGGAGAGGAAAATAGAAGTGGAAATTTTACTCAGAGTCAGCCTGAGTGATCCGAGTGCGTGCGTGCAAGGGAGGAATTTTAATATGCGTGTAATTAAATATGCATGTTAGTAATTACGTTTAGCATATTTACACGTAGGCACACACACCATA
>NC_051400.1:48686545-48687046 GCF_015228065.2 Penaeus monodon
AGCGTCAGACAGAACGAACAGCCAGTTAAAAGTGTCAACAAACAGGAGAAATACGAGATATATCTGAAGCCTGGACCAAAAACCACTAAATTTTTGTTTTTTCGCGAATGAATATACTTTGCGTTTTTTCCTTTTGGTGTTTTTAGCGTTGTTTTGTTTGTTTATATTTTGTTTTTAGTTGTACCTGATATATGGCAATGTTTCGGTTTACCTGTCTTTAATTTCGTGGTTTGAATAATGTTTAAAATTTCGAGTTCTAAGCTTATTCGTTTTTCGTTCGTTTTGACTTAGATTAAAACACGAATATGATTTACTTTTATTACAAATCTAAGATTATTTATCTTTTCTTTTTAATTAAAGTTTAATGGAGCTTTTAACGTCAAATTATGATCACAGAAGAAAATCAATTTGCATAAAGTTGCATGATATAAAATAATGACTTAACTTAATCTGCGCCTTATTCTTGCATAATTGGTGAAATTGTCCAATTTCTGATACATT
>NC_051400.1:48687132-48687430 GCF_015228065.2 Penaeus monodon
GAAAGAAACACGACAGAGACAGATGATAATTAAGATAATAATCTTCTCAGCACCCCCCTCCCCCACAACGAAAGGGTGAAAGGGGCAAGGGAAGCGCGGCGATTGTCTCAAGATGGAGTCGCGTTAATCGTTCGTGTGGCATTTGTCTCAAAACCTCCGCCAAGTCTTCTTCTTGTCCTTGGCAGATGCAGCCGCTGATGAATGGACTCGGCAAGGCGAGAGGGCGAGGCGCTGCGGCGAAGCGGTGGGCGGTCGGGGGGAGGGGAGTTAAATGCACGCACGCACACACACGCATATG
>NC_051400.1:48687747-48687859 GCF_015228065.2 Penaeus monodon
AGCATATTAGAGGGGGAAGAGAGAGCATATAAGGAGGGGAAGGGAGCACCTATGAGAGGGGAGAGCATTGGAGGGGAGTAAGAGCGAGCATGAGAGGGGGGGGGAGGAATTT
>NC_051400.1:48687890-48688010 GCF_015228065.2 Penaeus monodon
TGAGAGTTTGATGAAGAGAAAGGAGAGTGATTGCAATGACAGCAAGCGAGTGAGTTGAATTAGTGAGTGTCTGTAAGTACGCAGGTATGTCAGTAAGTGGTCGTGGCTGTGTATGTATAT
>NC_051400.1:48688407-48688618 GCF_015228065.2 Penaeus monodon
ATCCCATCACCTTCGCAAAAATGTCAGTCAAATGCCAGGCGTCGAAAGGGATCAGATCCCCTTTAAAGCTCAAGCGCCTCTTAGATCAACCCACCAAAGACCTATTTTTTCCACGTGAATGCATTCCGACGCGCGACCATGAACGCTTGTTTTCCTTATAGATCTATGAATGAAATCGGGTCCCTGAACTTTGTCAACAAAGCTGGAAGGT
>NC_051400.1:48688883-48688967 GCF_015228065.2 Penaeus monodon
AAATAAGAGAGAGAGAAAGTGAAGAAATAACACAGGGACAACGAAAAAAAAAAAACGATATGTAAGTACCAGAAAAGGCAAAGT
>NC_051400.1:48689680-48689991 GCF_015228065.2 Penaeus monodon
CCATCGTTCTAATTGATCTATTGAATTATGCCTAATTCATAAGTCAAAGGGGAAAAAAACGAAGAAAAATGAAGAAAAAAAATTTTGTCACCCCCAAATTACGTCATCATAAGGCTTGTGTGACGTCATAACGCGAAGCCGAACTTGGCAAAGTATTTTTTTTTCTCATTCCTCTTCTTTTTTTTATGTTGCTGATTTAGATGAGTGGAGCTAATATGAAGTTTGTATCTCGGTCAAACACCTATGGTTTCTCTATCACTCCTTTGGGAGTAGACAGATATGGATATAGTGATAGCATGATAGACGGATTA
>NC_051400.1:48690299-48691144 GCF_015228065.2 Penaeus monodon
ATCGAAAGTATAGACGCAGACACATCATTATGGGCCAGTGTCACATCATCTTTGAAATTCTCTGGAGTCCAATTACGACGTAAGCAATTGAGAACAAAGTGTCAATCTCAATGACAATCAGTTGCCACGTACTAAAAATGTTCTCCGTGAAGAACGAGGCTAATGCACCAACTGCCAAAAAACTATTCACAAAAACGAAAAAGAAACCTAAGTATGTTACCGACGCGAAATTTGACTTAGTAATGCAGATCCCAATAAACGGGCAGTGTCCAAGGCCGTTAGTGATGCAACCATGACGGGGGTCACCGTGAACAGAATTATGGAGTCGCATATCTTCACAAGTATTACAGTATTTCAGATGGTCAGCCCTCATAGAGATGAAATCGAAAGTTTTGTCCATATTGAGATACTCCGGGATTCTGTTCCTAGAATCAAGAATAGTAATGCAGTGAAACAGATCGTGAAAAATGACATTAACATACAAAAAACTATTGCATAGACTGCAGGCTCCATAGGCAACACATGGATGAAGTTATTTAGCGTTGTCCCCAAACAGGCTGTGAGTACTGATCTTGTAGGGTTACCATTACCGAACCCCCGATGAAAGAGTGGACACGCTTTCCACGGGATGTAACGAAGTGTTCTGTTGCCTTATGGAAACATATTAGTAAAGATATTTGGAGCAACTGATATCTTGTAACCAGAATAAAATAGGATGATAAGCAGGAGAGCTAAAAGACACAATAACAATGCACCCGTCATCCCTCTCCAGATGCTGCTTCGCCATCCTGTTCTGCTGTTGCCTCTTGAAGGTCAAAGAAATTTCACGGTAAAAAGGAGGTAAT
>NC_051400.1:48691271-48691397 GCF_015228065.2 Penaeus monodon
TTGTATGAAAACATGTCCAAAAGGAAAGATAGTGTGTGAAGAGAGGAGAGATAGAATGACAGAGGGAAAAAACATGATGCTAAACGCTAAACGGGACACAAAAAAATTCCAAGAGAACCAGTAACC
>NC_051400.1:48691461-48691849 GCF_015228065.2 Penaeus monodon
TAATATATGACAATATTCTTCATTGTAAAAACCAAAGAGAAACACCTAGACAAAAAATATGAACAAGTGAACAATGAACAAGCCAGTGCGATGGGAAGCGAGCCGAAGATGCGCAACATAAATCGCAATGTGACGCGCAACATGACGCTCAACATAACGCGCAACACGACGCTCAACGTGACGCGCAACAAAGCGCAATGTGACGCGCAACATGCAAACAACAACGAATCAGCAAAAGCCTGTTGCACGACCCGTGTAACAATCCGCTGCAGGGGACGTTCAGCGTCGCAGATACTATCTTCAAAGTGAAAAGAGGGAGAATGGAAAAAAAAGACAAAGAGAAATGAACTGGAAGAAAACCGTAATGATCTGTGTTTTCTTAAATAAT
>NC_051400.1:48692105-48692817 GCF_015228065.2 Penaeus monodon
AAAAACAAAAAAACAAAACAAAACAAAGGAAGAAGGAGCATGAAGAAGAATTGGAGGAAGTATGGAGAACGAAGGAGAAAGCGAAAAGACCAGCCAAGGAAAAAATGAAGTAGGCAAATAAATAAAAGAAACGTAGGTCGAAAAAAATAAAAGAAACAGATAGAAAGAAAGAAAGAGGAAAAAAAGGAATTTTAAAATTTAAGAGACGCCCTGACGATATAAAACCACTGATAAGGAAACACTGACCATTGCATATGCAGTTGCAAATTCTTATTCAACAGGATATAAAATCACTTCAGAATTTTATATAACTCTAACACAAACACTTTTATAACGTGGGTGGGTTATCCCCTATTGTCGCAAACAGTTTTATGAAATAAAACACTATCTCAATTCAATGCGCTGTTTTATGCAAATTTCCAAGGAGTGAAATGAAGCAAAGCGGAAAGAGTAGCATTAATGATAAAGATTTATTTATCAAAATTTTGAAAAGTGTTAATGAATTTTACCTTAGACTAAATACTTGACTATTATTTTCACATTGCAGAAAACAACAGGGATACGCGGAAGATTGCAATTTTTGTTATTGTTTTTTGATTTAGCAGAATTACCAGGTCATGTGTGTATGCTTATCCATGTCTCTCTGTCTGTATTTATACGACTATTCACGTGTAGACTCATAATAATATACTTGAATGCATGTAGAGAAAAG
>NC_051400.1:48693055-48693147 GCF_015228065.2 Penaeus monodon
CCATAAACAATAAAAAGGGGAAAAAATCCCCGGCGGAACGAGGCTATTGAGAACCCATCAAAAATCTTCCCGAGAGAGAACGCGGTCCATCC
>NC_051400.1:48693845-48694168 GCF_015228065.2 Penaeus monodon
GACAACGAATAATCAACAACAACCCACGGGCTCCTGACACCACGCCTGACACGTGACACTGTGACCTGACCTCTGAATAAAGGAAATGACACTTTATTCTGACCTTCCGTTTCACTTCCTCTTCTTCAAGTTTGTCAGAAGTGGAGGTAATGACGCGGAAAATGAGAAGAGAGAAGAGGAGATAATTAGGGGAATATCAAATAAATGGATAATGGAGTGTGGTAAGGAAGGATGGAATAAGGAAATAGGAAAGGGAAACAAGAAAAAGAAACGAATATAGAAGGAGAGAAGGTAATAATCAATAAACACAGAGCGATAAACAA
>NC_051400.1:48694666-48694900 GCF_015228065.2 Penaeus monodon
AGAAAGACACACAATACCACCAACGAGAACAAGTCAAAAGAAAAAAAAAAGAATCTCCAGCACGAGATGAAGAGAACAGAAAAAGCCACCACGCTAATCCGCCCCGAGACAGCGCTGGGAGATTCCCGATCCGCCTCGACCCAATTCGCGGTCAGAAAGGAGAATGAACTTCGATGCAAAGCCGAGTCACACTCGTAACCCTTAAACCTGTCTAAGCGTTGTTGTTCAGCTTCT
>NC_051400.1:48695153-48695241 GCF_015228065.2 Penaeus monodon
TGTATCTCGTCTCGCCGCCACGACTCCCAGCATTCCGACGAAACGCTAATTCTTGAGGTTTACACAGCTATAAAACAACACCTTTGAA
>NC_051400.1:48695287-48695444 GCF_015228065.2 Penaeus monodon
TCCGAACCTGTGAAAACCTTCTAGAACCTCCGAACACACTTGGGAGGAACTACGATCTATGCTGGGTCCCCGCTCGTCTGCCCTGTGATGTAGCTGTGTAAATAACCTCATGCTCTAACCTGTACACACATGGACTCTCGTGGGCATTACTGGGGAT
>NC_051400.1:48695830-48695916 GCF_015228065.2 Penaeus monodon
TGTTCAAATCGTTTAACAAACACAAAAGCGTCGAAAAAATGACAAGGCAATATGGACGTAACATTTTCACGTTTTCCGACTGTGAG
>NC_051400.1:48695956-48696048 GCF_015228065.2 Penaeus monodon
TGATCAAGTAATGTTGTGACAGATGGTGCGGGGAAAATACTTCTTCATTTACATATAACACGATCTATGTTATTTTAGTGGAAGAAATTGAG
>NC_051400.1:48696260-48696438 GCF_015228065.2 Penaeus monodon
AGCCGATCGGCAGAGAAGGAAAAGGGAAGACCTGGCCCTGACGACCCAGCTCCTCCTGCTGCGCCCTCTGCTGCCACGCTGGGAAATAAATCGCCGAAGTCTTCACCTGTCGCGCTCTTATGTCATATTAACTAATTCTTGTCAAAATCTCGCGGCCACGCCCACTCAGGTGACATCT
>NC_051400.1:48696769-48697609 GCF_015228065.2 Penaeus monodon
CTCGTGACAATGAGAGAAAAAGAAATATATATATATATAAGAAGATCCTTGAGCTTATGACGTCACTGAGAGATGTATGTTCAAGTAGTCTGAACTCGATGAGAGCTTTTGTTGAACACTGAATATCATGTCCTTGTTCAATGATATATTAATTTGTTTCAGTGACTTCCTATTTTCCATTCGTTGCTCATTTCTTCATTTTTCTTCCATATCTGGGTAGTCGTCCTTCATTTTACCAATTATTCACAATGAATAAATTATTTTCCCATATATTTTCGTTAAACATCACACCCCACTTTGCTAATCCTTAATCTTAAATTATTATGTATATGTATTTTTTTCATATATCTTCTGTATCAACAAAGAATACCGATTTATTCTTATCACACCATTTTCTGTACGCCATGTCAGATCACTGCCTATTTATACTCTAAAAATAGTAACCATATCAACCATTTACTATTTTCAGTCAAAGCTATTACCATTCCAGTTCCTTCTAAGTCTGCCTACCATACTCTCCTGTTTCTCTACCATCCCATTTCCTCTTAAATCTGCATGCCATAGTCTTCTGTTTCTCTACCATCCCATTTCCTCTTAAATCTGTCTACCATACCCTTAAGCTTATCTACCATTCCATTTCCTCCTAAATCTGCCTACCATACTCTCCTGTTTATCTACCATCTCTCGACACCATTTCTTGTCACATCCTCTGCCAGTCCCACCATTTCATGTCTTGAGAAATACCTCAATGTGTACTGCTATTCTGACCCTAAATATTTCTCGCTAAAGAACATTCATTTTCTCTTGGGAACATTTCCACACATTTTTTCTCTGTTCCCT
>NC_051400.1:48697988-48698058 GCF_015228065.2 Penaeus monodon
ACGGAGTCGTTAATTTCTTCTCGAAAAAGAAGTACGAGGAAGAATAATGAAAGGAATTCTTTGGTAATGT
>NC_051400.1:48698646-48698888 GCF_015228065.2 Penaeus monodon
AGTACCCATCAAGTACAGTACCTGAGAAAAAAAAGAAAAAAACTTGTATTAACATCAGAAAGTTACAGAAGTCAGCAGATATACGCTCTTCATGGTTCTCTCTCGTCTTGAAAAAATCGTTACTTTTTTCTTTCTCTTTACAGGATTTTGCGTTCATGATTCTGTTCACCAATGACTGTCGGAAGCCGGGAAGACCATTGGTAAGTTTACACACGCTGAGACACACTTACGAATATGTATGG
>NC_051400.1:48699734-48699860 GCF_015228065.2 Penaeus monodon
TCAGCTCGGTTACCTGTCTCTGGAGTTCGTCAGCCTGGCACTGGCATCGAGTGCCGTCCAAAAGACTAGAATTCTACCAACATGACACCAACGTCTTTGTTTTCCTCATTTACACATATTACGAGC
>NC_051400.1:48699984-48700261 GCF_015228065.2 Penaeus monodon
CTTAAAGATAAACAAAAACATTACCTCTATCGCCCACACCCACACCGCCATGCAAAAGACAAACAGACGTGTCTCATTTCAAGCGACGAGGTGTGAGGATAAAGAACAGCACGGGGAATGTGGTATGAGGCATGAGGCGAGTGTGTGAAGCCGGTCCTTGCGCCTGATACATCCCCAGGGCCTTTTTATAGCAACAGTTCGTCACCTGAAGACGCGTCCTGCTACAGGCTGGGGCGAGCGACGGGAGCCAGAACGTGCCTCATCCTCGCTCCCGCCG
>NC_051400.1:48700981-48701404 GCF_015228065.2 Penaeus monodon
CAAGTTTCATCGCCTGAACCCCATTTCCATCTCCTTCTTCGTCAAACTGATTAATATCATGTCTTTATTTCTCCGCCTTACTCAATTAATTTTCTCTGTCGATGTTTATCATTCGAAATGATCTCTTGCTTTAATTTATTATGCAAACATTTATCATTTTAATTTCTCTCTCATGTTATTTTTTTTTTAAAGCTAAATGTCATTCACGTCGCTTCCGTTAATGCTAATTGATTTTTCACGTGTCTTTGCGTTTAAATTCGATCCTTATTCGAATACGAAAGCGAGATGATAATATGAATTAGTGAAGATGAGGGTATGATGATAATTGTAATAAAAGCGATGGTATGAATGATGGGTAAAAGTGAAATGACGATAAAGAATGAGAGTTAAGATAAATGGATAAGAAATATGTTTGCAGTCTGA
>NC_051400.1:48701801-48702666 GCF_015228065.2 Penaeus monodon
ACACAAAAAAACAAATAAACAACAACAACGAAACCGACCTAAAAAAAAAAAACAATAATAAGTAAATAAATATATAATAATCATAAAAATAATAAATAAAATAAAAATATAATAATAAAAAAATATATATATATAATAAAAAAGACAAACAAACGACAAATGAATAAATAAATGATAATAATAAAGACATGAAAAGCCCTTCAAAGCAAAGACAAATTCACGCCCCCCCCCCCCCCCTTGGAGTCCCCAATCGACGTCGGGAATTAATGAGCGGCGTTCGATCCCGCGGACCCTGAGGAGGAGCGATGGCGGGTCCGATTAGGGGATGGGGGGCTGAGGGGGCTGGATGGGGAGGACTGGGGGGGTCTGAGGGGGTCGTTGAGGGGGCTGGGGGGTGAGGGGGCTGGGGGTGGAGGTCTGTGGGGGCTGGGGGGTGAGGGGCTGGGGGGGAGGTCTGTGGGGGCTGGGGGTTCTGAGGGGGCTACAGGGGGGGTGAGGAGGCTGGGTAGGGGGGGTCTGGGGGGCTGTTATTGTTTTTTTGTCCTAAATGTTGTTACTATTATTTTTTTTTTTATTTCTACTGTTATTTTCCATTTTTTGATGTTGCAGTTGTATAGATGTTGTTGTGGATGTTGTTGTCGTCTCCTTGTTCTTCATACAAATGTTGTTATTCGTACTGTTATAGCAGTTTTTTGTTTTTGTTCATGTTGTATTTGTTGCTAATGATGTTTTTATTGCATAATCTCTCTGTTACTGTTGTTGTTATTGCAGTTGTTGAATTTCTTGCTGCTTTTGTTACTGTCTTTGTTACTGTTGTTTTGCTGAAGATATTGTTGTTATTGTTATTGTTCTTATGGCTGCAGGT
>NC_051400.1:48702697-48702764 GCF_015228065.2 Penaeus monodon
CAGTAAATATAATCTACACATAAATTAATCAACCTCTTTATTTGTCATAATTACTAAATAAAATAGT
>NC_051400.1:48703335-48703599 GCF_015228065.2 Penaeus monodon
GACATTTCTACTGCTGTTACCGTTGCTATAAAAACAATACTTCTACAACCATAATTAGTACAACTTGTGCTACGGCTTATATTGTGATAAAAAAAGCAGCTGTTGCCACCTCTTTCTTGCTAAAAAGATGATACTATTGCTACCTTTACTGTTATTAGTGCTGCTGCTAGGACAATATTTACATTTCTTTTTTTTTTTTGATGGCCTGAGGTCCTTTTCCTTGTAGTTAATTTTACATCAGCAGCAACATTATCAACATCTATG
>NC_051400.1:48703814-48703936 GCF_015228065.2 Penaeus monodon
AAACAACGTGAGCAATAGCGATCACCTATTAAATAAAAGCGTTAGATAAAAAAAAATCAGCAATAACTGACAACAGCAATGGTTCTAGATATAACCAAATCAGAAACAGTAATAAAGTATAG
>NC_051400.1:48704117-48704271 GCF_015228065.2 Penaeus monodon
GCAAAGTCCAAAAAAAAAGGCCACGAGAGGGCGAGCGTCCCTTGTCAACGCCAGAGAGCTTTGGAAAGCACTTATCGCCACGAACCGACGACTTCTTGGCGACCGACGCTGCTCTACGCGAACGAGCGGTCAGGCGGTCAGAAATAGTGCGAGG
>NC_051400.1:48705275-48706075 GCF_015228065.2 Penaeus monodon
CAATAGTAGTAATAAAAAAAAAATATCCATGAACGAAAAATGTGATTGACACTAAAACAGAAGAAAACAAACAATAACAACAACAGAAAACGAGATAGCAACACAAACCAATAAAGATTAGAGAAGAAAGAATGGAAAAAAGAAACACAAGAACGAAATCAAACAACGAAGAAGAAGAAGAGGAAAAAAAAGAGAGAATGAGAGAGATGAAAAGAGGAGGACATGTTTCAAACCTGTCGCTTCCTCGTTATCTCCGATGCCTTACGCTTGTCAAAACAGCTCTTAAGGACTACGTGCCCTCCCCCCCTCCTCTCTCCTCCCCCCTCCCCCTTCCTCTCTCTTCCCCTCCAACCTCCCCTCTTCCTCCTTCCCCTCACCCACCTCCCCTCCCACTCCCCTCCCCCTACTCTCCCTCCCCTCCTCCCTCCCCGCCCTCCCCTCCTTCCGCCCCTCCCTCATCTCCATCCTTCACCCTCTCCCCCTCCCTCCTACACCCCCGCCATCTCCTCTACTCCTCTGCCTGCACTCTAAATTCTCCCTCCCCTTCCTCATCTCCTCCCCCCCTACCCTCACCCCCTTCCTATCGGACTCCTTCTCAACCCCTTCCTCTCTCCCCTACCCTTCCTCTCTCCTCTCCTCCCTCCCTCCCCCTTCCTCTCTCCTCCCCTCCCCTTTCCTCTCTCCTCCCCTCCCTCCTCCCTCTTCCTCTCTCCTCCCCTCCCCCTCCCTCTTTCTTCTCCTCCCCCCTTCCCTCCACGCCCTGCAATTCACATCTCCTGCTCGCGAATTATACCTCTTTG
>NC_051400.1:48706112-48706263 GCF_015228065.2 Penaeus monodon
AAGAACCATCAGGGAAGAATAACAGGTATTAATAGAAAGCATTTTGAAAGGGTTTCTATTTCTCGGGTGCCTTGGGGGGGGAGGGGGGGAGGTCGAGTTCGGGGCGTGTTCTCCACTCGGTCCGGTCCTCACTTGCCAAGTGCGATAAACA
>NC_051400.1:48706596-48706741 GCF_015228065.2 Penaeus monodon
GCATTTCACATCCATCTGTGCGTCTGCTTTGACAATCGAGAGGTTGGGTAAATGTACGTCACAGATTGTCTGCTTCTAACGCTTTCCTAAAATTAAGAGACGGAGATAAGGCGCAGGATGAAGATGAAAGAAGCGTGGATGAAAT
>NC_051400.1:48706920-48707092 GCF_015228065.2 Penaeus monodon
AGACGAATCAATAGTCGCGTCTGAAAAAAATATGCATATATTGGTTTCCTATTACAAACAGTTCGGAACAACCCTCCCCCCCCTCCAAAGAAAAAGAAAAAAAAGCAGTAAACACACTTCACACAAAAACAAACCCATAAACAAACAAACAAAAATCAAACAGCATGCACAA
>NC_051400.1:48707191-48707353 GCF_015228065.2 Penaeus monodon
ATATGTGAATAAAACAAGAATTTAAGAATTAAGAATCTAAGCCTCTAAGAATCTCTTCCTTGATCTAAATGCTTGATTCTCTCCTCCTTGGATGTCGAAACACTACCCAGATGTTCATTAAAGGTTTTCCTTCAGCGTTACTGAGTCAGTGTCTTTGCACGT
>NC_051400.1:48707387-48708102 GCF_015228065.2 Penaeus monodon
GGGGGGGGGAGGGGTTGATCTGGTTTAGTATACATGGTTGGAAAATATTTTATATTTCTATTTTTTTAAGGAAAGGGACGACGTTTTCTTTAAATGGATCGTTAAGAGGGAAAGGGTTGGATACTGGCTGGCCTTTCTTGAAAAAAAAGGAAAACTGAAGATCACATGACGTCTACACAAAACCATTTCCGAGAGCCGTCCCTTGGAACACCGGAGTGCATGGAAGGGGATGGAATTACTCGAGGGAAGACAGCGACGCCAAGAGGCGAGCGGGAGAGGGCCACCAAACACCAGCTCGGAGCCTGACCTATTGGATGTGGTACCGACAGCATTACACGCGTTCATCTCGCCGTTGTGATAGCAAGCGCCAGCCGCCTTTCAACTCTATCAGCAACTACAGGTGATATTTACATGTCTCCGCTCAGAAGAAGGGTTGAATCGTCATCTCCCATGGCCCCAGCATCACTTATGGGCTAACCCATGGCCCTGCAGCCGGGCCTATGTGATCCTCGGGAGGTAGGCCTACGGCCCGGGGGGGAGGGGCGAGGTCGACCTCTTCCCGGGAAACGGAAGGCGGCGAAAGTATATCCAGGCGAAGGGCCGCTGTCGCTCACTCTCGTGAACGCACACTCAAGCTTCTTTGTAACATCACCTTTTCTGAGCACCTATCTCTTATCTATTCAGCACTGCGCTCACACTGCACACACTTGTTGCT
>NC_051400.1:48708170-48708780 GCF_015228065.2 Penaeus monodon
TTCTCCACTTCCACTTTCCACTGCACTGTACCTCCTCCACCACCGAGGTACCTCTCAGCCTCCACTATTACGTCCCTGGATGGATCACCACGCCCTTGCGGGCTCGTGGGTGGGTATGGGCGGGGAGGAGGGCGAGGAGGAGAGGGGGGATGCCCTTCGAGGGCCTATGACCGCACGTGGCACTCGCAAGGGGCACTGCAGGCACCTGCTTTGCCGAGAGAAGGATGACCACCACACTCGCCGCTTCTCTCTCTCTCTCACTCCACCTTCAGGCGAGTCGCTACCCTCCGCGCTCAGCTCGGCCGTCTGGGCCCGAGGCTATCTATCGAGGCGCTTTCTCTTCGATTCGCTTCACTCCCCCTGGAGGAGGCCTTTTCGCCGCCGCATGCCCGCACGTGGCCGCAGGTGAGGAAGCCCGAGGAGGCGCCGCAGCGGTGTTCATGTCACGACCGAACCAGCAACTGCCTCGCTCCGCTCGACACGCACAAGGGGACAGAAATAACCCGCCTCTGTTTTCCCGGCCTCCCTCGCCGACCGAGATGGCCCTCTCCCTGCCGCTGGTCAGGCCTGGGCACTGCCCCTCCCCTCACGCTGACCTGCACTCCGATGC
>NC_051400.1:48708905-48709377 GCF_015228065.2 Penaeus monodon
TGCCCTTTTGGACACGCCCACTTTCCTGTACCCGGACCTGCCCCTCTTTAGCTCATCGGCCCGCCCACACCGTTGCCCGCCGCGTGTTCTCTCTCCCATACTCGTATTCCTGGTCCCTGTTCTTCTCTCTCTCTTCTCCGTGTTCTTTTTAATCCCCCGTCCGTGTTCTCCTCAATCATCCTCCCCCCTCTCCCTCGTTATTCCTCTTCACTCCCCTCTAATTTTTCGTGATCCTCTTTCTCCCCAAACTCTGCGTGTTCTTTTCTCCCCAATTGGGTCCAGCTCCCCCCCCCCCCGCCCGGGTTCATCTTCTTTCTACTCGTATTTTTCTGCTCCCGCCCACACGCCGCCCATATCTCGTCTGATCGCGTTCCTCCTCCTTTCCCGCCCATGTTCATATCTCTTTTCCCTCCCACTCATGTTCTTCTCCCCCCCCCCACCCACCCACGCCCACGCCCATGTTCATCTCATT
>NC_051400.1:48709414-48709727 GCF_015228065.2 Penaeus monodon
AATCTCGCGATCCTTCAGCTAAATCAACGCCTTCCGTCGACTCTTAAATTCTCACGGCACCGCCCACGAAACAGGTCCCCGCCCACCTTGTCCTGGCGCCACGCCCACTGCCATGCCCCTACTTCCAGACCTCCTTCCTCTTCCTTCCAGTTTCTCTTCCTCTTCTTGCTGTTTATTTCGCTTCCTCATTTGTCCTCATTCGCTTCCTCGTAAGTTCTCAAAATCTCCTCTGTTTTCTTCCTTTCCTTTCTTCGTCAGCTTCGTGTTTTGCTTTTGTGATTCCCGTCGGCGGAGTGTGTCTGCGGTCAGTGCG
>NC_051400.1:48709921-48710336 GCF_015228065.2 Penaeus monodon
AAAGAATAGATTGAATTTCAAGCCAAATCTTCGAAATCGCCCAAAAAACTATAGAATTAAAGATTTACTCGTGTATTAATTTACCTCGCAATCACACCCCCCGAATGCAATGTACACTTTTAGATTTATGTTAAATTGTATCTATGACTTTAGCTAATGAGGAAAAATAATGTATACGTTTTAGATTTTGTCCTTATGTAACTTCCTTTTTCTCTATCTTCTTTTTTCTTATTTTACCTTAATTTTTGTTTCTATATATTATATAAAGCGATATTTTGCATAATGCTTCATCTTGTTTTCTATTTTTGTGTCTTTCCCCAACTCCTTTTTTTTTTTACAACTTTTATATTATGTTTCCTAATGCTTCATCTTATCATATTAACATCATGGGTTGTTTAGATATAGATATAATAAG
>NC_051400.1:48710448-48710528 GCF_015228065.2 Penaeus monodon
TAATTTTCTCTTTTGTCTTTATTATATTTTTAAAGACTTTTATATTCATAGTTTCCTAATGCAATATCTCATCATTATTA
>NC_051400.1:48710875-48711658 GCF_015228065.2 Penaeus monodon
CCCGTGACCTCGGCCGCCCTCTCACCTGATCTGCGTCGCCGTGACCCGAGCCCCCTCAGCCTCCTCTTGACCTCTCTCTGGGCGGCCTTGACCTTCTCTCCTTCCTCTCGATCCTCCCTCCTCTTGACCTTCTCGCAGTCCTCGCAGGTGAGGTCATGGCGCGCCGGTGACCTCCTCTCCTCGGGGATCGCGTCCTCGACCAGCTGGATGATGAACCGCCCCTCCGCCTTCCGCTTGACCAGGTAGTTCCCGTAGGCCTCCGCGTCCCCCTTCCTCTTGGCGGAGGAGGCGCGCCCTTTCGGCGGCGCCGCCTCGGCAGGCCTGGAGGTCCCGCTTCGGTCGGCCTTCGGTGCGTCGGCCCCGAGCGCCGCCGTCATCAGGGTCGGGCGGGCGGGCGTCGCGCCGTTGCGAGGGGGGGGCGTTCAGACTTTTGGGGGGGGATTTCTGCTTGTATCTGTTTCTGTCTTTATTGTGGCGGGGCTTTTTCCTATCTTTTATTCATTATTTCTTGTGATTTTTTTCCCAATTCTTGTTCGTTGCGGTTATGGATTTGATAATTATTTTTTCTCCTTTTTTCCTCTTTTCTGTCTTTTTTTTTTCTTATCTTTTATTCACCATTTTTCGCGCTCGTGGTGCATCAAGGTTATGGCTAGTTATCGGTCTTTATCTCTTCTTTCGCATTTCTTGCCCTCTTTTCCTTCCTATAATCCCTTCTCCGCTTCTCCTTCATCCCGTTCTCCTCTTGCTTCCATCCTTCCCCCTCCTCCACGACGAGGCCCAAAA
>NC_051400.1:48711760-48711998 GCF_015228065.2 Penaeus monodon
GGAAAGGAGTCGACGGCCTTGGGGCATCCTCTGCGCCTTGGGCCCGCATCACGTCTGCTCGGGGCCGCGACCCGCCTGCTGCGCCGCGACCCGCCTGCTGCCTCTTCTGCTGCTATCTCACCGCCTTCCCCTTTACGTCGCTTTGTCTTTCAACTCTTCTTTCTTTCGTCTATTTTCGGGAGCTTTTCTGAACTGTATTAAACCCAAATTCCCGGGGTTAATAACTACATAGTAAAGG
>NC_051400.1:48713726-48713803 GCF_015228065.2 Penaeus monodon
CATGATTCCTCAAACAAACAAAAAAAAGTACCAGAACAAATTCAACCTCCCCCCCCCCGTCCATCTCTCCCCAAGGA
>NC_051400.1:48713846-48714008 GCF_015228065.2 Penaeus monodon
GCTGCAGACCCTAATCCATAATTCGCGGCTGTGACCCGATGGGCGTGAGGGAAAGCCTCTCGAAGTCGCACTTGGACCTCGCCCTTGACCTCGCTCGCGACGCCGCCTTGTAGGGGGGGGGGGTCAGAGGTCAGGTTGAGGGGAGATATCAAGGGGGAATAG
>NC_051400.1:48714075-48714567 GCF_015228065.2 Penaeus monodon
GTGAGGTAGCTTCCTTCACCCCCCCCCCTACTCCTCCCCTTTCCTCCTCAAAGCCCCAACCTCAATCCCCTTCCCTCCCTACCCCCCCCCCCGCTTTCCCTCCAACCCATATCCCAATCCTCCCCCTTCTTCAACCCAATACCCCCTCCCTCTCCCCTCTCCTCCAACCCTGTCCCCCTCCCCCTGAACCCCATACTCTTCCCCCCCTCCTCTTCTCCTCCCCCTCCCCTTATCCCTCCTCCTCCCCGCCCCCCTTCCCCCCCTTCCCCCCCTCCTCCCCGCCCCCTTTCCCCGTCCTCCTCCCCCCTCCTCCATCCCCCTCCTTCTCCTCCCTCTACCCTCTCCCCCTCCTCCTCCTCCCCTTCCTCCATCCCCCTCCTCTCCTTTCTCCTCCTCCCTCTGCCCCCCCCTGCCCCTCCCCCCCCTCCGGCTTCACCTCAGGCCGGTGCAGTGATCCTGCGGCTCCGCGGCGACGCCTTCCTGGCCGCCCTT
>NC_051400.1:48716826-48717250 GCF_015228065.2 Penaeus monodon
GGCCCAGGAAGGCGTCGCCGGGGGAGCCGCAGGATCACTGCACCGGCCTGAGGTGAAGCCGGAGGGGGGGAGGGGGAGGGGGGGCAGAGGGAGGAGGAAAAGGAGAGGAGGGGGAGGAGGGGGGGGAGGAGGGGGAGGGGGAGGGGGGGCAGAGGGAGGAGGGGGAAAGGAGAGGGGGGGGAAGGGGGCGGGGAGGAGGAGGGAAAAGGGGGAGGGGGGGAGAAGAGGAGGGGGGGAAGAGTATGGGGTTCAGGGGGAGGGGGACAGGGTTGGGGAGAGGGGAGAGGGGGGGGGTATTGGGTTGAAAAAGGGGGAGGATTGGGATATGGGTGGGGGGAAAGCGGGGGGGGGGGGGGAGGGAAGGGGATTGAGGTTGGGCTTTGAGGAGGAAAGGGGAGGAGTAGGGGGGGGGGGAAGGGAAAAG
>NC_051400.1:48717329-48717493 GCF_015228065.2 Penaeus monodon
ATTCCCCCTTGATATCTCCCCTCAACCTGACCTCTGACCCCCCCCCCTACAAGGCGGCGTCGCGAGCGAGGTCAAGGGCGAGGTCCAAGTGCGACTTCGAGAGGCTTTCCCTCACGCCCATCGGGTCACAGCCGCGGGAAATTTTGGATTAGGGTCTGCAGCGC
>NC_051400.1:48718133-48718224 GCF_015228065.2 Penaeus monodon
CACTTTCTACTTCTTTTCTTCTTATCGTTTCTTTTATTTTCTCATCGTTTTTCTTATTCTGTGAGTGTTCATGAACATTTTTAAAAAATAA
>NC_051400.1:48719030-48719394 GCF_015228065.2 Penaeus monodon
GTTATTAATCCCGGAATTGGTTATAAATACAAGTTCAGCAAAGCTCCGCCGAAAATATGACGAAAGAAAGAAAGAGTTGAAAGAACAAAGCGACAGTAAAGAGGAAGGAGGCGAGATAAGCAGCAGAAGAGGCAGCAGGGGGGGGCGGGTCGCGGCGCAGCAGGCGGGTCGCGGCGCCGAGCAGATGTGATGCAGGACCCAAGGCGCAGAGGATGCCCAAGGCCGTCGACTCCTTTCCGGAAGGATGAGGGAGGAACGAAAGGAGGACGAAGCGAAGGGGAGGAGGAGATGACGGAGAGGAGGAGGGAGGAGAGGAAGGATGCGTAGCGGAGAGGAGGATTTTGGGCCTCGTCGTGGAGGAGGG
>NC_051400.1:48719473-48719742 GCF_015228065.2 Penaeus monodon
ATGCGGAAGAAGAGATAAAGACCGATAACTAAGCCATAACCTTGATGCACAACGAGCGCGAAAAATGGTGAATAAAAGATAAGAAAACAAAAAGACAGAAAAGAGGAAAAAAGGAGAGAAAATAATTATCAAATCCATAAACCGAACGAACAAGAATTGGGAAAAAATCACAAGAAATAATGAATAAAAGATAGGAAAAAAAGCCCCGCCACAAATAAAAGACAGAAACAGATACAAAGCAGAAATCCCTCCCCAAAAAGTCTGAACGC
>NC_051400.1:48719782-48720037 GCF_015228065.2 Penaeus monodon
GATGACGGCGGCGCTCGGGGCCGACGCACCGAAGGCCGACCGAAGCGGGACCTCCAGGCCTGCCGAGGCGGCGCCGGCGAAAGGGCGCGCCTCCTCCGCCAAGAGGAAGGGGGACGCGGAGGCCTACGGGAACTACCTGGTCAAGCGGAAGGCGGACGGGCGGTTCATCATCCAGCTGGTCGAGGACGCGATCCCCGAGGAGAGGAGGTCACCGGCGCGCCATGACCTCACCTGCGAGGACTGCGAGAAGGTCAA
>NC_051400.1:48720072-48720164 GCF_015228065.2 Penaeus monodon
TCAAGGCCGCCCAGAGAGAGGTCAAGAGGAGGCTGAGGGCGCTCGGGGTCACGGCGACGCAGATCAGGTGAGAGGGCGGCCGAGGTCACGGG
>NC_051400.1:48720445-48720524 GCF_015228065.2 Penaeus monodon
TAATAATGATGAGATATTGCATTAGGAAACTATGAATATAAAAGTCTTAAAAATATAATAAAGAAAAAAGAGAAAATTA
>NC_051400.1:48720581-48720720 GCF_015228065.2 Penaeus monodon
AACAACGATGAATGTTAATAATGATAAGATAAAGCATTAGGAAAACATGAATATAAAAGTTGTAAGAAAAAGAAAAGGAGTTGGGGAAAGACACAAAAATGAAAACAAGATGAAAGCATTATGCAAAATATCGCTTTAT
>NC_051400.1:48720776-48720922 GCF_015228065.2 Penaeus monodon
AGGAAGTTACATAAGGACAAAATCTAAAACGTATACATTATTTTTCCTCATTAGCTAGGAGTCATAGATACAATTTAATACATAAAATCTAAAATGTGTACATTACATGCGGGAGTGTGTGATTGCAAGGTAAGATTAAAAACGGT
>NC_051400.1:48721197-48721487 GCF_015228065.2 Penaeus monodon
TTCCCTCTCAGTGAAAAGACAAAAACCAACAACATTGGTGTTGTTTTTAATCTATCACAAAAAAAATCTCTCTCGCTATATTGCCTTGTGAACAATAAAAAAGGAAAAAAATAATTATGTTGCAATTTAGCCGTGTAGACGACAAAAAAGGAAAATAATAAATATATCGCAGTTTTACCTCGCGGGCGATTAGTCTTGTCTGTGGAATTTTTTTTTTTCATGTTAATTATTGTCTACATTTTTTTGTCTGTTTTATTGTTCTTTTCTTGGTCTATAGTTTTTTTCTCTTC
>NC_051400.1:48723346-48724001 GCF_015228065.2 Penaeus monodon
GACACATGTACGTGTTTATGTAAATCTTGAAAAAAAATGTATGGATGTAAAATTTCAGATAATTCAGATTTTAGGATTCATGAACCTGATAAAAAATATTAAGTTTTTCGAAAGAATGAAAGAAAGAAATAGTTGGTATGAACAGAAATCTGTGCTTCGTGAAACATTAGCTTTTGTGATATGAATGATATTTTCAATAATTTTCAACTACACTGTTTTTTTTATATTTTATACTACGTCTTGATGCACCTGAGATTTCACATAAACCACAGAAAAAAACACTTAACATTTATCATTACGAAACACACACACACAAAAATGAAATAAAAAATAAACACTTCAATAAAACACATCAAAACACAAACACAATAAAAAAAAACACTTCACGAAAACAAAGAAATTCACACTATACTGATCATAAATATATCCACTATACATACACATCATATCACTATACACACATATTTTTCCACCACAACAAGACCCTCCACGTCAAAACCCGACCACAGACTCAAATAACGTTCCGGTCACCATTATATTACGCTTCTGTTTGCTGTCGTTCGTTGTATGAAGAGAACGTCCCTTCGCTGCTATAACGAAGGCGTCACTCAAAATCCCCCTGAACTGAATGTCTTGGAAGTGCGGATAGGAACGA
>NC_051400.1:48724353-48724519 GCF_015228065.2 Penaeus monodon
TGAAGGGTTATTACATGTTCGAGGTTGTTTGAAATTTCTGGAATTTGGATTCTTGGTACAGATATCGAAAGAATTTACATATGCCTATTTAGCAATTTCGATATCTCATTAACGAAAATTTCAACCTGGAAAAAAATAATACCGACGCATAATTTCCCCGCATGTA
>NC_051400.1:48724564-48724679 GCF_015228065.2 Penaeus monodon
CGTTGCGTTTCTCGAAGCTGATTGGTCGAGGGGAAAGGGAAAAACGAGCTCGCTGCTGATTGGTCAATTCCAATTAGGCGAACTTCATTGGTCAGTTGGATTGCGATTTGAAGAA
>NC_051400.1:48724932-48725476 GCF_015228065.2 Penaeus monodon
TATGCCATCCGTGAAAATCGTCACTGTCATCCCTTGGAATGCTGGAATGATGAACGACATGTGAAAATGAGTCGCTTCTTCGCCCCTCCTCTCTCCGTTCCTTGCATTCCAATCGTCTTCCGTTTCATTTCCCTATCTTCCAATCCCCTTTTATTTCCTTATATTTTATCCCCCTTCTCTCTTTTTCTTATATTCCAGTTCCCTTTCTCTTTCATTTCCTTATATATGAATTCACTTCTCTCTTTTCCTTATATTTCAATCCCCGTCCCTTTCGTTTCCTTATGTTTCAATCCCCTTTCGTTTCTCTATCCTCTAATCCCCTTCTCCTCATTTCCTTATATTCGAATCCCCTTCCTTATATTTCCATTCCTTTCTCTTCATTTCCTTATATTTCCATTCCCTTCTCTTCATTTCCTTATATTTCAATTTCCTTCCCTTTCGTTTCTGTTTACTCCAGTTCTCTTCTTCCCCATTTCCTTATAATCGAATCCCCTTTTCTTTATATTCCAATCCCCTTCCTTTTCATTCCTTTACATCCAATCCT
>NC_051400.1:48725544-48725696 GCF_015228065.2 Penaeus monodon
ATTTGTTAGTCATTTCATTTTTGCTTTGCCTAATAATTCTTTCGAATATATGTAACTAAATCAGTTTGATGAAAAATATAATATGTGTTTGGTAGATGAAGCATGACTGATGTGATATGAGGACACTGACATGAAAGTTTGTATTACTAACT
>NC_051400.1:48727523-48728224 GCF_015228065.2 Penaeus monodon
GCGTGAGGGCGCATGACGCACACCGCAAGGCAGCCCACGGAGCACTGAGCGAGGGACAGCGACGCCATTACTATTTTCATCCGAAGCCACAGTTGCCAATTCTCTCTCTCATCCGAAGGCCTTAAGGGTCGACAAACTACATTACACAAAGGGCCAATGGATCTAAAAGCGACAAGCCAACACCGATCAGCGTAGAACGGGAGGGAGTGATTCAAAGGGGAAGGGAAGAAGGGATGGAGACGAGAGAAGGAGTAAGAGGGAAGGAAAGAGGGAAGGAAAGAGGGAAGGGGAAGAGGGAAGGTAAGAGGAAAGGGAAGAGAGAAGGAGAGGATTGAAGGTAAGAGGGAAGGGAAAGAGGGACGGATGAGAGGAAAGGATAAATTAAACGGTAAGAGGTAAGGTAATAGGGAAGGGTGAGAGGAAAAATGAAAGGGGAAGAGGAGAAATAAGGAGGGAGGGGAAGAGGGAAGGGTGAGAGGAAATGGGAAGAGGAAAGGGGAAGAGGGAAGAGAAAGAGAGAAGGGGAAGAGGGAAGGGGAAGAGGGAAGGGAGAGGGAGGGAAAGAGAGAAGGGGAAGAGGGAGGGGACGAGGGAGGGGAAGAGGGATGGAGAAGAGGGAAGAGGAAGAGGGAGGGGAAGAGAGAAAGGTACAAAATAGAATGAAAAACTACAAAGAATCAGAGAGCGAAAATGATAGAAAA
>NC_051400.1:48728263-48728606 GCF_015228065.2 Penaeus monodon
GAGAGAAAAAAAAGAACAAGAGAGAGAATGAAAAAAAAAGAAAGCGAGGATGAAATAGAGAATGAAAAAGAGAAAGAGAGGATGAAACAGGGAGAGAGAAAAAAAGATTTCCCGCGAGATAACGAACTCCCTTCCCCTATAGAAATGAGCGGAGGCGAGAGATGAGTCAGAGGCCGAACAATGGCACTCAGGCACTGCTCGCCAGGGTGCCACCAAGGTCCCATGTGGCACCTTCTGTAGGCAGATCTATTCGCTGCATTTTGAGGGTTCCCATGAGAAGGGATCGCTGGCGGCGAGGGTGCGAGGGCGGGGACGCTGCTCGGAAGGAAATTGGACTCGCGTG
>NC_051400.1:48728883-48729040 GCF_015228065.2 Penaeus monodon
TTTAACTTAAACAAAAACAAAAACCGAAGAATTTGAAACCGCCTTAAAAATAAAAATCTTTCGGCCTAATTTTACAACCCGTTATCCGTCGCTTTAACTCTTTACAAACGCAGTCCGCTAAACATTAGAATTGCCAGCGTTTCCCTCTTTCTCTAAA
>NC_051400.1:48729383-48729629 GCF_015228065.2 Penaeus monodon
CCCAAGTTTCTTATCCCCTGCTTCAGCCGTCCGTTACGAGACCCTTTACACTTCACAAATGATCCTTTGTACTTCAGGCCAGCTGGCACCCTCCTCCAGCGTCTTACCTGGTGCCAAGGACGGATTTCCTGACGAAGGGAGAGACACGGCAGGACTCGAGGACGATACCCGGGCGGCGACACGCGAACACACAACAAAGGCGGGGATGAAAGACACAGCTACGGGGACGGGACACATACAAGGTAA
>NC_051400.1:48731273-48731508 GCF_015228065.2 Penaeus monodon
CAGTTTATACTTACCCTATATCATAACGGACCTAAAATAAAAGCATGTCAATCTTTCAGTTGAATAACCATAAATCAATAGCAACTTTCTAACTTTCGCGATCATCGTCTCACATTTTTCTTTGAAGAGTCTTTCAGATAGACACAGAAAACGGGAACCCGGTGACCAGCCTCGTCTGTGTTATTCTGGTTCAGACGCCGCTCTGGGGGAGCCTTCCGGTACTATGTGAAATGCA
>NC_051400.1:48732150-48732529 GCF_015228065.2 Penaeus monodon
TTCGTTTCATAACTAAGGTCGTAAAGCGAAATGACGATTAATTGATATACGCAAACTTTCATCCTCATCATCTCGCAAATATAGAGCAAAATATATGATCCACTACATCTTGGAATAGCCCCCTTCACCCACACACAACGGAGGCATCTCAACTAGTCATTGCCAAGAGGCCCTCGGAATAATGCCATCAAGAATCGTGGCCTAATGTTTCACATCAAATTAACCAGATCGAGGACATTAATACACAGACGTAGGTATGTGTCTTGCCCCCCCCCCCCCCCTTCTCCCACTCTCTCTCCCATCTGCAATTGTGTCTTCAGCGGGGGGAGGCAATTCTAGACGTCATGTGAATTTCTTTAAGATTCGGAAAGCTTTGGGT
>NC_051400.1:48732566-48733465 GCF_015228065.2 Penaeus monodon
GCTTTTGGCATGGAGGAGATGCAAATCGGAGAGAAGGTGAAGAGAGAGAAACGTAGACAGATGTATAGGTGGATATGGATATTTCTGTCTGTGTGACAAGTAGACTGACAGACAAGTGTATACATTTAGCACGGGAGACATTTATACGCGGCTGTAATTCTGTGTTTAAGTACGTAAATCTCTCTGCATAAAAAAATATACCTGTACGTATCTACTTTATTATCATACGCTTTACCCTTTACTGACGTCTGTACAGTAAATCCTGTTGCTCGCTTATGCAGTGCACAGACCCGTGTACGTCTGTTATGTGTGTGTAAAACTAAATGTGTGTATCCAATAGCATGCACACGAGTATAACTACCTATGCGTTTGCCATTTGCACGCCTGTATCTCTCCGGCCGTCTGAGAGAGTGAGTACATGTATATATTTACACACAAAGGAAGACAGAAGTTGCGAGGAGGCAGTTAGTGGGCCAAATATCCTACAAGACAAATGGCCCATAGCTGGCAGGGGCCGCTTTAAAAGCACTTTACGGCGCCTCGGTAGCATGTGGCTCTGGGAAAAGTGCGTCTAAGGGAGAGTGTCGAAAGTGCGTTGAAAAGAGAGGTTTGGAAGGTTGCAAAATGCGGGTTTTGAGTGAGGTGGGGAGGTCTGAGTGCGGGTTTTGTGTGAGTTGAGGTTTGAGTGCGGGTTTTGAGTGAGGTGGGGAGGTCTGAGTGCGGGTTTTGAGTGAGGGGAGGTCTGAGTGCGGTAAAGCATGTCTGAGTGCATTTGGTTATGCTTGAGTGCGGTTTGAGTATTGGGGGTGGAGCTTGATGGAGTTGATTGATCGGGGTTTAAGAGGATAGATAATGCGGGATTTTGATCCAGTTCAGGTTTCGTCTTTGGAGAAGAGGGA
>NC_051400.1:48733538-48733722 GCF_015228065.2 Penaeus monodon
GCGGGTTTTGATAGGGTGAGCATCTGATGCGGTAAAGCATGTCTGAGTGCATTTGGTTATGCTTGAGTGCGTTTGCAATTGATGGAATGCATAAAGATGGAGTTCGGATGCATCGGAGGATAGTGATAAAAAGCAGAATAGAATAATTCGTGATAATATCCCAATTTCCAGGTTTCTTCCTCTT
>NC_051400.1:48733752-48733951 GCF_015228065.2 Penaeus monodon
AGTTCCTTCCTTCACTGAATTGCTAGAAAATGCCTGCTGCTGATTGAAGTCTGAATGCACAGTCTTTGCAAGCATCTGATCTGAACATTTTATTAGTCATACACAAAAATGTTTCAAAACACATTATATGCGGAAAAAAATGTTCAAAGGGTTACAACAAAATTACTGAAACCCCCCTGTAAACCAAAAGCACACTTTC
>NC_051400.1:48734018-48735405 GCF_015228065.2 Penaeus monodon
CTCACGCCTTCAGCTACAAAATACCAACCAAAGAAGCCAAAACTCAAACTACACATAGGGGGCAGCACCGCATGTGACCACAAAGAGAACGGATACTCACAAAACAGACATAAGAGAAAAAGGGATAGTCCACCTGAGTGATTGGAAAATGGACCTTATTAGCGGCGTGGGTACAAGAACCAGTTCGGGGAGGGGCGTCGGGGGGGACGGGGAGGAAGGGGAGGGGGGAGGGAGGGGGAGGAAGAGGAAGGGGAGGGAGGAGGAAAAAGGGTGGGAGGGGGAGGGGGAGGAGGGGAAGGAGGGGGAGGAAAGGGGCGGAAGGGCGTCGGGGGAGGGGAGGGAGGGGGCGGAAGGGCGTCGGGGGAGGGGGAAGGAGGGCGTCGGGGGAGGGGAGGGGCGTCGGGGTATGTGGGTGGGGGGGAGTGTACAACATTTAGAGGGCTATAGAATTAATGGTTGTTTTAACTTGTGCTTCACTATTTTCGGGAGTTATTTGTAAAGCTGTGATCATTACTTAAGAAAACTTAGTAGGGGAAATTGCCTTGTTTGTTTTTTTCACTCAAAGATTTTTTTTTTTAAGGGTAGGGTTTGTTACAAAGTAAACAAAAGTATATCATTGGTTTCTTTAGGCATATCAAATCATACATTCATGCACTAAATCAACTGAATATTAAGAAGTGTATAAAAATAGTATTATCATAATGAAAATCAATAAGGTATAAAGACATAAACAGCTGCTTCTTTTTGCAAAACTTATGTTACGACTGCACAGTGACGAAAGTTAATCAGAAGCAGGTACAGCGTGTTAATTGAGCCAGTAACAGTTATCTCCAGAAACAATTAGGCATTTTGTCTTTTTTTTGCATTTTTTAAATATATAGGCCTATAAACATTCGAAACAATTTTTTTTTTTTCAACTAAACTTTTCGGACTGAAAAATCATAATAAGAAAAGAAACGAAAAAAAAAAATGGAAACAAGCAATAAGAAAATTATATAAATATATATGTAAATATGATTTTTGTTCAATCTGTTACAGGCATCACGCAGTTAGTCAGGGAGAATAAAACGATAGTGACATTAAAACGCACAAATTCTGGTAAAATATAACAGACGCTCGGTTAGAAAAATCTATCTTAAAAAAAAATATATATATATAATAGTGACTACTTACACGAACAGAATATCAAAGAGCATATCATCTACTTTTTCTTTTTTTTGCATAATCTAGGTGATTATCATGCACAAGAGAGGTAAGAAAGTTGTGTCAAAGTCCCAGTTTTCATTGACCATTCAAAATTTACTCAACACCTATTAAAAACACATACTATTCTCTAACTAATCTATTAAAAAAAAAACTATGATCTCTCACTCAGAAACTGAACACT
>NC_051400.1:48735485-48735982 GCF_015228065.2 Penaeus monodon
TTATTATTACCTAATTAATCAATAATTCTAAAAATCCAATTTAGCTTAGTCACCCATCTACACAAACCACTTCGGCATCTGTCAAGCAAACTTCTTCCGGAAAGCGCTTGACAGACACGCCCACTGCAAGCGTCACGTGATCTGAATGCCTGAAAGCAAACTGTACTGACCCGGATGTCTCGGTGTTGTTCGTTGCCCTGTTAACTCTGCAAAGTAAAAGCAGCGAAAATGGCGTTACATTTTTGCAAGGAGGAAATCATTTAATAGACCTATATGGTGGGAGGAGGGAGCTGAGGGGGGGGGGAGTAGGAGAAGAGTGAAGATATATGAGAGATATAGAATGTTTTATCAAGGTGTGGGTAGATAGGGATGATGATTATAAAGGGTGGAGGGGGGGGAGGGGTATAAGTAAGATTTGGATATATAATTTCAGGAAATAAGTATATTTCATGAAATATATACAGATAAAAAAGTATATTCACTTTTGTGTACATCAT
>NC_051400.1:48736170-48736276 GCF_015228065.2 Penaeus monodon
ACTTCAGACAAAACTGCTTAAATGTTTTTCGCGAAAAATTCATTTAATAATGTAAATAAAAAGCAACACGATTCAGTGTTATGTAATTCAATTAACTATTTTTTTT
>NC_051400.1:48736351-48736551 GCF_015228065.2 Penaeus monodon
ACTAACTTTATTTAAGTTAATAATCGTACATTTTTCCCCACCTGATAATAGCCTCTTGTTGCCATCAAAGTGTTGCAAAATTCAGTGTGCCGTTTGGGTCGAAAACTTTTGCGTCGAGCCTTGCACTTCAATTTCTTCTTGCATTGCCAGTTGTTAGGAAATGATTTTGAACTTCGCCATAAGTCTTTCTTCCTTTTTTG
>NC_051400.1:48736573-48736755 GCF_015228065.2 Penaeus monodon
TATGAACTTTGTATTAACTTTTTCCCCCTTCATTCATCTGCTCAAGCGAACCATTAACTCCTTTTCTCCCAAACGCAAACGGGGTCGTACGGTTTAACTTCTATAAATTCCGCGGTAAAAATAGGGAAAAATAAAAACACCAAAAAAGAGAGTGAATTATCTGTCTCTTACTTTCACCCTTA
>NC_051400.1:48736985-48737270 GCF_015228065.2 Penaeus monodon
GTCCGCCCGTTGCCAACACCACGTTTTCTCTCGCTTCAGGCAGAGTTGGTCTTCTCTTTCATATGTATTCAAGAGTGAGAGGCACCGTCTAGTTTAGGCAGCCACTTAGCTCACCGTAAATATCAACCACGGTTCTGTGTCATTATAACAAAGCAGATTCGTTCGCTACGGTTGATGCTGGAACGAGATGATGATATCGCGACGGCATAAGACTGGAGGTACTTGTGATACGGAATGTAGTACGGAACAGAAACGTGTATATCAAAGACTTACTTAAGTTATCGC
>NC_051400.1:48737517-48737676 GCF_015228065.2 Penaeus monodon
GGAGAAGCAGAGGCGACCCTCAAAAGATCACTGCAGCATCGCCATCATCATTAAGGCTGCGATGGAGATGCCTTTAATTAGGACCCCGTGCTTGGTGACGGGCATACCTCACCTCATTAAGCGTTTACCTGCGTCAACTTCTAAACCCTCATTAAACTG
>NC_051400.1:48737708-48737870 GCF_015228065.2 Penaeus monodon
CACGAGCCAAGGCAGCGGCAACAACCCAAGAACTATAAATGTCAAAGGCAACTGCACTTCGCTATTGGCACCCAAGCTCTATCAATGACCTCCAGCGCTTGCTAACTCTCGGGCGCCTGACACTGCGATCGCCGAAGGAGGTTGAGCCTTGAGTCAGGTAAT
>NC_051400.1:48737889-48738007 GCF_015228065.2 Penaeus monodon
AGACAGGTAGAGGGGTAGATAAGTGTGTGCGTGTAGATAAGTGTGTATGAGGGGGGAGAGGAAGAGTTTTTGTGCGTGTGTGTGGGGGGAAGTGTTTGTGTGTGTGAGGAGGGGTTGC
>NC_051400.1:48738113-48738362 GCF_015228065.2 Penaeus monodon
TTAGCACGACCGTAAAGAATTCCCCAGATATATGAAATTAAGAAAAAAAATCATGAATACAACTCAAGAAAACAACTCAAAACAACGAGAATTCAGGCACCAATTTTCAGTGGTTGTGAAAGAGTGTAAATTATCAAAAAAAAAAAACAGGAGTAATTTCGGTGAAGAATGTTTTGGAAATAGAACACAGTCTCTTCGAATAACTGAACATGTTAATGAGTTGACCTATTTGAATTAGAACTTTCTATT
>NC_051400.1:48738390-48738646 GCF_015228065.2 Penaeus monodon
TCTGAAGAAGGTATGTAGGCCTAAATTTTTTTCCTTAATTTCCATTTTTTTATAGGAAAAGTAACAGATAAATTGATAGCTTAAATGGTAGATATTGTATATGATAATGTATGGAGAGTATCAGTAGTAATAGCCTATAAAGGTAAAGATTATGTGAAATATCTCCGTGTGACAGTTTTGAGAAAAATAATGATTATATGAAATATCCCCGTGTGACAGTTACAGATTTCTGATATGAACTAACTAGGTTTTTAAA
>NC_051400.1:48738727-48738991 GCF_015228065.2 Penaeus monodon
GAAATGTTGAGAAATCGTCTGTTGTTGTTTTATCAGAATGAATTGTCAACTAAATTTATTTCCGGGTTCCATACAGACCGTTTTCGATTTTCGAAATACACTACGGATAAAAAAGGAGAGAAAAAAAGGAAAGAGAAAATGATAAAGTAAAAAAATATATATATAAAGACAGAACCAAAACAACAAGAAAAGAAGTAAAACCAGAAACAATAACAACAGAAAAGATTGTCTAACAAATATTCCTTCTCGAATAATAAAACGCAT
>NC_051400.1:48739099-48739465 GCF_015228065.2 Penaeus monodon
GAGGACAGAGCCCTAAACCCAGCACCACAATTTACAACCCTCTGTTTGGCAGCCATGTTATCTCCCCAATCCCTGTATCGAAAACAACAAACTCATGTAAATTATCTAGAGTAAAAACAAGTAAATTTACAAAGACAATCTAACTCAAAGAAAGAAAAAGGGAGAAAGAATGCAATTGCCTTTAATCTGATTGTGAATTAACCGCATAATGACTTTGGGGTTTAAGTTTATTATGCCGAATCACGTGCGTTAGTATAAGCAACACCGACTGAAAGGGTTAATTGAGCTGAAGAATAGGAATTTCTGTGTATTACATTATGTAATATGACGGTTCATTGATTGCTGGTTTTGGGGGTTTGCATGATA
>NC_051400.1:48740085-48740645 GCF_015228065.2 Penaeus monodon
CTGCCTCCGTGGGCGCCTCCATCCCAGCTGGGGCAGATGGTGCAGTCTTGTCTCCCGCAGGTGGCACTGTGTCAACTAGCGCAGGCTCCGCTCCGCTCATTCAGGTAGGCAGTTGGATGGCACGATTTCAGCTCACCTGGGTAATCATTCAGTTCACCTAATTTTTGATTTAGGTGAGCCAGAGAATCAGGTGATATGGTCTCAGGTCACCTAATCTTGATTCGTCATTTGATTTTGCTTTAGGTGAAATCATTCATCTAACTTCACCTTCATTCGGTCTCTGTTCACCTGAGTGATCAATTAACTCCACCTAGTTTTGACTCGGGTAATACAAGCTCAGCTCACCTAATCTCGTCTTCGGTGACATGATCTCAAGCTCAAGCTTAACTTAATTCATGTGACTTGATCTCGGCTCACCTAGGTTACCATTCAGCTCACCTAATCTCCATTCAGGTGACAGTATCTCAGACCACCTAATCTAAATTCACTCTTCCATGCCATTTACCTGTGACGGATTGGAATGAATCGGGTTTTCACTTTGTTATTTAAATTCCCACGCG
>NC_051400.1:48740666-48741223 GCF_015228065.2 Penaeus monodon
AATATTCTAATTGATTCATTCATTTCTTTCGCATGACAAATTTTTCTCTGTCTCTGCCGTGATGAATGGGTCAGCTGATATGACTGTCACGAGCGTCGATTCGTGTCGCGGGGAATACGTCTAATTCAGGTGGCACTCGCGATAGTCAGGAGACACAACTCACTGACTTGTCCATGCTCAGGTGGCATTTACTGACTCGTCCGTGGTCAAGTGGCACTCAGGTGACCCTTAGGTAGACTCCTCCGTACTCAGGGGGACACTCACTGACTCAACCATTGTCAAGGGGGACATACTGACTCAGGTAAAACTCACTGACTCACAGATACTCCTTTGCCATTCATCTGACTCCCCCGAGCTCAGGTGACACTCAGCTGACTCATAGATACTCATGGGGCACTCGCTGATTCCCCCCCCCACCCCCCTCTCCACACACACTTAGGTGGCACTGTCTCATGACACCGAAGTGGCACCAGGAGCCTCGACGCAACCTCACGGCATCTCAGCCTCGCCAACATACCTACATACCGCAGGTACTCTCAGCCAGCCTGATATATGTC
>NC_051400.1:48741318-48741828 GCF_015228065.2 Penaeus monodon
TGAAATAAATGAGATAAGGAAAACAAAAGAAGGAAAATGAGACGAAATAAATAAGATAAGGTAAAAAGGGAGGCGGAAAATGAGACGAAATAAATGAGATAAGGGAAAAAGAAAGATGAAAATGAGACGAAATAAATGAGATAAGGGAAAAGAGAGATAAAAATGAGACGAAATAAATGAGATAAGGAAACAAAGAGGGGAAACAGAGATGAAAGGAATATGATAAGAAAAAATAAGACGAAAGAAGTAATATAAGGGGAAAAAAGGGGAAAAACGAGATAAAATGAATAAGATAAGAAAAAAAATGAAGAGAGGGAAAGGAAAAAAATACGGTTGTCGAAGGAATTTGAGTGAAAAATTGGGGTTTTCGACTGACAAGATAAGAATGGGGAGCGTGCTAATGGGCTTTTCATATGGAATGTTCACAGTATAATAAACACTCTGTTTTTTAAGTATGTTTGTCTTTTTTGTGTTTTCCTCTTTATTTTTCTTTTCTTTTCTTTGCTTTTT
>NC_051400.1:48741991-48742299 GCF_015228065.2 Penaeus monodon
CGTTTTTTTTCCTCATTAGTTTTATCATATTTCCCGACTGTTTCGCGTTTATTCTATTTATTTCTTCCCTTTCCTTTTCTGTTTGTTATTCTTTTACTAATTTTACCACGTTTTCCAGGCTTTTCTACCGCTATTCATTCTCTCTGTTCCTCCCCTTTTCCATCTCAACCACCCTATTTATCACCTTATCCTCTCCCACCCTCCCAAACAGCATACCACCCATCCGGAAGGGTGAAAAACACACACGCGTCCCATCTCTAACTCGACCTTACAGACAGACAGACATTAAAACAAATCCGGA
Organism: Penaeus monodon; assembly: GCF_015228065.2. Taxonomy (NCBI): domain Eukaryota; kingdom Metazoa; phylum Arthropoda; class Malacostraca; order Decapoda; family Penaeidae; genus Penaeus; species Penaeus monodon. The sequence continues at coordinate 48,742,293 of NC_051400.1, forward strand.
CGTCTTG
>NC_051400.1:48742337-48742495 GCF_015228065.2 Penaeus monodon
TTGCACCCGATGTGAATAGTTACCCCTAAAATGTATGAAGTGATTTTTTTAAAAAGAATAGTCACGTGAATAAAGTTAAGTTCATTCGTTTTTTCTCCATTACTGACTTTTATTTCGTGTTTAACTATTATTTTTTTACTTTTAAGTTAAGCGTAGAT
>NC_051400.1:48742758-48742902 GCF_015228065.2 Penaeus monodon
GAATTTATTTCCTCCCTGCCCCTCTCCCCATTCTCTCCCCATTTCCTTTGCCTCATTCGTTATTTCTGCCGAGACGTCTGCGAACGCCCAGAACAGGTTTATTAATTTACTGTTGAAACTTGGACTCGGTGGGATGGTCCATGA
>NC_051400.1:48743368-48743497 GCF_015228065.2 Penaeus monodon
CGAAGGAAGAGGCAAGGCGAGCGAGGGGAAGTGAGGGCAGCGGTTCTAGCGAGTGTGAGAGCCCCGGCAGCCGGCACGAACGCCCCTGCTACTTCGCTGCTGCCTCGACCCCTCACTCGCTCGCCAGCA
>NC_051400.1:48744471-48744905 GCF_015228065.2 Penaeus monodon
TGTTTGACACACTTGGAAATAGCGTCGTTTGTATTCCGTTGTACATTCACTATAAATCTATTTATGTTAAGCAAAATAGAGGAGAAATTGTTTATGTACAAATAAGACCTATATGCATCGAAATCAAAATAAATGAATGATTATATATACGCATAAATAATAAATATCGAAGGAAATAACATAACCATAACAATATATTCTACTCAACATGAAACTCAATGTTCGAGAATTGGAGATAACAATTATGTACTGTATGTATGTATAATCAACAACAATAACAATTCAGATCACACTTATATTTCAAAAAATGTATTTTAATCCCCAAGACAATAATCATAGAGATCTTTCACTGTAATGCTAATTAACCAATGGATTTATATAGAGGATGCATATAAGTTCACGCAAATGCAGTTAGGCCAAGAACATCTTTAAAG
>NC_051400.1:48744940-48745234 GCF_015228065.2 Penaeus monodon
AATAATGACAAAATTATATGTACAGATGAGTATACAGAAAAAAAAAATGAAAACGCGCTTCATCAATCATAACATTCATAACAGTTATGTTTTCAACTTATTCCTTCATGTTCAGTGATACAATGTCGCTTCTAAAGAACACACGAACTGATACAAAAGACGAAATTTTAGAGGGAGAAAGATTATAAAGATTCTTAAAAAGTTTCAGCTTAGATACGCCACTTTGGTCTCGCGTCAACAAACTTTGAAATGAACGCAAACTAAGTTCGAAAGTGAGGCATGAAGAAGGGGGAA
>NC_051400.1:48745518-48745602 GCF_015228065.2 Penaeus monodon
TGTATGGGGTTACTGCATTTGACTTCTATTGCCTTTTCTTGTGATGCGCGTGACTTAAAACCTTCTTCGCATTTTATGATACTA
>NC_051400.1:48745904-48746077 GCF_015228065.2 Penaeus monodon
CATGTCTAGGCATAGTTCGTATTACACGCCGGCATACTCCAAGCACTCATAAATTCCCTAAGCCTTCCTCTGAACCTCGTTCTTCGCAGGAACCGACATCCCCAGTGGGCGCATTTCTTTCCAAACCTCCGCATACCAGGGGCATTCTTCCTTAACGAGCATAACTTATACAA
>NC_051400.1:48746462-48746813 GCF_015228065.2 Penaeus monodon
CCTTACACTGATATAAGAATATGTCCCTCTGACTGAGAGAGGCATACGCAGGGCCCCAGAAACTCACATATATCACATATCTCTCAACATATTGCCTCCCGGGCCATATAATTTGGCAGGTCCTCCTTCAGCCGTATGCAGATCCCGGGAGAATAGGCCACGGGTATGCCCAGGAGAATAGGCCACGGGTATGCCCAGGAGAATATGCCACGGGTATGCCCAGGAGAATATGCCACGGGTATGCCCAGGAGAATATGCCACGGGTATGCCCAGGAGAATATGCCACGGGTATGCCCAGGAGAATATACTTTCGGTTGCGAGGGAGTTAGGAGTGATTTCGTAGATATTGTG
>NC_051400.1:48747070-48747194 GCF_015228065.2 Penaeus monodon
TTGTGATGCGAACCTTAAAGGGAGTTAAAAGTGATTTCGAGATATTGTGGGCTTCTTGTCACTCGATTGTTTCAGTTCTCGCCTCTGCTCTCGCCATTAGACTGTCTGTCTCTCGTCTCTGGTA
>NC_051400.1:48747435-48748412 GCF_015228065.2 Penaeus monodon
CATAAGACACCTCTCGCAACACGCGACGCTGCAGTTAGGCTTAAGCACATCCAATTTTCTGCTGAGCTAAATCTCCCCACCTCGGTTCCCCAGTCGCTTCGGTCTACCCCTTTCGCCCTCACTCCCTCCCCTTTCGCCCTCACTCCCTCCCCTTTCGCCCTCACTCCCCCCCCCCCTTTCGCTCTCACTTCCTCCCCTTTCGCCCTCACTCCCTCCCCTTTCGCCCTCACTCCCTCAACTTTCGCCCTCACTCCCTCAACTTTCGCCCTCACTCCCTCTCCTTTCGCCCTCACTCCCTCCCCTTTCGCCCTCACTCCCTCAACTTTCGCCCTCACTCCCTCCCCTTTCGCCCTCACTCCCTCCCCTTTCGCCCTCACTCCCTCCCCTTTCGCCCTTATTCCCTCCCCTTTCGCTCTTACTCTCCCTTCCTTTTCGCCCTCATCCCCCTTTCGCCCTCACTCCCTCCTCTTTCGCCTTTATTCTCTCTCTTCTTGCTTCCTCACCTGTCTCCTCCTTCCTCTGTCATCCCTTTTCCTCCTCTTCCTTCCTTTCCTCCCCCCGTTTTCTCTCCTTTCCTCTCACCTCTTTCATATCCTATTATCATTTTTCCCTCTCCTTTTCTTGCATTCCTCCTTTTCTTCTGCCGTTTTCCCTTTTCCTATTTCCCTTTTTTCATCCTCCTTCTCCTCTTCTTTTTTCTTCTTTTCCATCTCCTTCTCTTTCCTTTCTTCTTTTCCATCTCCTTCTCTTTCCTTTCTTCTTTCTTTTTTTTTTCTTTTTCGTCTTCATCTCCTCCTCCTTTTCTTTAACCTTTCCTCCTTCTTTTCTTCTTCTTTCTCATCCCTGTTCTCAAACTCCTCCCCATGCATAATTCCTCCTTTTTTCTCCTCCTTCATTTCTTCCCCTTTCTCCTCCTTATCTTTTTCTCCATCCTTGTCCTCCTCCTGTTCTCAAACATATTCCCGTGATAAATCCTA
>NC_051400.1:48748522-48748627 GCF_015228065.2 Penaeus monodon
TCGCCACCCCGTCGGACATAAATCCTGATAATAAGACAGCGAAGATGAAAACAAGGAGACGAGATATGTCATGTGCAGACAAGACCTAATTAACAGAAACCTAAA
>NC_051400.1:48748911-48749047 GCF_015228065.2 Penaeus monodon
AAACGACCTCATAAAACTGGTGGGTATCTTCCCGTATACAAGGTAAGGCATGAAGGGTCGATTTCTCTCTCACATACACTGCGCATCTCAGGAGACGTCAGAGTCAAGACGTTGGCTGAGATATTATAACGAATAA
>NC_051400.1:48749382-48749607 GCF_015228065.2 Penaeus monodon
TTTATCACGGAGACGGTGCTTACACAGGTAATGGAGTGTCTTGCCTTCATTGCATTAATTCATTCTCATTACGAAATCCGTTGCTTAATCGCTCCTTATGCTTGCCACTTGTGCTTGGGACATTTTTCTTACCATCTGTCGCTTTGAAATGGTTTTGGTTCTTATTTCCCCCCCTAATTCTTCTTTATTCTTTTTTTTTCTGCCGCTTTGAAATGGTTTTGGGTT
>NC_051400.1:48749670-48750100 GCF_015228065.2 Penaeus monodon
GATTTGTGTTTTTTCTTACCATCTTTGCTTGGAAGCATTTCTTTTTTATTTAATTGGTTATTCCCAATTCTTCTTTATTCTCTGATCTTATTCTTTTATTTTATTTTTTTTTCTTTCCGTTTGTTGCTTTGTAATAGTTTTGTTTTTTAGTTTTTGCTTCTTCCTATTTTCTTTCTGTGGCCTTATTCTTCTGATTTCTTTTTGTTATTTTTCTCTGGATTTGTCATTTGCTTGACTAGTTATCTTTTTCATCTTTTCCCTTTTCCTTTCTTTATCTATTCTTACTCCTTTCTTTGTCTTGTTTTTCTTTCCCTTCTTTTTCGTTTTTCTCTTTTTCTTTTCTTTTCCCATCTTCTTCTGGCATTTTATATTCAATTTGTTTTTATTTTATTCCTTTATCATTTTTCTGTTCTCTTGTGGTTATCATTTA
>NC_051400.1:48751885-48752217 GCF_015228065.2 Penaeus monodon
GAGTTCTGTTTTAGACGTGTTTATATAAAGTCAGAGAGAAAGCTTACATAATGCAAAGAATTCCAAAAGTATGTGTTATTACGCTCCCTTATGTTTGGCATCAATACAGACTTCACTTCTTTTCCTTTTTTTATTAAAAGAAGGTCTTGCTATTTCTCTATGTAGAAGCGCATACCGTCTGTCGAGATTTCTTGTTTATATATCGTTATTGTTATCAGGGTTGGTCTGATTCAGTTTCTCTTTTCAGGATGTTCCACTTCTGATCTCGTGATTTGGCGTTAAATTGTTAAGCTGCCATCGCTGATTTTTTATTGTGTGTGCGCAGTTCCAAA
>NC_051400.1:48752508-48752770 GCF_015228065.2 Penaeus monodon
GCAGGAGACACTCACCTGAGGTTACTCTGCTGTATGTTGACGAACGCCATGAGGGCGGCCTTGGTGCAGGAGGACCCGGCCTCCCTCTGCCTCACTCGTCAAGTCCTTCGTCAGGCACGGCGCCCTTCCTCCTCCTCGGGAAGGCAGGGGGGGGGCAAGTAATCCTTCCTCCCCCTGAGGTTGTCCTTGAAGACTGTCGGTGATAGATCCAGGCGAAATAAATCCAGAAGGGTTAAATCCAGGTAGTTGTGGGGATTCGAGA
>NC_051400.1:48752884-48753757 GCF_015228065.2 Penaeus monodon
GCCTCGCAGGTGACATCACTGAACAGAATATTATGCCCCGGAACACACTGGGGGATTTTCCGAGGGAGACAACACAGCACCACTCGCGGCCACAAATAAAACGCTCGAAATCGGCTTAGGCGGAGGCACGCGACGCCCCAAGCGCGGACGGCGGGCGACGGAGGAACTTGCGGGCCATCACGTGGACGCCCTCACGCCCCGGGCCTGGCACAGGGAGGGCAGGGCTCTCGCCTTCGTCGGGGCCTGTCCTCCGGCCTGCTTGCCTGCCTGTCTGCTAGCCTGCCGGCGTGGCGACCTGGCTGCGGCGCCGCCCACGTCAAACGGCCTCGTCCCTTCGGCCTGATCCTGCAGGAGGCCCTCGCGTGCGACTTCCACCTCCTGAAGAACGAACGAGCGTCAGGTGTTCCCGCGGCGCTCCCCTCACGCGCAGAGGCAGCTCGGGGGAGGAAGGCGGCGAGGAAGAGGCGCGACGAGAGGAAGGAGCAAGAATGAGGCAATGAGGAAAGATGAAGACGTTGTTTCGCCGAAGGAGGAGAAAGAATAACTGCTTCTTTGCCCCGAGGTATTTGGCCCAGCCCCTGTCGCCGCTCGCTGCATGGGGCTGCTCCTCCCGCGGCTCCCACGGCGGCGGGGCGCGAGTCAAGTCCTCACTGACCTTCCTCACGCCGCGGATTAAGGGGAATGAGGAAGGGCGGGGCGAGGGGAGACAGATCCTCCCGAAGGCGACGGACGAGGCGCGGGAGCACGGACGAAGATGGAGGAATTCGCAGGAAAATGAGGGGTCGGAGTAGGTAAGCTTTGAGGAAAAGAGCAACACAGACGGAAAAGAAGTAGGGACAGAACACGGAAAGAAATCAAACTAAGGAGGAAAGT
>NC_051400.1:48753807-48754014 GCF_015228065.2 Penaeus monodon
GAGAGATTGCCACCGAACTGATCTCCTCCACGCGTCTCAGGGCGAACCACGAAAGCAGAGTGCCACTTAGCCACCCATCCTGTGGCCGCCTCACACGACACTGTGCCACTGACACCTGGCTGGCATCCCCTCCCCTTCCTCCCCCCTTTTGCCCTCCCCCTTGTAGGTACTCACGGGGGTGGGGTGGGGGGTGAAAAGTGCGAATGC
>NC_051400.1:48754213-48754347 GCF_015228065.2 Penaeus monodon
CGTCCAAATCTTCAAACTAACAACGCTTCCCTGTAAACAACAGCAAATTCACTCTGCCTTCATGTCTCTCCTTATTCACACACACTTCTATAGTTTTAATATACCATTTATAGCCTCTTGATATACATAAAAAT
>NC_051400.1:48754439-48754633 GCF_015228065.2 Penaeus monodon
GTTTATGAATCTCGTTGCGTATATTTTTAGCAGCGTTATTTCTAAACTGTTTCGCCTTTTCACCAGTTAAGGTTCTTTGCCAATGAACACGTCAGGAAATCTCTTATTGCAGTCACGACGGAGAACATGTAAATATTATGCAGATTGAACAGTGCTCTGCGGTATAACTTACCTGTGTATCCAGCAAGGTGGGA
>NC_051400.1:48755354-48755593 GCF_015228065.2 Penaeus monodon
CCAGGAGGCGAGAGGGGCGGGAGAGGGACGAGTCAGCAGTAGGCGAAGGCACGTTCAAGGAGGGTCGCTCCATCGTGTGACGCGGCTGGCATAACGCTCTTGGCAAGGGATAAAGAAAAAGAGGGGAAGAGGGAGAGATAAAAGGTGACGAGGGGAGAAAAGGTGTTGTATTAGTGATGATGACGTCACCGGAATTATGCACGATAACAGCGATAAAAAACAGTGAAGAAGAATGTTCT
>NC_051400.1:48756019-48756140 GCF_015228065.2 Penaeus monodon
CGCAAATCATATCACAAAGGAGTGGCAGGAACGCGGGCAGGAATGGGGAATGCAGGTGAGGAAAAGCGACAACGCTCGAGTCTTTGCAGGCCGTGTGGCGCTCGGCGATGTACGTACCGAC
>NC_051400.1:48756711-48756864 GCF_015228065.2 Penaeus monodon
GCGAGGACATAGACCCTTTCAACGGGCAAGAACAACTCTCGAGATATCTATTTATAAAAGCGCGATACACTTGGACCAATTCCCTTCCTTCGGCAGCTGTAACGTCTACAACAATGGTGAGACGCGTCAGCTGATGACATGCTCGGGGCCACC
>NC_051400.1:48757156-48757252 GCF_015228065.2 Penaeus monodon
TCGTTGCAATGCTATTCATCAGCTGCAAACAGGGTCTGGCGTGTGGCAAAAGGGATGGGGTGACTGATAGCGTGTAGACAGATACGAAATATGTCA
>NC_051400.1:48757385-48757561 GCF_015228065.2 Penaeus monodon
TAAAAGCGAGAACGAGATAGAGAGCGAGAGCAAAAAGAAAGAAATATATGCACATGTATCGCCGTGTCAGTGTTATTTCCGAACGCTCTGTTGCATGACAGTAGACCTACTTACATCTTCGTCGAAATAAACTTACCTAGATAACAGTGTGAAAAATGAACATCATGATTCACAGA
>NC_051400.1:48757724-48757919 GCF_015228065.2 Penaeus monodon
CCTCTGCAATTGTACCATATTCACAAGGTCTTGTCTTCTGATTATAAAAAAGGGAAAAAAAAAACAGAGTAAAATATAAATAACAAAAGGGAGAGAGAGGGCGGAGTTAACACAACAAGAATTCGCATAAAAACGGCAGAGAAACCGCCAACACCCTCTGGTTTAATAAGGCATCTTCGAGCAGACTTTCCTGTG
>NC_051400.1:48757994-48758183 GCF_015228065.2 Penaeus monodon
TTTGATCTTTTTCATTTCCCTCTTTTTCTTATTCCTTCTTTTCTATTTGTGTGTGTGTTTTTCTCCTTCCCTCCTTCATCACGCTCATCCTTTTCCCCTCTGTTCTTTTATATATCTTTTCCTCGCGTTTGTCATTTTATATTTATTCCCTTCCTCCGCTCTATCTCCTGTTTTCGCTTAGTCTCTGTC
>NC_051400.1:48758398-48759057 GCF_015228065.2 Penaeus monodon
ACATACCACCTACGACACTGACACATGATATGTCTGTCGTCGACCTTCCCTATTACAAATTGGCATTACTTAACCCATTTGTGATAGCCAATTACCAAACAAGGCGCCTTTGTTGATATTCGAAAGGGAGGGGGATAGGGGAGGGAGGGGGATAGGGGAGGGAGGGGGATAGGGGAGGGAGGGGGATAGGGGAGGGAGGGGGATAGGGGAGGGAGGGGGATAGGGGAGGGAGGGGGATAGGGGAGGGGGAGGGAGAGAGGGAGAGAAAGGAGGACGGGCGAGAGGGAGGGAGGGAGGGAAGGAGGAGGGAGGGAGGGAGGAGAGGGAGGGAGGGAGGAGAGAGAGAGAGAGAGAGAGAGAGAGAGAGAGGAGAGAGGGAGAAGGGTGATTGGGGCAGAGTGGGAGAGGAATAAAGGGAGGAAGAAAGGGGAAAGGGGGAGAAAATAAGGAGAGAGGAAGAGATGAAGGGGAGGGAGAGAGGGGACAGAGGGGAGGGGAGAGGGGGAAGGGGAAAAGAAATGAGGGGAAACAGGCCATAGAGATAAGTAGCACTGGAGGTCGTGAGATGCAGAATCAAGGAAGAGGAAGAGAGAGAAAAACAAACAAGATCACTTTATTAGGCAGAGTTAGGACGATAATAATAGCATGATGATGATAAT
>NC_051400.1:48759257-48759366 GCF_015228065.2 Penaeus monodon
TCAGGCCTCTACTAAGCCGCCAAGCTCCTTCCCGCGAGACGAACGCAAGATCCCACAAGACGCGAATCAGAGATGTTAGAGATAAGGAATCTGGCGAAAGACCCCCGGT
>NC_051400.1:48759615-48759860 GCF_015228065.2 Penaeus monodon
CTGTTCTGGTAAGCGATTGTTCCGTTGAAAAGGTGGCATTGCTTTTGTTTTTGTGTGCATCTCTCTCTCTCTTTTCTTTCATTCCTTTCTGTTTTTATGTGAATGTTCCGCTGAAATGTTAGCATTTCTCGCGTATCCTCTACTCGCAGTTTCCTTATCTATTAATATCTATCGGTGATTTTTCAGAGACCGTTCTTTCCGCGCGTCTTGCTAAGCGGGACGGCGGAAGAATTCTCGAGAGGCCC
>NC_051400.1:48760361-48760550 GCF_015228065.2 Penaeus monodon
AATATTTATAAACATATACATATATCCACAAGACACACACTATATACTCATTGATGCTTTTTCCAACATTAGCCACACTGAACTCTCTTCACACGAATATTTACTTGCTCTTTTGCAAAACACCATAAACAACACTGGGGTTTGTGGGTAAAAAAACAACAAAAACAACCTCCTCTATTTAAGTGGCAA
>NC_051400.1:48760960-48761089 GCF_015228065.2 Penaeus monodon
CCTTCCTCACAAGACAAGGCAACCACACCGACGTACGCAAGGCATCCGCGATCGCTCGCTTCTTTAGAAAACCAAGATAAAAAAGGGAAAATATTGGAGATAAGAACACATTTGTTTATCTACCTTTTG
>NC_051400.1:48761645-48761859 GCF_015228065.2 Penaeus monodon
AATCACAGTCCCCGGCCGCAGTGCCGCCGAGGAGCAGACCTGCCCGCATTCCCTCAGTGCCAAGCGCCCAGTGCCACGTCTCGGTAACGTGGCACCTCACCTTTGATAGTGTCACACCTCCGTGGCATCGCGTAACAGTAAGGTGACACATCACGCCCGAATTAATACTAGCGAGTGAGTGCCAGACGACGCTTTAAGAGGCACTTGATCGCAG
>NC_051400.1:48762240-48762321 GCF_015228065.2 Penaeus monodon
TATATTCGATGAAACACCCGCACTCAAAATTCAACTCAAAAGTGCCCATCAATACCTTTGTACAATTGCATCTCAAAACAC
>NC_051400.1:48762585-48762709 GCF_015228065.2 Penaeus monodon
CGCCATCCTCACACTGACCAAAGTGCCAGACTCAGTGCCACGATGACGCCCTGGCACTCCCGCGCCGGCCTCGGGTGATAGATCTGCACCTCCGCTTGGCCAAGCAAAATGACCGGGAATTAAA
>NC_051400.1:48763014-48763096 GCF_015228065.2 Penaeus monodon
ATGAATCTTTTCACTTGGCCGAGTAGTACGACTGGGAATTAAAAGATTTATTTATCTATTTTATTTCATCACTTCTTTTTTT
>NC_051400.1:48763120-48763219 GCF_015228065.2 Penaeus monodon
ATAGAGAAAAAGGGCGTACCTTCCTTTTTCTGTCTATTTTGATCTATCTATGATAGACAGCCAAAGTCAGCTTTTTTATTCTTTTCACTTGGCCGAGAA
>NC_051400.1:48763455-48763535 GCF_015228065.2 Penaeus monodon
TAGATAGATATGCAGAGTAAACAGAGGGTAAGAAGAAGGGGGGGGGGGGGAAACAAGACGATAACAACACAAACAAAGAA
>NC_051400.1:48763562-48763743 GCF_015228065.2 Penaeus monodon
CACTCCCTCTTTTAAACTATTTTCTACCAAGTAAACATGTATTACCCAAGACGGATATACCAAACCACAAAATATATTCACTTTTACGAGACACTTCAAAGGTTCTGCGAGGGTGTCTGCGCCCTGCATCGCGGAGACACTAACTTTCGTCTGTCAGTGCGTAAGTGTCTTTGTGAAAAGG
>NC_051400.1:48764410-48764586 GCF_015228065.2 Penaeus monodon
CGATAACAATGCAGTAATTCCCGTTTTCTACGCATTTTAGAACCGGCTACTTAGAGGAGAAACTTCTGCATAATGCTTCTAGATCTAGACTTCACTTATCATGCTTAAATAATTCTCTCTATTTATGCCTCTCTCCTTAAAGATTCCAGTTCAGACTAAAGTAGAAATAGAAAGAT
>NC_051400.1:48764770-48765168 GCF_015228065.2 Penaeus monodon
GGCACATCTTTATTTATTCACCAATTCTTTTCATTTTTTTCATTGCAAGTACCCACGCCAAGAGCTAGTACACAACTTGGCCTACTTATGACGAATACCTTAATATAACGAGAACGCTTTCGCTTCAGTGATTTTACGAATGAGAATCTCTCTTATACTTGTTTTCTCTAAATGCATCATTGTTAGTACGGCACGAGGGGTATTTTGTTTTATCGTAATGATATGCAATAATCCATTAGATTGGTTTGAGTTTTGAAATGAACTTAATTCGTTCTGTTTTGATGAACGTTTTATTTTTAATCGTAATAACCTTTTATATAGATATTCAATAACATCAGGATTTACAATTTTTATAGGCCTATCTATGGGGAATCAGATCACCGTCTACAACACCGTCA
>NC_051400.1:48765379-48765447 GCF_015228065.2 Penaeus monodon
CCTCTACGTCTCAAACACACTCCATGCATGTCCTCAAAAAGGGGGGGGGAAGAAAACTCCACCCAGAT
>NC_051400.1:48765489-48765640 GCF_015228065.2 Penaeus monodon
CAGAGACAACGTCACCTTCGCTTATCTCTGCCTGGCTTCATATCCGGCACTTACCTTGGTTCCGCGTGGCACTGGCACCCTGGCATCCCCCCTCCCCTGCTGTAGGGTCAGGGGAGGGGGGAGGCACCCATTCATAATTAGCACTTACCTG
>NC_051400.1:48765718-48765799 GCF_015228065.2 Penaeus monodon
ACGGAGAGAGAGGATGTTAGTGGGGGGGGGGGGGGTGAATAGCATTAGGAGGAGAGGAAGAAATAAATTGAAGACCGTGAT
>NC_051400.1:48766031-48766136 GCF_015228065.2 Penaeus monodon
CTTGCTTGCCTTCCCGACGGCAGGCCCCCGACGCCCTTACTCTTAATAAGCTGCTATGGGTTGTCAACGTAAATACTTTTTGGCTCAGGAAGGCATGCGTCAACC
>NC_051400.1:48766326-48766901 GCF_015228065.2 Penaeus monodon
GTCACGCCAGCGGACGCATGGTTAGTGTCACTCACTCCAACATGGCGCATTCCGCATGACACTCTGCCTCACGTTACGAATGGCATGACTACAGGCATCAAATTTCCGCATGACGTATGGTATTCCTAGAGCGCAGAACAGCTGCATAATGCATAACTTTAACATAGAGTCTTAGATGGCAACTTGGTATTGCAAGCTTGTTGTTGGAGGAATGCTGTTATGACAACTTTTTGTTGCACCTTCAGTTGCACGGCGAAGGGAAACAGTCTTTCTATTGAAACATTCAATAAAAAGTCAACACCTTTGCAACTGTTGCAACCAGCCGAGGAATGGCACTGCAGCATTGGCACTTGTCCGCGGCATGACATTTGGCCTGTGCATGACACTTGGACACAGTAGCGCCTTTGGCAACGGCAAGGCATATCTGGTCAAGGCAGGATTTTGGGCCAAGGCATGACACCCAAAGACTTTGGGGCCAATACAAGGTGGCCTTCCATTGCATCGCATGCGGGGTGACTGCGGCTCGGCTGCGACGTCAGAGGGAAGGGAGGGTGCAGGGCAGTGGCGAAGGGAGG
>NC_051400.1:48767062-48767129 GCF_015228065.2 Penaeus monodon
TTTCCTTCCTCTTTCTTTTTTGCATCTAAACATATGAACATATGGAAGCTTAAGATGATCGCGCACG
>NC_051400.1:48767273-48767388 GCF_015228065.2 Penaeus monodon
GACGCACGCAGCCCTGGCACCTGAGGGCCGAGAGTGCCACAATGCCAGCCCACAACCACCAGCGCTTCCTATTTTTACTCGAGGCGAATTCCCGAGTTTGTGCCCCGCTCGATGT
>NC_051400.1:48769728-48770763 GCF_015228065.2 Penaeus monodon
CCTATGCATGTCCTTTTCTGATTACCATTCCAGGTTTCTATGAATATCTTCCTGAGAGAGTCTCGCATTATCTTTTTATACAAATAGTTATTGTCCTTTCACAGTTCCTGTACAGTTGTGGGCTCTTCTCTTCTCTTCTCTCTTTCCCTATTTCCTCTCCTCTCCTTTTCTTCATAATTTCCTGCTCCTCATCAATCTCCTCTGCATCTTCTCTCTTCTTCCTTAGTCATCTCCCCTCTATCTGCTTCCTTTCCCTCATTTCCTCTACTTTCTCTCCTTCTTGCTTCTTGCTTCCCCTACTGACCTCCTCCCATCTCCTCTCTCTCTCTCTCCTCCCCCTCCTCTTTTCCTCTCCCCTTCCCTTTTTCTCTCCCTCTCTTCCTCCCTCCTTCTAGTCTTCTTTTCCTCCCTCCTTCTCTTCCTCCCTCCATCTCTCCTTCTCTTCCTCCCTCCTTCCCTCCTTCTCTTCCTCCCTCCTTCCCTGCTTCTCTCCCTCCCTCCTTCCCATCTTCTCTTCCTCCCTCCTTCCCATCTTCTCTTCCTCTCCACTTTCCTTCCTCTTTGCCCCTCCCCCCCATCCTATCCTCTATTGCCTCTCCTTCCCTTCCCCTCTTCCTCCCCCCTTCCCTCTATATCTCAGAGCTTCGAGACTGCAAGACTGCCCCGGTCAATACAGCAAGTTGAGTGTGCCTTGTTGTAGTTTTGAGTTGTGGTGGCTGTTCAGAGCTCGAATCACTCCCTCGCACTACCAATGGTCACTATCAGCGACTGTACTCTCGACCAGTGCGTCTATCGTTCAGGGAAAATAGATTGCTACAACTTCTACCTTTTACATTGGATAAATCTCTTTAGTTGTGTTTCTTTTATTATAGTAATTTTCATTGCCATATATAATTCATAACTTTGTTGAGTGTCTGTGTGAATATAGAGATAAATGATTTCGAAACGAAATTCTAAAACTTGTTTGTTTTCATATGACATACGTGTATTTAACCACTTTCTTATCATTTATTACATTTTTCATTATATCTTAAT
>NC_051400.1:48770818-48771114 GCF_015228065.2 Penaeus monodon
ATGAACTGGAATCCTTATTAAATCCAACATTTGTTATCTTAAGTTACAATTTCTGCAATATTGGCCAAGACACTACAGGAAAGTCTTGGCACTCAGAGCATAAGATCCAATATTTAACGACTGTGCGGACCTTATCAACATTCTTATTATAATGACAAATGCAATATCTAGCACATACATATGTAAATTGGAGAACCAACGAGCGTTCTCATACACGGGTTAATCGCCGACTTATAAAAGCTCACAAAATATGCCCAGAATTATAACCAACTACTCGCATTATAACACAGCCGATG
>NC_051400.1:48771260-48771430 GCF_015228065.2 Penaeus monodon
TTTTTTAAAAATTTTTTTTTTCCCCAATTTTTTTTAAAAAAAAAAAATTTTTACTTTTTTTTTAAAAACAAATTTTTTTTAAAAAATTTTTAATTTATTTTTTTAAAATTTGGGAATTTTTAAAAATTTTTTTAAAAAATTTTAAAAAAAATTTTTTTAAAAATTTTTTT
>NC_051400.1:48771464-48771553 GCF_015228065.2 Penaeus monodon
TTTTTTTTTTAAAAAAAAAATTTCTTTTTAAATTTAAAAAAAAATAAAAAATTTTGGGAAAAATTTTTTTTAAAAAAATTTTTTCCCCC
>NC_051400.1:48771732-48772282 GCF_015228065.2 Penaeus monodon
GGGGGGGGGGGGTTTTTTTTTGGGGGGGGGGGTTTTTTTTTTTTTTTGGGGGTTTTTTTTGGGGGGGGTTATTTTTTAATTTTTTTTTGGGGGTTTTGGGGGGGGTTTTTTTTTGGGGGGGGTTGTGGGGGGGGAAAAATTTAAAAAAAATTTTTGGGTTTTTTTTAATTTAAAAAAATTTTTTTTTTTTTTTGGGGGAAGGAAAAAATTTAAGGGGGGGGGAAAAAATTTTTTTAAAAAAAAAAAAAAAATTTTTTTAAAAAATATATAATTTTTTTTTTTTTTGATATATAATAATTATAAAAACCCTTATAAAAAAAAATTTAATAAAAAATATATAAAATTAAAAAAAATTTTATTAAATAAAAAATATATATATAAAATAAAATTTATAAAAACCCTTTAATATTAAAATTTTTTTAAAAATTTTTAATTTATAAAAATAATATATTTATAAACCCAAAAATTAAAAATATAAATTTTTTTTTAAAAAAAAAAATTTTTTTGGGTTTTTAATTTAATTTTTTATAAAAAATTTTAAAATTTTTTT
>NC_051400.1:48772327-48772416 GCF_015228065.2 Penaeus monodon
TTTTTTTTATTTTAAAATTTAAATTTTTAAAAAAAATTAAAAAATTTTACTTTTTTTAATATATTTAAAATTTTTTTTTTTTTCCCCCC
>NC_051400.1:48772551-48772672 GCF_015228065.2 Penaeus monodon
TTTTTTTTTCCCCTTTTTTTAAAAAAAAACCCCCCAAAAAAAAAAATATTATATATTATATTTTTAAAAAAATTTTTTAATATATTTTTAAAATTTTTTTTTTATTTTTAAAAAAAAAAAA
>NC_051400.1:48772811-48773015 GCF_015228065.2 Penaeus monodon
AAAAAAATTTATATATAATATATAATATTTTTTTTTTTAAAAAAAGAAAAAATTACCCTTTTTTTTAAAATAAAAAAAAAAATTTTTTTAATATATATATATTTTATTAATCAAAAAAAATTTTTTTAAAAAAATTTTTTTTTTTTTAAAAAATAAAAAATTTTATATAAAAAAAATTTTAAAAATTATTAAAGTTTAATAATA
>NC_051400.1:48773191-48773444 GCF_015228065.2 Penaeus monodon
TTTTTTTTTTTTAAAAAAAAAAAATATAAATTTTTTTTTTTTTTTAAAAAAAAATTTTTTTATTTTATTTTTTTATAGGGGGTTTTTTTTTTTGGGGGTTTTTTTTTTTTTTAAAATTTTTTAATTATTAATTTTAAAAATTTTTTAAAAAAATTTTTTATTTTTTTCCAATTTTTTTTTCCTTTTTTTTTTTTTTTTAATTTTTTTTTTTCCTTTTTTCCCCTTTTTTTTAAAAAAAAGGGGGGGAAAAAAA
>NC_051400.1:48773708-48773935 GCF_015228065.2 Penaeus monodon
CCCCCCCCCGATTTTAACCCCCTCTTTTTGGGGCCCCCCTTTCCCCCCCCTTTTTTTTTTCCCCCCCCCTTTTTCCCCCCTTTCCCAACCCCCTTTTCCCGCCCCCCAACCTTCCCCCCCTTTTTAAAAAAAAACCCCCCCCCCTTTTTCCCCCTTTTTGGGGTTTTTTTTTTCCCCCCCCCCCCCCAAAAAAAAATTTTTTTTTTTTTGGGGGCCCCCCCCCCCCC
>NC_051400.1:48774109-48774224 GCF_015228065.2 Penaeus monodon
CCCCCCCCCAAACCCCCCCCCCTTTTTTTAAAAAACCTTCCCCTTTTTCCCCCCCTTTTAAAAAAAAAAAAACCCGGGTTTTTTTTTTTAAAAAATTTTCCCCTTTCCCCCCCCC
>NC_051400.1:48774507-48774605 GCF_015228065.2 Penaeus monodon
TTTTTTTTTTTAAAAAAAAAAGGGGAAAACCCAGGGGGGGGAAAAAAAAAAAAAAAGGGGGGGTTTTTTGGGGGGGGGGTTTTTTTTTTCCCAAATTT
>NC_051400.1:48774624-48774699 GCF_015228065.2 Penaeus monodon
TTTTTTTTTTTTTAAAAAAAGGGGGGGGGGGCCCCCCCCCCCTTTTTTTCCCCCCCAAAAAAAAAAAAGGGGGGG
>NC_051400.1:48774763-48774952 GCF_015228065.2 Penaeus monodon
TTTTTGGGCCCCCCAAAACCCCCCCCCCCCCCCCGGGGGGGGGGGGGGCCCCCCCCCCCGGGGGGGGGGCCCCCCCCCCCCAAAAAAAAAAAAAAATTTTTTTTTGGGGGGAAAAAATTTAAAAAAAAACAGGGGGGGAAAAAAACCCCCAAAAAATAAATTTAAAAGGGGGGGGGGGGGTTTTTTTTT
>NC_051400.1:48775057-48775166 GCF_015228065.2 Penaeus monodon
GGATCACCCCCCCCCAAGGAAATACCAAAAAGGGGGGGGAAAATCATGCTGTCCCACCCCGGTTAAGAAAGAACCAAAAAACCGGGGTTTTAAAGGGAAGGGGAAAGAT
>NC_051400.1:48775622-48775817 GCF_015228065.2 Penaeus monodon
CTGGACGTGACCCATTTTGCCCGACAGCTTTATAATGCCATAAAAGTATCCTATTTTTAGTAATTTTTGCAGAAGGTAACAAATCGCCTTCGGAATATCTTCAGAAGTAAAAGCGTCTTTGACACCACCTTCTGTTAAATCTTTCCTTATATTTACGTTCAAATTATGGCTCATAAAACAGGGAGATTTTTTTTT
>NC_051400.1:48776177-48776311 GCF_015228065.2 Penaeus monodon
TATCGACATAGGCCTGCTTGAGCATACCCCGCCCCTTCTCCAAAACGTGGTAGTAGTTCGTCCCACCGCCGCAAGATGTCAGCACATCCCAGAAGCCCCGATAGAAATACTACAAGAATGTGCCCCCCCCTCCT
>NC_051400.1:48776379-48778805 GCF_015228065.2 Penaeus monodon
GAAACCCCCTTTTTCTCCCCACTATATATCTAATCACGATGAACAAAACCCCTGACGAATCGGGTTAAAGATTTCGGAACTATATCTTGTGGTCAACGTGAACGCAAAATAAAAAGAAATGAGATATCTCCTTTAGTACAGCGTTTGGACCTGGTCTTCACGCTGGCGAAGAGGTACAGCTTGCCACAGCCGTTGATTAGACAGCATGTAATTCTCCCGTGGACTTATTAGCTGAGTTCGAAATTTATTTAGAAAGAAAGAAAAGAAAAATGCATAAGACGAACTCTTTTATTGTTTTGCTGAAGGAGTTAAAAGTGTTTTCGAAGAGTAGAGCTTTCGACTATCTGTTCCCGATAAGGGCGAGGACGTGCCTGCAATGCCAATTGAGAAAATGCTAATAATCAGCATTATGTGTTGGGCTCGAGTATGCTAATAAAGTGGCAGCTATAAGAAAACTTTCAGACGAAGATAATGCGTTACCGGTAAAGGCTGCACTATGCCAGAAAAGCGGTGCGGCGCGGTTGCCTATTCCGCTCCGGCGACAAACTCCAGCATTTTTTTCCTCCTCGGCAGCTGGGGCTAATGCCACATTATTTTCACCAATAATGGAAGCGCCCCCGCTCTATTCCAGATCCTAAATAGCCCAGAGAGAGAGAGGGGCCATTCCCGGTTGGCCGAGACATGATACAAAAGTCATTCGCCGACATCGAGTTGCTTTCCCCCCGACTGTCGCATTGCGCACCCTAGTTCCCGCCGTCGCCGCCAGATGGCTCGCCGCTCCGGGCTGTGACGTCACGATATTTTAAATTTGGCGCCGGCGAGATGACGGGCGTCGGGCTCCCCAATAAAGCGGTGCAGAGGTCCGGATATCGAGGTGGCCGCTCTTACGAGTCTTCCTGAAGCCGACAAATTGTTTGTGAGGTTCGGGGTTCGACGGTCATTGGAGGAATTTAAGCGGAGGGTCATGCACTCTGCAGCACCACGCACGATGCCTGCAGTAATGTTGGTAATCTAACTTGAAGTTTGGGAGATCTAATGCTCTCATTTTGAGAGAGAGAAAAAGTAAAATAAATAAATAAAATCACACGTGTTCCTAAGCCATTCACGTTTGTCGTGGGAGAATGGAAGAGTCTGAGATGCAGCAATTTTGAATTAGTTTGAGAGAAGCTGCACGCCAAGCGGCCCGGCGAATTTAAAGAGAATATAATGCGGCACAACACGGGCTTCCTCCACATGAGCTGTTAGTTTTCCGCTTCGCCGGTAGATGGCAGCACCTACCGGGAGGCTGCGTTCCATGAGGCGCATGAATGGCTGCAGCCCCTTAATTCATGGCTCTCGCTGAAGGGAAAACTCACATGCGCAACTAGTATCAATCGGCTCGCTCCGTAAGTCTACGGCATTTGCTCGCCGGGTTTTACTATCTCTTTGTAGTCATCAGATCATCTCTGTATATAATATACATGTATATATTTTTAAATCTTACTTGCCATTCAGATTTCCATTTGTCAACGCGAGAGTCTGTCTGTATCACTAATTAATTTACAATTGGCTGTCTTTTCTTAAACTTTTTCAGTGCCTTTATCATTGCAATAGCTTACTTTGTGAACTATATTACTGCTATTTTAAGACTGAATAATTATTATATATCCCGATAACACATCATTTTACTTCATGGTTATTGCGAATGATCAGAAAACTCACCATATATTGATAACAATAACAATATTAATAGTTGTAATAGTGAATAATTATTATTTTCATCATTATCATCTTTTGGTTTGTCCTTATACCCATTTTAAATTATCATATTGAATTGCATTGGTCTCTGTTTCAAAATCCTTATCATATATTGTTGTTTTTATCTCTGTTTTGAGTCTAAGCTGTACTTAAATCTCTCGTTTCTTTCTTCTGATGTAAACCAAGTACATTTTAGAAATCAGCAACAAACAGACGTTCATCTGCCACATTCATACATAAAATCGGACAAATATACTCATATTCACAAACGCACTGGACATATTTGCATTTCAGTATTTTGACTAATGAATAGCAATAAAGGCATATACATTCCAATGTACAGTGTGACAATACTCTTGTTTATTTTTTGAATTACAATATGCGTTTAAAAACATGAATTGGCATATTCTGCATTTTTGAGCTCATATACTTTGTAAAACAATTTTAATTTCTTTGTGTCATATAACTTATTTGGTTGATATTAAACACAGACAAATGTTTCAATCAGACTTATAGGTAAGGCTATACTTTTTTACAATATTGGAGAAACCCGGAAATATGTGTTGTAGATTTGGAGGCTGCTTGTGAATTTTCCCAAGTTTACCCTAAAGTGGTCAGAGGGGAACGTTTTCTCTAAATACGAAGAGAACGCGGGTGCTTTTTTTTTCTTGATCTTACAAAGTTATCGT
>NC_051400.1:48778877-48779070 GCF_015228065.2 Penaeus monodon
TATCTTCACAACGATAACTATTAAATAAAAGGCCATACAGTATTCATACATATGTGTACTATGAGCATATTTACACAGAGCATAACAAATCCATAACTGGCACTAACTTTATATTAAATGTAAATACTCTTACGAAAAATATTACACGTAAGGGTGCATTTAGCATTCGTAAGGATTTAATCATCCTCCTGCT
>NC_051400.1:48780543-48781530 GCF_015228065.2 Penaeus monodon
TTTACAAATATATTAAACCTAAATTTTATTTATTAAAAATTTAAAAATAAATATAAATAATATAAAATAATATTATTATAAAAACATTAAATTATATATATAATATATTAATCTAATAATATATACATTAATATATATTATATATAATATATAAAATAATAATATAATCCTATATTTTAATAATAATTATATTCATTATATTCATTATATTATATATATATATATTATATATATTATAAAATATATATTATTTATAAAATATATCTTATATAAAATTTTAATATATATATATATAATTATTTCCTTTTATTTATTTAAAACTTATATTCTTTTTCCATTAATATTATTTTATATTTTATTATTTTTATTTTTATATTAATATATTTTTTATATATTTTTTATTATCCCCTTATTTATTAATATTTATATTATATTTAAAATTTATATTATATTTTAATTATTACAAATTTATATAATGCAATTTTTTATATTTATATATATATGCATTATATAATAAAATATTATTACTTTTACTATATTATATATAATCTAATATATATATATTCTATATTTATTATTTTCTATTACTTTAATCTATTTAATATATTATCTTTTATATTCTTTTAATGCTTTAAATTTATATTATATATATATTATTTTTATATTTTTAAATTATAACCTTTTTTTTTATATTATTATTCTAATTTATATATCTTATATTTTTATATATTTTATTTATTTATATTTTTATATTTCTTCTATATTTTTATTTTTAATTATTACTATTTATATTTATATATTTATAAAAATTCCTATTATATATATTAATATATATATATTATTAATTTTTCATCTTAATTTTATATATTTTAGTATTTTTTATTTAATTATATATATTATCTATCATAAAATTTTATTATGTATTTTTTTATATATTATTTTATATATTATATTATATTTATTTTTAAATATTTTTTCTTATATATA
>NC_051400.1:48781608-48782462 GCF_015228065.2 Penaeus monodon
ATATCTATATTTATCTTATATATTTCCCTTTTTATATATATAGTATATATTCATTCCTATCTCCCCTATATCTATATTATATTATTATATTTTATATATCTTTTTATCTTTTCCTTCTATCTTATTTATTATTTTTCTTTATTTTATCTTTATCTATATTATATATCTATTATCTTATGTCATCTTCTTTATTCTGTATTTTATTCTATATCTTTTATATTTTATCTTTATATTGCCTTATATTTTTATAATCTCTTATATATTTGTATCTTATTTTTTTATACGTTCTTTATAATGTATTGTATTTAATGTTCTGTTATGTGTATTTATCTGTTGTATCTGTATATGTTTGTTATGTTATGTATCTTGTCTTGTCTATTTTTGTATATGTCTCTGTATATGTATTGTTTGTTATGTCTCTGTCTATGTTTTGTCTTGTCTATTTCTATGTATCTGTCTTGTCTTGTATTGTTTGTTCTGTATTGTCTCTGTCTATGTCGTATCTGTCTTTCTGTTTGTCTTGTATTTATATTTCTATCCACACACCCATTTCCAATGAAATTACAAATTTGCTTTCGCAAAATCTAAATAAAAGTAAACCTGATCATATTTGCATTCAATTATGCTTGCGTGGTTTTCAATATGCATGTAGGTCAATCCAAGTTTGAGCGTGCTTATGTTTTTTCGCACTTCAACATAAGTTTATTTTTCTTATTTTCTCCATTTCCTTTGATTGTTATAAATGATTTTAAATTTACTACATTAATGAATTCTGTGACGGCCACTCTTTGCACTTAATCACTATGCTTTAAAAGGCCGTTAATTTTCTAAGTGTGATTTTGGTCAAATACTCC
>NC_051400.1:48782512-48782701 GCF_015228065.2 Penaeus monodon
TTTCGGGACCCAATGATATCATGTATGAGATATAATCTATAACAATATTACTAATGATGACAGCTGATAATGATAACGATAACAAAATGTAACCAAATTCATAACAAAGCAAGAACACAAAATCATAGAGAAGCATAGCACTGTAATACCCATTACCTCCATACGCATTAAACATCCACATTTCTGGTA
>NC_051400.1:48782740-48783728 GCF_015228065.2 Penaeus monodon
TAGACCGTATTTCCGAAACTTAAATTGCAGTTGTCCGCATCAAAACCTCTTTTAATAATGTTGCAATGATTATGCGAAGTGATTTTAGAGGAAAATGTTTGATGGCGATGCAGATTGCATCTGCGATGTTGCATGTCCACAAAGCACGTTATTTGATTGTTCATCTTCGTATGTTCGTTCATCAGTTTACGTTTGAAATTCACGTTATATTAAAAAGAGGAAATTTTCATTTCTTTTTCATTTAGTAAAACGGCGATAGGTGACAGAGGAGGAACATCGCCAGATATTGTGGAAACGAAAAGAAAAGGAAGACATAAGGAAATGAAGGAGAATTAAAACAAATAAGAATGAAAAGAAAAGAGGAAGAGGAAAAAACAAAGAAACAAAAAAAAAAAATATATATATCAGAAAGAAAGGATAAACACAACAGAGAGGAGAAAGACGGAAGACGAAGATGATGACAGGAATGAGAGACAACAGGAGAGAAAGACAACAGAAAAAGGAGACAACAGAAAGATACAACATAAGAAGAGGCAACAAGAAAAGGAGACAACAGGAGGGAGAGACAACAGAAGGAAGAGACAACAGGCGGGAGAGAGAACAGGAGAAAGGGACAACAGGAGGGAGAGACAACAGAAGGAAGAGACAACAGACGGGAGAGAGAACAGGAGAAAGAGACAACAGACGGGAGAGAGAACAGAAGGAAGAGACAACAGACGGGAGAGAGAACAGGAGAAAGGGACAAACTTGGCTTCACTCTCGAGCCCGACACAACAGCATACAAAGCGGCCCCACACGCTGCTTCAAATGCTCTTGTGACATCAAAAGTGAATATAAATTTCCCTTTACGAACGCAACGACAGGAAAGTCTGCCTCGTCACAAACACATTTTCTTCACTAATTTCCGAAAATACACTTGCGATGCACATTTATAATGAGGGTTTTGTGTGTACCAATGGGGGTGTGTTTGCTGGTGTGGGAGGGTGGG
>NC_051400.1:48783844-48784120 GCF_015228065.2 Penaeus monodon
AAACTATCATTACGCATGTAAACACTCTTCGCTCTACGGAATGTAGTTTCCATAAAAAAAAAAATCAGGAGTTACGTTCAACCACACAGTTGCATTGGTATTTGAATATTTACGTAAAATCATGAGGAAATTTGCATACTGGATTTGCATATGCCATTTGACTTTCTGTTTTGCACGAACTCTATCTGGTATGAAACAGTTCCAAACGTCGCTGCTTTTTCTGATTCTCCTGCTCTCTCTCATTCTTGGCTTCCTCTCGGCTTGTTTCTCTCTCGG
>NC_051400.1:48784143-48784212 GCF_015228065.2 Penaeus monodon
TCTATCTTTATCACCCTTCGGGTTGTGTTTGTATCTCTGTAGCCAGTGTTTATTTCTCTTTCTTTGTCT
>NC_051400.1:48784523-48784756 GCF_015228065.2 Penaeus monodon
TTTAATGATGATTAAAAATAAATTAAATAAAGAATAAAAAAAATAATAAAATAATAATAATAAAACATAACAAATATGATAAAGATAAAACAATAACGAATGATAAAAATGCGTGGGTGTTCCGGGCCCCTTTTTCTCCTTTTTCCCTTTTCTTCCTTTTATTGTTCTATTCTTTTAGCTCTTTTAGCAGGCACTCTTTGTCTATATAAACCCTACTCCTTTTTCACCCACCC
>NC_051400.1:48785357-48785819 GCF_015228065.2 Penaeus monodon
CCCTTCCACCCACCTCTTGTCCCTTTAGATCCACCTAAAAATAACAAAACGAACAAAAAAGGAGAAATTTGTACCCCCCCTATCCCCCCTTGACCCTACTCCTCAGCCCCGGAACACCCCCCCCCCCCAAAAAAAAAGGAGAATTTAAAAACGGTCGAAAAATCTAGGTTACTTTTGCCCTATAAATACGCCCTAAATCCCCCCATCAAGGTTTTTAAAATTCACACCATCCCTCGCTTTAATTCAAAATTAACTTTCCCCTCTCCCTCTCCTCTTTTTCTTTCTCTTTCCTCCCCCCTTTTTCTCTTCTCTCCCTCTCTCTTCAATTTCTCCTCTCTCTCTCTCCCTCCCTCCTTCCTTCTCTTTTCTTTCTTTCTTTCCTCTCTCCTCTTCGCCCCTCTCTTCTCTCCCCTCTTTCTCTCTTTTCTCTCTCTCTCCCCTTTTCCCTCTTTTTTCCTTTTT
>NC_051400.1:48785913-48786306 GCF_015228065.2 Penaeus monodon
CTTTCTGTCTCGGGCCTGACGTGTTCTCTCGTCTGTTTCCCGTTTTTTTCTCCTCGTGACGACTGCGTGACCTCTTTTTGTCTTGCTTTTCGTTGCCATTTTGTGTGTGTTTTATTTCTTTTAAGATTATTTGTTTCCTTGTTTGTGTTTTTCATACTTGGTTGCTTGACTTGGTGTATTTTTGTTTGCTTGTTTTCATTTTCGTTATTTTCTTTCTTTCTTTTCTTTTCTTCTCGTCTCTTTCTCTTCCTTCCTCACCCCCCTCTCTCTCTTCTTTCTTCCCTCTCTCTCTCTCTACCTCTCTCACTCTCTCTCCTTTCCTCCCCTATCTCCCTCTCTCTCCCTTCCTCCCCCATCTCCCTCTCTCCCTTTCTCCCCATCTCCCCTTCTCAT
>NC_051400.1:48786398-48786639 GCF_015228065.2 Penaeus monodon
TTACAATAACATTGAAATAAAGCGAGACATACTATTAGAAACCCATAAAAGCTGAAAGATCCAAACACTGTGCTTTTATCCCCACGTAAACACCTGTATTTTCTCACTTTGCATGTCACAGTCAACTATTAATACTCTTCCCTGCTTCATGACAAGGCCTTGGGTAAGGTTTAGAGAGTGATTCCAATCTTTTTTTCTTCTTTTTTTTTGTCTGAAAGGAATCGCAACAAGTGGAAATGTA
>NC_051400.1:48787031-48787541 GCF_015228065.2 Penaeus monodon
GTACTATTGATCAACCAAGCGATCCCAACCCAAACCCTATAAACTATTGCATTTTCACCCAAGCCTTTTTGTTTAACATCACAAAGAGATTTGCCTTTCAATCCCTTTAAATTCAATATTTTTTTTTTTTTTTTAAATTTTGTACTCTTCTCTATCCTACCTCTTCGTCCCTCCCGCATCATTCGACTTAATCTCTATGCTCATTTTTCTCTCTACTCCTCTCTTCCCCTTCCTCTCTTTCTCCCCCTCCCTCTTCTCCCTCTCCGCCATCCCTCCTTCAACTTTAATCCCTAGATTCTTATCCCCCTTTCCTTTCCCTCTTCTCTCTCAGTATCCTTTTCTCTTCCCCTTCCTCTCTTTCTCCCCCTTCTCTCCTTTCCCTCCCCGTCATTCCTCTTTCTCCTGACCTTTGAACTTTTGAACAGTCGGGGCGGCCGCCACATCCCGACTGACTATGCTTCCTAAACAGCTACAGAATAATGTTTGTTGGGGGGGACGCTGTTCAGATCA
>NC_051400.1:48787878-48788091 GCF_015228065.2 Penaeus monodon
GACGTTCTCTCTTATTAAAGCAATGTACTTTGTAACTGAGCTGAATTTTACAGCTATTACTACTACCTCTATCACTACAAGCCTTCTGTTATTTATGGCAGCTTTCCTAACTGTTTTTATAAATTTTTTTATCATAGGTAATACATCGACAAAACAATGAGTATTACTACTGGCAATGCTGCTAATTAAAATGTCATTACTGTTTTTACTAAA
>NC_051400.1:48788343-48788524 GCF_015228065.2 Penaeus monodon
AACACATCAAAACGAGCGCATCCAAATCAGTTCGTAGCATGACGAGGTACACGGCTGTCGATGCTTTCTGAACGTGTTGTACAAAGCTCTTATCACTTGCTCGTTGTTGAACATGGCGACTGACATAACTCACCTCCTCCTCAACAAGAGAGTTGAACATGAAGGAAGTGAGTGAAGTGAA
>NC_051400.1:48788550-48788620 GCF_015228065.2 Penaeus monodon
TTTTTGGGGGAAGGAAGAAATTTTAGGATTAAAAAAGCTGATATAAAAAGGGAAGGGGAGTTTAAAAACA
>NC_051400.1:48788652-48789183 GCF_015228065.2 Penaeus monodon
ATGTCTAGGTAATTCAGACCTATAAAGGCATGATCTGTGTATCTAATCTAAACTATTTACACACTTCCATCCATTCATTTTCATCGGTTTGTTTATCTACGAATCAGAGAATAAATGTCTCTGTGGTTAATACAAACGTGAGGGTATATATTTTCATTTATGTGTCATAGGAGGCAACTATTTCTGGTTAA
This sequence comes from Penaeus monodon, assembly GCF_015228065.2. NCBI lineage: Eukaryota > Metazoa > Arthropoda > Malacostraca > Decapoda > Penaeidae > Penaeus > Penaeus monodon. Next base: position 48,788,844 of record NC_051400.1, read on the forward strand.
AAATGAAAATTATCCCCCATCTTTTTGGATGTTTTATGCTGTTTAAATCAGGAGTTTAAAAACCCCAAATGTGAAGATCCATAAAGATATTATTTAGTGAAGAGTGCCATCATCTCTACCGTTTTCTTTATCATAAATCTATCTCCGATTTTGTACAACTATAAGAAATAAATAATAAAACAACAACCTTTTAAAGCATGTTTATATCTCCTCTTGAACAGACTTGCCTTCAATAATTAACTTCAAATGGAACCGAGAAAGTTGAATTCGCGAGACTGCTAATTTCCTCTGCACACTGGTAAATGAAAATTGTGCCCCACATTAACCCGGGGTGCGTAGC
>NC_051400.1:48790050-48790365 GCF_015228065.2 Penaeus monodon
AGGGTAAGGCTGTAACCCTTTAAAGAACAATGGCTATAAACTTTTTTGGGGGCAATAAATTTTATTTGGGTTAAAAGGGCTTAAACTCCTTATTAAGGAAGCGAACAACACAGTTAAGGGAACAACCAGCCCGCGAGCGCGTGCCCGCGTGTCCCGCCACCAGCCTTGGGGGGCCGGAGGGGGTTTGGTTGACCTGGGAAACCGGGGGTGATTTCGGGGGGGGGAAACCTGAAGGGTCAAACGAGGTCAGATATAATCGATCCTTCTAAATTGACTTTGCTAACCACCCGGGGTGAGGGGTCAGGGGCTTACACT
>NC_051400.1:48790545-48790762 GCF_015228065.2 Penaeus monodon
GTCACCCCCTCCGCCGACGCAATACACGGTCTGTTGAATATTCATCTCAATTCCGTTGAACAAAATGCAACATTTCCCTCCCAGAGAATCTCGGGGCCTCCCCACCCTGCATTTAAATTCCCCCGGGCTCCTTCGGGCCCGCCCGGGGCAAAAGCCCGGGTCCTCCCCGGGCCCCTGATAACCCCGGGGGGCTTTCTTGGCCGGCGCTCTCCCTCGC
>NC_051400.1:48791030-48791102 GCF_015228065.2 Penaeus monodon
TTTAGTCTGATTGTCTGTCTGCCTCACCTCTTAACACACACACACGCCAAAACCACACACACCAAAAACAAA
>NC_051400.1:48791403-48791521 GCF_015228065.2 Penaeus monodon
ACGCCAGGGGCCACGCGCCGCGCGCACCACGCAGCACACACACACCACACAACCACACACAAAACACACTCATATATATATTCATCTGTACAGACATAAACAAAAATACACCAGCATG
>NC_051400.1:48791567-48791664 GCF_015228065.2 Penaeus monodon
AAAACCTCTCTGACTGACTCGGTTTTTTTCTGAATTTTCATCACCGTGTATTAGACTCCCTTTTTTTTTTCGGGATTTTTAAAGGCAGGGTTGGGGT
>NC_051400.1:48791693-48792093 GCF_015228065.2 Penaeus monodon
GGGATCGTTTTTAATGTTTAAAGTGTGTTTTTTTGATAGGGATATATGTTAGAAATGATGAGGGTTTGGGAGGAGAGGAGGCTGAAAATGGTGTTTTATGAAAATTTTGGATAACAGAAATTTCTAAGTTTATAATGTCATGAAAAAATTTAGGTTATTTAAAATTTTACCCTTCTTTTTAGTTTTTTTGTATTTATATCTGTAGTTGGTTCTTCTCTCTGTTTCTCCTCTTTTGCTTACTCTCTCCTTTCCTCAGTCCTTTCCCTCTTTACTTCTCTCCTTCTCACTCTTCCTCTCTCGCTTTCTCCATATCACTCTTCGTCTCCACTCTTTCCTTTATCTTTAAAATCTTTCTCCCTATTTCCGTCTCTACTTCCCTCCATCTCCCTTTCTTTCTCTC
>NC_051400.1:48792223-48792597 GCF_015228065.2 Penaeus monodon
TGACCAATCAGCGACGAGATAGGAGGACACTCCATAAGAGATCCTTTATTATTTTTCTATTTATCAACCATTCTTTACCTGTTCATTTATTTATCAATAATTCGCCTTTGATCGTCCGAATCTATGTGGAATAATCGAGATAAAAAAGGCCTTTAAGGGAAAGGTAGCGCCATTTTTAAATTTTTTCTCAAACTAACAGGAAAAAATATTTTTTTTGAAAAATTTAATGAAGTTTATTTAAAAAATCTAATGAGGGTTTTAAATTATGTTAGGGAAAGGGTTTAAAAAAAAAATTTTTCGTAGAGAGAAGCAGAGGAAGTGAGGTGCATGGGTAAATAAAAAAGAATAAAGAATTAAGAAACAACTGCATATAT
>NC_051400.1:48792862-48793299 GCF_015228065.2 Penaeus monodon
TACATCCGTTATCCCGTCCCTGCAATTCCCGTTTTCTGTGAGCGAAGGCGGTCGGCTGCGCAATGGACTTGGGGCAAAGGAAGGGGGCCGCCGTCAGCCAACCTCTTTATTTTTATCCTTTTTGGGGGAAATTTTTATTTTTTTCCTTTTTTTGGGGAGGAGGGAAGGAGGAGGGATAACATTTAGATAAAAGGAGAAGAGATATTGAAAGGGGAAAGATAAAAAAAAAGGGGGGGGGAAAGGGATTACGATTGGGGGTAGGGGTGTGGAAGGAACGGGGAGGTGAATAGTAAAATGGAATACCGTATTGTACGTTTATGGTAATTAATAAAAAAAAAAAATTCCTTAATTCATAAATATTTTAATTGGGTTTAAATTTTCTACTTGAACTGATTTTTTCAAATTCTATAATGGGATCCAAATTTGCTCTAAACCCG
>NC_051400.1:48793942-48794232 GCF_015228065.2 Penaeus monodon
AATCTAAAAAAAAAAAAGTCGAAAAACCCCGTGCATTCCCCCCCCCCCCCCCTTTTGTTTCAAACCCTTTCCCCCCGACAGCGAGTTTAATTTGGGGCTTTCCCAAAAGCACGAAAAATGGCGTTTTTTTTTCCCCCCGAAGGAAAGTCTCCGGGAAACCCCCAATCTATTTTCTGGCATCTTTAGAAAAAAAACTCCGCGGTTTTGACCCGAAAAAATTTTTTACTCCGCCCCAAAATATAAGTTGGAAAAGGCAAGACTTTAGATTTGCATTTACGTCATGATCCCGG
>NC_051400.1:48794259-48794598 GCF_015228065.2 Penaeus monodon
GGGGTTTTTGGGGGGGGCATTTGGAAAACCGCAACGAAAAAGGGAAATACAAGAAAACGGGATTTTTTATTTCTTTTCTCTCCGGGGGTGTCAACTGCTTGGGCCCCCCCCGCCTCATTCCCTTTGGGTTTGCGAGTTGTGTTTTTTTCTTTTTTCGTCGTTTTTGCTTTGATTTTGAAAAGGAAGGAAAGGGGGGCCCGGTGGGGATTTTCCCATGGGGAAAGGGGGTCTTTTTAAAAAAGGTGTTACCTCCTATCAGGGAAATTTTTAAAATTGTTTTTTTGGAGAACTTGCACAGAGGTGGGGAGGGACAGCGTCCATTCGTCGAATATACAATTT
>NC_051400.1:48794668-48794735 GCF_015228065.2 Penaeus monodon
TTATTATATATACATTACATTTGTTTCATATAATATATTACCCTATATATAAACAATATATAAAAAC
>NC_051400.1:48794808-48795272 GCF_015228065.2 Penaeus monodon
TTTTACGTATATAATATACTTTTTATAACTTTTAAAAATATATTATATATATAATATTTTATTTTAATACATATTTTTATTTTATCTAATAATAAAATTTTTATATTGAAAAATTTTTTAAATTAAAATATATGTATTTTAATAATATATATATATATAATATATTAAAGGGTTTTATTAAAGTGTATATTAAAGTAAAATATATTCATATATATATGTATTATTGTATATAAAATATAATTTTTATATCCCATATATAAAAGAATTTTATATAAATTGTATTATGTATTATTTTTAATATATAATATAAATATATATAAAATGTAATTTTATGTATATTATGTATATATATATATGTATATATATTTTTATATTAAAGTATATATATTTTGTTTTATTTAATATAAAGGTTTTATATAAAGTATATATTTGTAATTTTATGTTATATAATGGGTTTTAAAAAA
>NC_051400.1:48795420-48795776 GCF_015228065.2 Penaeus monodon
GGTTTTATATAAAATATAATAATTATATTTTTGTAATATTGTATATATTAATATTAAATTTTATATATATGTATATGTAAAATGTAAAAAATTTTTATTTTTAAAGTTTAAAGGTATTTATATGGTTTAGGGTTTTGTTTTAAAGTATATGTTCATGTTATGTAATTATTTTATATGTATACTTTTAATAATAATTTAAAATTTTATATATGTTATGTAAAATATACCCTATAAAAATTTTATAATTTTGTAATTATGGGATAATTGTATATATATGCATATAATAAGTATAATATATATATAAAATATATATATATATAAAATTTAAAATATTTTATATATATTGTTATATGTTT
>NC_051400.1:48796004-48796378 GCF_015228065.2 Penaeus monodon
CCTCCCCCCCTCACTTTCCTTCCTCCCGCCTCTAAATTTTCCCTTTTTTTTCGCTCCCACCTAACTTTGCGCGCGTGTCTCTTTTGCTTCGCGTCTCGGCAGCTACAAAGACTTCCCACATCAAAAGGAGGTTCACGCTGCCCTCAAGATGCATTAGGGACTTTAAAACATTCCGCCCCGCCCGGATGGGAGCGAAGGGGAGGAAAAAAATCCGGTTTTTGATAAACAAAGCGTTTTTTGGGGTTTTTTTTTTTCTTCTTTTAAGATCTGTTTGTTACGGGTGCTTTTTTTGTGGGGTGTGTTTTGAGACTGTTTTTTTAAACTCTTTTTTTTAGTTTTTTGTCCTTTTTCTCTGAATCACTCTTTTATCTCTC
>NC_051400.1:48797489-48797721 GCF_015228065.2 Penaeus monodon
TAAACCGGGTTTTCCGCGTTTACTGGGGAGGGGGGGGTAAAATTCCCCGCCATGCATCTGTGAGATTTTGTATTTTTGTGCTTCTGTTTAAAGAATTATTCTCTCCTGCTTTCATCCTGGCTGTGTTCTTGGTCTTTAAACTTCTATGTGGTTTGTAATTGTGGATTTTCTTTTTTGTATACAGTTTTAGATTATTTACTTTTGAAAGAGGGAAAGATACGGAGAGTGAAAG
>NC_051400.1:48797916-48798088 GCF_015228065.2 Penaeus monodon
GCACCGTCCCCGTATGTCTGTCTGTCCCGTCTGTCCCGCTGTATTATGTAAAGTATTTATTATGTATTATTAAAGTATTTGTAAAAGTATGTATGTATGTATTATGTAAAGGATGTAAATTTTTGTAGGGATGTATCCATATTTTGTTGTATAAAACACCAAAAACCACAAG
>NC_051400.1:48798115-48798255 GCF_015228065.2 Penaeus monodon
CTTTTTGAACAAATATGTAAATGCTTGGTTGAAATTAAGCTTTTGTACACGAGTCCCTCCCAGTTCGCCTGACCGCCTTGAGAGGAGGACCCCAAGCAATGTGTTCACTCGAGGCTGAATAACATCTTGTCACAGAATTT
>NC_051400.1:48798521-48799109 GCF_015228065.2 Penaeus monodon
AAAATCGCCATTATTTGCAATGATGATACTAACAATAATAGTGATGAAAGTGATACTAACAAAGTTCGCCTTTATAGCCTATGTGTCTCGCTCACCGGCCTGCGCTCCGATAAATTGCATAAACTTTGCAGAAACGGCCTTTAGTTAATAACAGATGAGGGTAATTTCTCGCGAGTTTTAATGATCCGTGGACGAGTGTCCGCGTGCAAGCAAGCCTCCGGTTATGTTTGCGTGTGAAAGCGAGAGAAAGCAGGATGGAACGAAAAAGAAAAAGTTTGTCTTATATCGTAGAAGGTTTAAAAAGAAAAAAAGGTAAATACGTAAATGATTATATTAAGTAAATTAACCATTAACCTTGTATATCGTATACCATGGAGGGATAAACAAACAAACAATAATAAAAGTAAGTAATGGAATAATAGGTAATAAATAAAGGATAATATTAAGTAAATTAACCATTAACCAGAACGACAAGTAATTGTATATCGCACATCGTAGAGAAATAAGTAAAAAAGAGAGAAAAAAAGTTTAGGTCTGTACAGTACATTAAAGTTGGGAGTCTTAAACCTAAATTACTTTATGGAAGGT
>NC_051400.1:48799422-48799492 GCF_015228065.2 Penaeus monodon
CCTTTCCCCATTGCTAGTCGTAACACAGAGGAGACGTGGAACGTAGAGTAGTAAGGAGCCTCTTATCCTG
>NC_051400.1:48799664-48800351 GCF_015228065.2 Penaeus monodon
AGAAATCTTTAAGGGAGCACCCCTCCCCCTCCCCCTCCCCAACCGCACGCACTAACTTCCCGATGAGGATAATTTACAGCAGCAAGGCATCCTAATGCTGCCTCCTACCCCCTCCTACCTCTCACCCCCCTCCCCTTGCCTCTTTCCCTTTCCTCTCCCTAATGGGCGCTATCGCTACCTTCATCCCCCCCCTCTTTACCTTCGCCTATCCTCCTTCTTACCTTCCCTTTCCAAGTCTCTCTCCCTCCTTTTTTGTCCCCTACCTTCTCCCCCTTCTCTTACCTTCCTCACCTTATCCCTCATCCCCAACCTCTTCCCCAAATCCCTCTCTTGCCCCATCCCTCCCCTACTCAACCCCTTTCCTTTCCCCCTTTCTCCCTTACCTTCACTTTCTCTCTTACCTCTCCCCGTACCTCCTTACCCTAACCCTCTCTCTTACCCTCCTCTTACCCTTTCCTAAACCCCCTTGCCTCCTACCACTCTTTATCCCCCCCCCTTGCCTCCTACCCATCCCCCACCCCCCCCCCCCCACCCCCTAGCCCCCATCCCATGTTTCCTGAAGATTCTAATAACTCCCCTTATGACGCCACGCACGCTGGAAGGCCCGTGATTGGTCGAGCGGGATTCGAGGAAAACCCGTATAAGTGATGGCATTTAAAGTGAGAGGCGGATGAGAGATTTTTATGA
>NC_051400.1:48800799-48801111 GCF_015228065.2 Penaeus monodon
AGCTCCTGCCCCACAACGCCACCAGGAGATCACACGAGTTGTGACGTTAACAGATAGAGATAAAGGCCTCGTCTGCAAATAGATTAATTAAATGATTCGATTCTGGCTCTGGTTATGTGACCTTGTGGGAATCATTAAGGTATTTTTAATTGTGCAGATTAAGTGTTATCTGATAAAATTGTGTTATTTTGCCATTAGCGCCATCAGAAGGCCGCTTATTTGTAATATTGGTATCATTGGGAATTATATACATATTTTTTTACATTTGATATTCATTTACCATTCATTCACTTTAAATATTTGTTTATATAG
>NC_051400.1:48801754-48802170 GCF_015228065.2 Penaeus monodon
AGTCAATGATCTCGGAAAGGAAACAGTTATTACAAAGAGAGGAAATGCGAATGAAATGAACAAAAATAGAAAATGATGAAAAAGGACATAGTGTTTACGAAAGCAGAAAAGGACGAGGAGAAGACGAAGAATAGAAATAAATATAGAAATATAGAAAGAGAAGTTGAGATAATATATAAGAAGGCTTAAGAAACACTTGGAAAAATATTACCTACTTCAGCAGATGGCCTTACACGCAACACGACTTACCTAAGGAGGAGAAAGAAAAAATACATTAGTTTAACAATAAAATATTGCAATATTGTCAACATCAAAGAGATTCAACAATGATGAAAAAAAAGTAAAGACTTCTGATACAGAAATAATAATATAAGGCTTAATCTTACGTATACTGTCATCTTTCATCTCCTCTCTCT
>NC_051400.1:48802334-48802536 GCF_015228065.2 Penaeus monodon
CCCACTCTTTTCCAACACTCCCTCCTCCCTTCCAATCTTATCCCGTGCCATGAGTCAGCGATATTGTTTTACTGATAACAGCCTCCATTTAACATAACTCAGATAACATAGACCCCCCCCCCCCCACCCCATATCTCCGGAAATTTAAACATTAACTCATAAGAGGTTGATGAGTTGTAGATGTGTGAGTAGAAAAGGGGCG
>NC_051400.1:48802685-48802909 GCF_015228065.2 Penaeus monodon
TACGAACAGAATCCAAAGCTATTGTTACTACAGTCATCCATTTCCAAGCAATAGACATCATCCATCTGGCGCCGATTTCAAACGGTGGCATTAATCACTGGTTTTAATTACTTGCTGTGTTCGCACAGGGGGATCTATGCCTTTCGGATGAGGGAGACAAAGGTCAGTTTCATAAATTCTCAGATGGCTGAATTTATGTTGAGCGTGTACTACATTACACCGTG
>NC_051400.1:48803195-48803312 GCF_015228065.2 Penaeus monodon
CACATATACATAAACATGTATATACTACATAGGCACACAAACATTCGATTCTGTGCTGTTGCATAAGTGCGTGTATTGTGGGTTTCTAAGCATGCACACACATATGGCTTGATCTCA
>NC_051400.1:48803565-48803676 GCF_015228065.2 Penaeus monodon
GAAAAAAAACGTGGCAATTTTTTTTGACATTTTTGACGTCGCTTTCCATTCAAAATTAGTTCTGGTGAATTGGAGTAACTTCCCTTGAAAAGCCGGCTACCAGGTACAGGC
>NC_051400.1:48803710-48803807 GCF_015228065.2 Penaeus monodon
TTCGGTACAGTTTATTATACGAAAATCCTGGAATTAATTACCATTCTGCTGTATTCTAATTATCAATTTGACTCTGGGGAGCATCTAATTATCGGAA
>NC_051400.1:48804541-48804803 GCF_015228065.2 Penaeus monodon
AGCATCCTTTTTTCATTGCTTTACCTTCATCCATTCTTTTTTCGCTTCGTCTTATTACCTTTCATCTGCCCCTCCTTTTTGATTTCTCTTTTCTGCCTCGTTTATTCTGGTCTTTCGGAACACTTTCGTCCCTTTTGCTCTCCCCTCGTCTTCCCTTATCAGCTTATCTTTATTCCTTTCCTCCCACTTCTCTTTTCATCTCTCTTTTTATCTCTTTTATCCGGCCTCTTTCTTCCTCCACCGACCTTACACATTAAGCGCT
>NC_051400.1:48805342-48805441 GCF_015228065.2 Penaeus monodon
GGCGCAAAGAGAATAAGAAAGAAGAAAAAAATATTCATTATAAAACCCAAGCTCCCACCACTAATGCCCGACCCTAGTGATGGCAACAAGAGCAACGGG
>NC_051400.1:48805974-48806057 GCF_015228065.2 Penaeus monodon
CTAACCACAACTTTCTTCCGTCATCTACTTTCAAATAACAAAGAAATGCAAACTTTGACATTTTTTTCCCCTCACGTGAATAT
>NC_051400.1:48806082-48806204 GCF_015228065.2 Penaeus monodon
TGCTGATCCAAGAAAAAGATGCTGACGAAGGCATTTTTGTGAATAAGGAGGGGGGGGATGAGATATAAAGGTGTGAGTGATAGATACGGAGATCGGAGGACACGGAGAATGGACTGAAACCA
>NC_051400.1:48806490-48806693 GCF_015228065.2 Penaeus monodon
GATATTCTGACGGGTCGACTGTACCATGGATACAGCTTGCTCTGTGACTCTCATTATACACTTTAATTATACATTTATACACAGCTGCAACGGGAGCGGGAATGCAGATTAAATTTATCTTCAGCATTCATGATGATTAGGCAAATCAGATGCCAAAACTCGGGGCAAAAACAACGTGGTGATAATTAACAGCTGCTCCTGTA
>NC_051400.1:48806751-48806897 GCF_015228065.2 Penaeus monodon
CTGAGTATATCTATTTGCATAAATCAACTTAAGTTCTTGATCTGTTTTGCTAGTTTTATTTTCGCAAGGGGACGGAAGTTGGATTTGGGTAAAGCCAAGAAAATTGCAATTTAATGATTTAATAAAAATAAAAACACATTTTGGGT
>NC_051400.1:48807409-48807499 GCF_015228065.2 Penaeus monodon
CCCCCCCTTTGCCGCAGAATCCTGTGATTAATTATCGATATTCAGCGCCCGTGCTCTTCCTCGGCTGCCCTGCCCGGCCTGTGCAAACAC
>NC_051400.1:48807546-48808502 GCF_015228065.2 Penaeus monodon
GTTTGGTTAGCTTCAGGGTGCGCAAAAAATGGACCTGCTTCCTCCTCATATATATATATATTTTCTTTTCTTCTTCTTCTTCTTTCTTTTTCTTTCAATCTTTCTTTCTTTTTTTTTTCTTTTTTAATTTCTATTTTTCTTTTTTTTTATTTTTTTCTTTCCTTTTTTTTCTTTCTTTCTTTTTATTTTGTTCTCTTTCACTTTTTTTTATTATTCATTCTGTATTATTTTCTTATGTGATTTTTTTGTTGTGTGGATATCTTGATATATTTCTTTTCGGCGACAGTCTGTTTTTATGTGTCATTTAGCTTCATATTTTTTGTCAGCTTCTTCCTCTTAATGATCATAAATGTGGCTTTGAACCCGAAGCATTATCCATCTGTCTTTCTTCCCTCCTTCGCTTCCATCCGTCTTCTTCTCCATTTTCACTTTTTCCTCTTTTTTTCGACATCCTCTCGTCCTCTCTTTTAATCTTCCCTTCCTCGTTTCCCTCCCCTTTCCCTTCTCAGCCTCTCCTTCTCTCCTTCCCTTTCTCCCCTCTCCTTTTCCCTTCCTCCTCCCTCCTCCCTCCCTTCCCCGTCTTACCCTCCCACTCCCCACTCTCCCCAGAACTCTCCTACTCCTCCCCATTGCCCTCCCTCCCCCCCTCTCGCTCTCCAACCCCTCCCCCCTCTCGCTCTCCAACCCCTCCCCTCATCCCCTTCCCCTGTCCCCCTGCCCCCCCCACCCCACCCCAGAACTCTCCTCCTCCACTTACCCTCTCTCCCTCCCACTCCCCAACCCCACCTCCTCTCCCCACTCCCCTCAGAACTCCCCAATCCCCAACCGCTCCTCCCACTCCCCTCACCCCCCCCCTCCTACTCCTACTCCTTCGCACCACTCACGTAAGAGACCTGAATACTCCTCCAGGAAATCAGATTATCCTGCCACAGTCGCTCGGAGGCTGATACTCCCCG
>NC_051400.1:48809024-48809093 GCF_015228065.2 Penaeus monodon
CAACACGCGGAGGCTGTCGGGGATAAGATAGCGGAGGAAAACTGATTTGAATGTTGTCTTGGGATTTTC
>NC_051400.1:48809146-48809221 GCF_015228065.2 Penaeus monodon
CTATTTTCGTGCGTTTGCGTGTTTGCTTTTGTTATCTCGGAAAATCCACTACAGATGTATACACACAGACTCAAT
>NC_051400.1:48809453-48809712 GCF_015228065.2 Penaeus monodon
TGATGATAATGATGACAAAACTGGCAATAATAAAGGACAAGGAGGAGGCGAAGGAGAGGAATGAAAAAGATGATAGAGATAATAGCCAGATGATTAGACTATAGGAATCTAGATGGGATAATTAATTTCCCAAAAAAGGAAAAAAAAAAGTTACAGCAACGAGACATCTTCATAAAACAAGAAAGCAAGAAAAAAATTTGATGATATTTTGATATGCAAAATGACTTTTAAATTATCTGCTCAGGGATGGAGAGAGAGG
>NC_051400.1:48809986-48810431 GCF_015228065.2 Penaeus monodon
TGGAGTTGTGGGTTTAATTACTCAAAGGCAGAGAGGAGAGATGATGTTAACAAGAAACTTGCATGGAAATGGCTCGTGAGCGACAACCACACTGCTTACGGACGAGGCAAAGAAAAGAAGTTTATTTTATTATTTTTTCCCTCTTCTCTTCGTCTTTTAGTGTGTCTCTCTGTTTATCCTCTACTTTTTACTTCTCTGTTCGTTCTTTTGGCTGAGCATTATTATTTTTCGCCCCTTTTTAAGCTTATTTCAGCCTCTGTTTTATTGTCATCATCAGCATCGTTATATTTTCGGTCTCAGTTAAGAAGTTTTTAAAATTCTATTTTTCCTTTTCTCTCTTTCTTATTTCCTCTCCTTCACCCCCTCCTTTTTTCAAAGCTTATCTCAACCTCTACTTTGTCATCTCAGTTATGATGGTAATTTTTTTCGCTTTCTCTTATTCAAT
>NC_051400.1:48810886-48811135 GCF_015228065.2 Penaeus monodon
AATGAAATAAAAATTAAAACAGCCCTTTTCCGGATAACCCCCAAATTTTTTTTTTTTCCTTTCTTTTATAAAGAACATGCAAGATCTTTAAATCTCGGAAGGAGCAAAAATAGCTAAGTCACCGCAGAAAATAAAGATCCCGTAACATAGAAAACGAGGGGAATAAGCGATTTGCATCGAGTGGAGAGAGGATCGCGAAAAAAGGATTTGGGGGGAAGGGAAAATCGAGAATTTTGTGCGAATCGGATA
>NC_051400.1:48811287-48811591 GCF_015228065.2 Penaeus monodon
GAGGATGCGGAAGGATAGACGAGAGAGGGGAGGGGCAGAAGGAGGGGAAAAAGGCAGGAGAGGGAACCAAGTTTAAGAATTTTTATGAGAAAATTTTGGGGCATGGGAAAGGTTTTTAAATTTTCCCCGGCTGTATCCAGTTTTCCCAAGGGAAGGAGAAAGGGGAGAGAAAAAGGGAGGAAGAAGGGGAAATTAAATTCTTTGGTTTGCTTTGTCTGCGTTTTTTTATCTGTCTTTGTTTTTGTCTCTCCCGTCCTCTTTTTCTCTTTCTTTTCTTTTCTGCTCCTGCTTTGGACTGACGAGA
>NC_051400.1:48811914-48812135 GCF_015228065.2 Penaeus monodon
CTAAAGGCTTCAAACAAGAATGAAAGAATTTATCTTGAAACTTTAAGATAAAAAAGGAAGAACGAACACATGTCAGGTATCGTTATTGTTTACAAATCACTTAAGAGAAAAAAAATATTAAAGGATAATCTGCTTTAGTGAAAACATTTCCCTTATGTTGCAGCCACGGGCGGTAGGAGAGCAACTTGCAATAATAACCACAAACACCAGGCCAGCTATCG
>NC_051400.1:48812557-48812623 GCF_015228065.2 Penaeus monodon
TGCTCGTCAGTCTTCCGTCCGTGTGTGTAAATTGCGATATGTACAAGGGAGGAAGACACACATACG
>NC_051400.1:48812711-48812994 GCF_015228065.2 Penaeus monodon
ATAGATAGATAGATAGAGAAATTGCAGAATTAGAAATAATCAGCAGTAGATATAATAGCAGGTAAAGATTGAGTAAAAAAAAATCCTTTAATGGAAAATGTAAAAGCGAAGAAAAGAATCACATATTTACCCCCCCCCCAATTACCCCCCCCTCTTCCTTCATTAACATCCTTCCCTTTCTGTCTCCTCTGTCACCTTCCTCCCTCAAACCGCTTATTCTCCTCCCCCCCCCCCCACACTAAAACTCTTCCCTTCCCCCCTTACCTCCACCTCATGTCTCTCG
>NC_051400.1:48813212-48814321 GCF_015228065.2 Penaeus monodon
ATCCCTGCATCCTATTAGGCAGATCCCAGAATCAGGTCAAATCAACGGGATAATCCCTCGTCAGAACACACACACGGTCCTCAAACTGTTATTATTACGCAGTTCCTAATCCACAGCCAATGTTGTCATTGATATTTCCAAAAAAAGGAACGCTAGAATCGACTTTTAAAAACCACTAGACAGGACTTAAAAAAAAAAAAAAAACGCAAGACATAAGGGTAAAAGGCTCCTCTTCATCTTTCCTCTAAAAATGTCTTTAAAAAATCGCCATATATAAACTAAAAAAAAAAAAAAATGCTGTTAGACCATAGCTCAAAATCTCTAGATCTAGCGGGAAGATGGCAATGGAAGAATGGCAATACTGACCACATCGGCGCCGTGCTTCGTGCTGGTTGTTAACAAGGCCGATGTAAGTACTTTCAAAACCTTGATTATTAATGGATTGGCGAGGAGACGGGAGATAACACGAGTGCCACGCTTCCGGTCCGTTAAATGAGGTGACCTCTTTGCACTGGTGGTCAGGCAGTCTTAGTATAAAGAGTTTCTCGTGAGCCTGTGTTTCGTTTTTGTGTTGTGGTTGATGAAAATGATTCGCCGTTGTATTCAGGTAGTCCTGGCATGGCTGTTGAATGTGGTTCGTGGTTGCTTTTCAGGTAGTCGTCTTCTATAATGGTTCTCGAATGTGTCTTTGATATAGTCTTTGATGCAGTGGTTGTTGAGTGTGGCTTGTGGTTCCTTTTAGGTGCAATACTCAAATGGCTCTCGCATGTCCGATGGCTTTCAGGTAGTAAATGTAATGGTTCCTAGATGCATTTTGTCTTGAGTCAACGGTTCTTGGTATACTTAGTTGGTAAACTAGTTCTTGAATGCGTACTGGTGTCCCTTTTAATGTTGTGATTCTTCAGTGCTCTTTGGGATAGTCTTCGAGTCTTAGCGATTTTCGATTGTCTTTTACAGTAGGCTTGAGGTCGTCTTGGTGAAAAGTTTGTCTGTGTGGGGTAGCTAGCGTTAGGTTCGATATTTCGATATTTGTGTCGATTTACTGTATCTTTTAAGGCGATTTATGTCAAGTGCATTGGTAGATAAAGATATGTAGATGGATTCAGCGA
>NC_051400.1:48814529-48814786 GCF_015228065.2 Penaeus monodon
TCAAATTCTCCTTTCACTTCTCTTTCCCACTTCCAGCATCCAGTTCATTTATACATATACAAAAAATCGAGAAACTGAAAAAATAATGTAAAATAATAATAGTTATGTCGGGGTCACAGGAATTCCAAAAACCATGAATGAGATTCCCGGAGGAAATTCACGAATGGGGGTTGGGAATGTGGGTGGGAATCACAAATAGGAATCGGGAATCTGGAACGTGTTAAAGAGACACAATGGGAGGTCAGGGCTGGGCACGG
>NC_051400.1:48815385-48815627 GCF_015228065.2 Penaeus monodon
TTCACCCAAGCCCCTCGAGCGTGGGCGTCGCCTGCAGCAGCGTCGAAGGAGGGTCCTTTCTCCCGCGGGGAAACGCACCACAAGCCTTTCCGACGCGGGGGGGGGGGGCGCAGATCGCGGCTCGTTTCATTTCGGAGGAAAACTTGTTTCGGTTCGTCTTTGGGTTTCTAAAAACAAGTAAAAAAGGAAGAGAGATTAATATCTGTTTCTATACTTTTTGTCCTTTTTCGCTGACCAGAAGT
>NC_051400.1:48816272-48816455 GCF_015228065.2 Penaeus monodon
CACACAAACGCGCCAAGCAAGAGCGTCCTGCCCGAAGTCGCGCGCTCGGGAGCGATCGGCGGCGGGCGCGCGGGTTCCGGCAGGAGCGCAAGGGCGCCTCGGCAAGTGATCAATGCAGCGCGATTCCAGGCCCGCGAAGTGGCGGCTCCCGGCGGGGCTGCTGGAGGCCGAGGCCGTGCTGGG
>NC_051400.1:48817280-48817641 GCF_015228065.2 Penaeus monodon
ACACACAATCGCACCGAGCATTCCACCCAAATGCCAACCACCTTCCTGAAATTCCCACAAAAAATATTACTGCACAAGACCGGCTGATATTTTCCAAAAGCATTTATCATCCCAGTTCGAAATGAATATGTGTGGCTTGATATTCCGGATATATATCAGTAACTGACAATTTTATCCGCAAATGCATCATCTCTTTTTGTTTGAATCAGCAAAATAGTTTATGAATGTTTACCAAATCTCGAACAGACGCGCCTGACATCCGCGCTACGTAATCAGTGGACAAGGGAAATGACTAAAGAAAAGAAGTCGTTGTACTGAGTGAGTTGATGCTTTTTTTATGTTGTGTTTTTATTCTTGTAAC
>NC_051400.1:48817684-48818196 GCF_015228065.2 Penaeus monodon
TTCACTCGTTTTCACTCGCTTTCACTCACTCACTCATACTCTCACTCTTATCCTCACTCTTATCCTCACTCTTATCCTCACTCTTATCCTCACTCTTATCCTCACTCTTATCCTCACTCTTATCCTCACTCTTATCCTCACTCTTATCCTCACTCTTATCCTCACTCACTCTAACCCTCACTCTATCCCTCACTCTATCCCTCACTCTATCCCTTTCTCCCTCCCTCCCCACCTCTCCCTCGCTCCCCCCCAGCTATTTCACTCCACACCGTATCACACTCATCTCCTTAGCTCTCATAAATCATAACAAAAAAACCTAACGCGGATTCCTTCCTTCAATAGTTTACGAAAGGCGAAACACGAGTCCCATAAACAAACAGCGGAAGACACCGGCATACTTCCAGCGATATTTTACGACAGACGGAAGGGAAAATGGCTGTCTGTTGGGATAAAGGTTATGAAAAATACATTACAGGGATGCGAATGTTTGCATAAAAGGATCAATAGGGAAG
>NC_051400.1:48818649-48818857 GCF_015228065.2 Penaeus monodon
ACAGAAGACTTCTTATGGCCTTTCGGAAAACGAAAGCAATCTGGCCTTTATTTCCGTGACTGCGCTGTGCTAGAGGTCGAAGGAAGCTTCCAGGACGGATTGAGGATCGGCCAAAAGGAAACTGCTCGGGGGGGGGGGGGGGCGAAGGGAGGGAATCGAAAGGGGGATTGTGAATGAATTAAGGAAACACGTGTCAATGAGTGTTTGT
>NC_051400.1:48819033-48819359 GCF_015228065.2 Penaeus monodon
GTAGTTTCTCGACAGTGAAAGTGAGTCAGTGATCAAGTAAGAAGATAATCAAGCAAGTGAACAGATAAGTAATATAAACAAAGAGTCAGGGAGGCACATCGACGCACAAACAAGCGTGATATTAAAAGGAGATTTTGGCAGAGAAATGGCCTCTTCACCAGAGAACGAAAACCGAGAGCAAATTTCTCAAAACATTAATATAAATACATAAATACATCAAATACGTATATGTAATATATAATATGAATATAGCCATGGATATATAGATATGCAATATATTAAAGATATGTAGTATAAAAAATAAAACTTTTTTCTCCTTGTTTCAT
>NC_051400.1:48819567-48819719 GCF_015228065.2 Penaeus monodon
CCCCCCCTCCGTGGCCGACCGTGACTTTTATGGGCCGCCGTGGCACTCATGGCACTGGCGGGATGCTGTTTAAATGGAGGCGAATCGGCTTCCAATTCGCCCGTTTTGCTGGGGGTCCGAGGATCGCTTTCATTCAAGGAACTAGAATTGCC
>NC_051400.1:48820308-48820377 GCF_015228065.2 Penaeus monodon
CTACGCTAAACTCATCCCTCCCTCCGGAATTCTTGTCCTCAACACCTTTAAATCAATCCTATCGCTTAT
>NC_051400.1:48820465-48821505 GCF_015228065.2 Penaeus monodon
AACGCAGATCCCCCCCCCCTCAGAGTGACATCCCATAAGCATATGCCATGATCCGTGAGGGCGCTGTAAGGCACAGAGGCCTGGCTTAGGGCCTGGAGAGAGAAGAGAGGGAAGAGGGGAGAGGGGAGAGGGGAGAGAGGGGTGAGGAGAGAGGACAGGGGAGAGAGGAGAGGGGAGAGGAGAGAGGGGAGAGTGAAGAGGGGAAAAGGGAGAGGGGAAAAGGGAGAGGGGAAAAGGGAGAGGGGAGAAGGGAGAGGGGAGAGAGGAAAAGGGAGAGGAGAGAGGGGAAAGGGAAGAGGAGAGAGAGGAGAGAGGAGAAGGGAGAGGGGAGAAGGGAGAAAGGAGAAGGGTGATAAGAGAGGGTATAAGGGAGAGGGGAGAGCATGGTGCAAGGGGGTGTGAGGGAGAAGAGGGGGGTTTGGGTAGTGAGGGGTGAATGGTAGGAAAGATATGAGGGGAGAGTGGGAGATGAGGGGAAGTGAGGGTCGAATAGGAGAAGAGGGATAATGAGGGCGAACAAGAGGTGGGAGGAAAGATAGGATATGTTTTGATGAGAAAGTGGGGGAAAGTGAGGGGAAATAAAAACGGGGAATGAGAGGAGAGAATAGGAATAACTCTGAGGGGAGACCAGCTGTGAGAACCTCTGAGGGAAGAATGGGAAATGAGAAGACGGGAGAAGAGAATAGGAGGTGAGGAGACATGAGGATAAGAGAATGTGAGAGGAGAAGGGGAGATGAGGGGAATTAGAAAAGATTAGACGACGAAAGGGAAGCAAAATGAGCAAATCAGATAAGCGGATATGGAGGAAGGAGCATAAGATGAGAGGGTGAGAGAAAAGCAGAAAAGGAAGGTGAAGAGATGTGAAAAACCGAGAAAACAGGAATGATGGAAGAAGAAAAAAAGGGGAGAAGAGGCAAATGAGAAGAGAAAGAGAAAAGAAGAAGAGGAGGAAGAGAGAGGAGGCAAATGAGAGTAGGAAGGGAGAAGGAAAAGAAGAGGAAGGAGAGAGAGGGAGAAGACGAATGAAACAGCAAGAGGAG
>NC_051400.1:48821630-48821988 GCF_015228065.2 Penaeus monodon
TTTGGGAAGAGATGGATGAGAGAAAATGTAAAGAAGAAGGATAAGTGGAAGGGAGAGGAGAACGAGAAAAGGGGGAAGAATGAGGGAGGAGACACAGAAAGCTGCAAAGGAGAAAAAAAGGATCAAGAGAACACTAAAAGAAAAATAGAGAGAAGGAGGGGGAAGTAAGTAGAAGAGGGAAATGAGAGACGACAGAAGAAAGAGAAAATAATGAAAGGGGAGGAAGGGAAGAGAGAGAAATGACAGCGATGTAACACGTGAAGTTAGTAGCACTTTCGTGGGACATTAATGAGTGTTTGTGTGTGTGTACTTCGCCGTGTCTACATGGAGGTGGGCGTGTACGTGTAAATGGCATAAC
>NC_051400.1:48822628-48822781 GCF_015228065.2 Penaeus monodon
GAGGCTCCCCGAACCTAATACAACTCAGGCCGGCGACGGAGGCGGCGAAGGTGGCGTGGGTCCTCTGCCATGGGTTCCTCTCTCCGAGTTGGCACACGAAGGCAGCGGCCGGATGGGGTCTCGACGCACCGACGCGCCGCTAATGCGCTGGGC
>NC_051400.1:48822901-48823110 GCF_015228065.2 Penaeus monodon
GCACACACACACAGCATTTTTAAATCGCATTTTAAAAACCCTAAACACTTAAGTCATTTCGAAAGTCTCACTCTTAAGGGTACTTGTACTTTCCGAACGTGAAGAAAGCACATTTCGTTCAGCCAGACGTTCCGCTAATCTGATTTTTACGTTCTCGCCTCCAACATATGGTGCCATCCCCCCCCCCTCCCTTTATATCATGCTGGCCA
>NC_051400.1:48823551-48823702 GCF_015228065.2 Penaeus monodon
TTCCTCTCCTTCTGGGCCCTTAAAATGTTTTCAATCGCTCGCTCTTCCGTTGTTTTGGGTTTTCTTTCGCCTTCTTTTATTCATCATTTCTCCATGTATCGCTTTCGAAAACTTTTTTTTCGCCTTATATCGCTTTCCTTGCGTCTCCTGT
>NC_051400.1:48823973-48824053 GCF_015228065.2 Penaeus monodon
GCCCACGCTCATTCCCCTTAATCTCTCCACATTTCGCTCCCTATAAATGCTTTCACAACAACCCCCATCAACCTAGACGT
>NC_051400.1:48824115-48824361 GCF_015228065.2 Penaeus monodon
TACTCCCAGTTCTTACTTGATTATCTTCCTCTACTTTCACTCGCTCCTCTCTCTCGCCTCTCAGGACCGCCCCTCGGTAGGATAAGATAGGGAGGGAGGGAGAGAAGGGGGGGAGGGAGGAGGGAGAGAAGGGGAGGGGAAGGAGAGGGAAGGGGAGGGAGAGAAGGGGAGGGAGAAGGGGGGCGAGGGGGAGGGTCCCTCGCTCCCTTACACAAATCATTATGTACTGCTACCGTTCCCCTCTTT
>NC_051400.1:48824838-48825013 GCF_015228065.2 Penaeus monodon
AGTCAAACAGTGCGGGGATTTCAGGCCTGTTTAGCATGCGATTATGACCCTTATAGACTACTTGCCTTTAGATGTGGATAACCCAACCCCTCTTGAGCTTACCCCACCTTTTACCCTCCTTACCCATTCGCTGCTCTTTGCCTTACTTTTGTCTTATTATATTGTTTCTATGGCG
>NC_051400.1:48825148-48825289 GCF_015228065.2 Penaeus monodon
CTCGCTCGTTTGCCTTATCCAAGACAAACCATTAAACCTGTATCCCCATCTCTCCCATCCTTTTACCCTAACCCCTTCTTACCCTATCTTACCCTTACCTTAATTTCTCCCTTATCCGTTAACCGTAGCTCCATTTACCTT
>NC_051400.1:48825476-48825596 GCF_015228065.2 Penaeus monodon
TTATTCATTCGGTAATTCCTAATCAAAGGTTATGAAAATTAGTATAGGGAAAACTCCAGGTATGCTATCCGACCCTGTGAAAAATGACTCGACTATCTACCGGACGTGATAGGGAAGTTG
>NC_051400.1:48826118-48826271 GCF_015228065.2 Penaeus monodon
GAGAGGTCCAATGTAAGAGAGTTTTTGTTCAACAAAAGCGATGGTGAATTAATGGAGTAATGTGAAGAACTGAATGCAATGGAATGGATTGTGAATTTGGTTTCCGAAGTGGTTTAGATGACCTTATATAAGCACGAAGGTTCACAAAGAAGT
>NC_051400.1:48826429-48826733 GCF_015228065.2 Penaeus monodon
CCCTACCTGCACATGCTCCCCAAACTAAAGCCCGCTAATCACAAGAAACACAGGCCACAAGAGAACACACGAACCATAAGAATTAGCCCCAGAAAGCTCGGCCAAAGCCAGAAGAGACCACACCCCGAATGGCGAGGCATCAATCAGCCCTTAAGGCAGTTTCCTTGCTAAGGACCAGCTGGATATATATCAGAGTTAACAGGGAACTGCACGCCAATATTTCATGACTCTGGGTTACCCCTGAAGTTTGAGGGGAGGGATTTCATGAGGCAGAGGGGGGGGGGGGCTTTCTCTTTCATACCCT
>NC_051400.1:48827505-48827617 GCF_015228065.2 Penaeus monodon
TCGCTGCCATTCTATCAACTGGTTATTCATCAGAGTTAACAGGGAACTTCTCAGCAATATTTCATGACTCTGGCTATCCACGTGAAGTTTGAAAGGGACGAAGTCTCATGAA
>NC_051400.1:48827735-48828044 GCF_015228065.2 Penaeus monodon
AAAATGGGAATATACATGAGAATATACAGACAGTTAAATAAAACAGTAAATGCCCTAAGAAATAACAAAGCCATGAAGAATGGGTCAAAAAGCGAAAAGAAATGGAGAGAAATTAGAGAGGAAGAGGGGGGTGGGGAGGTAAAGACATGATCTAATTACTTGTTTCCATTTTCTTCTAATTCCTTTTCCCGAAGACGTGCATATATCTACGTATTCGGACGGTGGGCTCAGAATGATATCAAATACACGTCAAGAAACTGTTATCTATATGTGTGTGAATATAGATAGAAGTATGAATGATTCCTTGAA
>NC_051400.1:48828466-48828575 GCF_015228065.2 Penaeus monodon
CATCCGTAAAATCTAATCTCCAAGCATTGTCTGTCAAATCTAGGGCTCAGATTGAGATAACATTGTCTTCACTGGCCTCCCCGAGTTCTCTGTTTCCCCGATTTATCTC
>NC_051400.1:48828614-48828735 GCF_015228065.2 Penaeus monodon
CTTCCTATCTCTACCTCATATCTTTTCTCTCCTCCATTTCTGTAAAATTGAACCCTTTCGCAAAATCGGGAAAATTCTGTTGTTAGCGTAGATTGGATGGTCAGTTTATGTATAGTATAAT
>NC_051400.1:48829147-48829342 GCF_015228065.2 Penaeus monodon
GTCAAGAGGCGCGCTGTGACCCTGACCTCACGTGACCCAAAGCAAGCAACGAAACATCCTGTCAGTCACTTGCATCGTATCGCAGTTACGGTAACAGAAACAACCTCCTTCGCGTCTTAGATTCAAAGATGGTACTGTCTTTGATTCCGAAAGAGAAATTACTGTCTAATAAAACCAGTCTGTATACACAAAATA
>NC_051400.1:48829408-48829501 GCF_015228065.2 Penaeus monodon
ACGACTTGACTCTATGTCTTTGGCTTCTTACATTGTCTCCTTTCTCCTTGTCTGGAATTAGGATGGAAAGATTGAGACGAACGAAGATAAAAT
>NC_051400.1:48829808-48830241 GCF_015228065.2 Penaeus monodon
CACAAGTCTATCCTTTCGCCACCGCGCGCACAGACCCTCGAATGCCAACCAGACTCTACGCACCAATAGAGCCTTTAGAACCTCTCCCCCTCCCCTCCCATCATCATTCTCCCCTCCCTCTCCCCTACGTCCCTACCCTCTCCCTCCCCCTCTCCCCTACCCTCCCTCCTTCTCCCCTCTCCCTCTCATCCCTCTTCCTTTCCGCTCTCCCTCCCCTTCCTCTCATCATTCTCCCCTTCCTCTCACCCCCACCCTCTCCCCTACCTCCCTACCCTCTCCTTTCCTTCTCCTTCCTCTCTCTATCCCTCCCCCCTTCCTCTCCTCCCTTCCCCACCACCTTTACCCCCCCCCCCTTCCTCCCTCCTTTCAAGTCTCGGGTGTCAGACTTTCAAAGGGGGGATGGGGATGGAGGGGGGGAGGAGGTCCAGACTTC
>NC_051400.1:48830403-48830629 GCF_015228065.2 Penaeus monodon
GGGGAGGGGGGGAGGGGGAAGGACCCTGGAGGACATCGCATTGCCTGTTGGATAAAGCCGAAGCGCAGGGATTAACCGTTCGCAAATGGATTAAAGCCGACAGCTGGATCTGCCTGGCTTGCTCCCATCCTCACCACGGTCTCTCACCCCTCCCCCTCCTCCCGTCACCCCCGTCAAAGCCCCCAACCCCGGAATCCCCTTCGGTCTCTTAAATACACAAGTCGCA
>NC_051400.1:48830979-48831587 GCF_015228065.2 Penaeus monodon
CATCCTCCTCCTCCCCCCCCTCTTTGTGCTCTTTTGCTTATTAATTTCTTCCCATTTGCCCTCCCCCCCCCCATTCACTTTCCCACCTCCTCTTCCCTCAATTCCCTCTCCTTATTTTTCATCTCTCCATTCCCTCCCTTTACCTCTTTTCTCCTCTCCCCTCCATTCTCTCTCTTTCTCTCTCCTCTTCCCTCCCCTTTCCTCTTCTCTCCTCTCTTCTCATTTCCCTCCTCTCCCCTCTCCACTTCCCTCCTCTTCCCTCTCCTCCCTCTCCTCTCCTCTCCCCACTTCCCCCTCCACCTCCCCTGCTCTCCTCGCTTGCCTACACCCTTCCCCCCCCCTTCCCCTCCCTTCACCCTCCCTGCTTCCCCCGCGCTCTCCCCACCTTCCCCCATCCCTCCCTCTACCCCCCCCCCTCCCGACCCTCGGTCAGATACGGTCAACTGAACAATGGAATTAATATGCAAATTGTTCAGGCTGATAGAGTGAATGGAACAAGGTCTTCTCGCAATATTAATTGCCGTTGGTTTTCAGCGTGTAAAGTTTCGGTGATTTTTGTAACATGGAGAGGACGTTCATCGGCGCAGGATTTATGCCGAACAAATTGT
>NC_051400.1:48831700-48831774 GCF_015228065.2 Penaeus monodon
ATTATTGCTTGTTTCATGTTTTTTGTTGTTCTTCCTTTTGTTGTTTTATTTGCATATTCATCTGTCTGAGGACT
>NC_051400.1:48832350-48832502 GCF_015228065.2 Penaeus monodon
ATTTTTCATCCCTCCTCCCTGTCTATATTGTTTACATTTATGATCCCTTGACAAGCAGTTAACAGCGTAAATATCTTTACACTGTGCAGTTTACGTGCGCCTTGTTGGCTTAACATCTTTCTTTATACATATTCCTTTGTCGCTTGGCATCG
>NC_051400.1:48832590-48832714 GCF_015228065.2 Penaeus monodon
ATATTTTCTCTAGTTCTCGCCACGATCTCTCTCCATCGTGTTTTCTCCCAAGACGGCGGTACATTTTACCTTCCAAGAACATGCCGACGGTACATGTAAAACAAATGATACCTTGGGGTATGAT
>NC_051400.1:48832855-48833145 GCF_015228065.2 Penaeus monodon
ATAAGAACGAGACAGAGACAAGGAGACGGAAAAAGTATTACGCAAATCCCAAAATAAATCAGCGCCACGACTTCCCTGACCCGACGTCCCACACGAGGCAAAAGACAGCATGTAATCTCCCTGCTAAACTCATCCCCAATACATTCAAGGTCGTGGGATGAGCCACATTCGCTCGGCCAATCGACGGTTCACTGTGTCCGTTGATCTAAATAAAACGCTTTTGCTAGTCGTTTGAAGGATTTCTAAGTTGCTTTCGGTCGTAGACGAGACCAGTGGTTCTTAATCTTATT
>NC_051400.1:48833373-48833556 GCF_015228065.2 Penaeus monodon
TCCCCACCTCCCCCCTCCCCCTTAGCTGAAGAACCACTGGACTAGACTGATCGTGTTAGAGCATTTGTTCCCTCCCTCTCATACGTGCACGCGGTTGTAAATAATACACGTACACTTTGTATGAACGATGCGGTTTGCGGGCAAGCACCCGGTCTCCCAGTCTCTGCGTCAGTCAGACTTGTG
>NC_051400.1:48833697-48834061 GCF_015228065.2 Penaeus monodon
AGGAAGGAAGGAGGAAGAGAGAAGAAGAGAGGAGAAGAGAAGGGAGAAGGAGAAGGAGAAGGAGAAGGAGAGAGAAGGAGAAGGAGAAGGAGAGAGGAGAAGAGAAGAGAGGAGAGAAGGAGGGAGGAAAGAGAGAGAAGAGAAGAAGAGAGAGAAGGGGGAGGAGAGAGATTAGTGAGGAGCGGGCAGGAGAGAGCGGGAGGGAGAGGAGGAAGAAGGACAGCGGACGAAGCAGATGAGGAGAGAGGACGTAAGATCTTGATTGGGGGGAGGGTTGCGGGGGGGGGGTCTCGGCCATCGGGAGATTTTTTTGTGTCGATTTTTATACTGTAATTTTATTTAGTTTTCTTTGTTTGCTTCACTG
>NC_051400.1:48834145-48834313 GCF_015228065.2 Penaeus monodon
ATAAGATCGTTTATTGGGGGTTATTACAAGTAATTATAAGGATAAATGTTGAAAAGGGATTAATTCCTCTAAGTAATCATGGTAAGATTCATTAATCATGTTATTATAATCCGTTTTCTATAATAAGTTTTTCTTTGGATTAATATCATTATCATTCAAATTATCTCC
>NC_051400.1:48834596-48835149 GCF_015228065.2 Penaeus monodon
TCTCCGGCCACATTCCTCTCCCCCCCTACCCACGCCCCCCTCCAACCCCCTCTGCCTTCCCTTCCCCCTGTTCTCTCCTTTTCTCCTTCCCTCTCCGTTCCCCTTCCCCCCTCCCCCCTCCTTTCTATTCTCCCCTCACCCCCTCGTCCTATCTACTCCCCCCTTCCCTCCCCTTTACACAATCCCTCCTCCCTCCCCCCCTTCTCTCCCCACCCTCCACCTCCGCCCCCTCCCCTTTAGCCAATCCCTCCTCCCTCCCCCCTTACCCATCCCCCCTTACGCAATCCCACCTCCCCTCCCCCTCCTTCCCTTCCCTCCCCCCCTCCCTCCTACCCTTCCCCCTTACCCAATCCCACCTCCCTCCCTCCCTCCCTTCCCTCGCCTCCCTCCCCCTCCAGTCCGCCCCCGCCCCCTCCTCCCCTGGTGTTCTATCAAAGGAAGTTGTGTTAAAGTAATCGGGGTCGCATTCCGGGCCGCTTGATGGCGCGAAGGACAACTTTCGGTAATTGCTTTGGGTGAACGAAAGGGAGAGGAGATGGGAAGATTGGGATAA
>NC_051400.1:48835525-48835720 GCF_015228065.2 Penaeus monodon
TCAGACAATCAATTGCTGTTTGAAGAGAGCCAAATCCCACAGTTTTTCGCCTGAAGAGAAGTACTAAAAGTCATCTCATTCCCACATTCCATTCTCCCCCCGCCCCCCCCCCCTGAACCGTCATTCCTACATTCCATTCTCCCCCCCCCCCTGAACCCTCATTCTCATCCTCACTCTTTCGTCTGTGGACTTTCT
>NC_051400.1:48836004-48836103 GCF_015228065.2 Penaeus monodon
TATAACTCGGAGGAGATGACAGTGACAACATTAATATCGTTTCCAGTGAGGAGCGAAGGAAAAAAAAAGATAAATAAAAGCTTTTTTGCTCTGCCAACG
>NC_051400.1:48836143-48836255 GCF_015228065.2 Penaeus monodon
TGATAAAACACACTCTGACAAGTATTCTCTTTCATTCTCTCCTCATTGCTCTAGAGATGACAATGCCAAAGGAAAATAACAACGTTAATGTCGTTAGCAGTGAGAAGATGAA
>NC_051400.1:48837003-48837221 GCF_015228065.2 Penaeus monodon
ATTGAAATGGCAACTTTTTAACAAAAGTCAATTAACTCTCTGTTATAGCTTCATCTTATTGCAAATGACCAAACTAGTAGGAAAAAATCTAGGCATTGTCAAAATTCCTAGAAATTTATTTGCATACTAATATATATTTAATGAAACCAAATCATCATGATGGAATTGGTTGCCATATCAATTCAGATTTACTAAGAAATGTGTGCATGGGTGCGCGA
>NC_051400.1:48837405-48837558 GCF_015228065.2 Penaeus monodon
GTCATACAAATGTGCACATACATTCACACATTTACCCACAGCACTGAGAACAATAATCCTTTGAAGACCACTCATTCCCAGTCAAAAATGGGAAGATGAACGCTGCGAGTGGCGGCTTTCAACCTCCGGAGATGCAAAAAGCGAAAAACCGCC
>NC_051400.1:48837638-48837733 GCF_015228065.2 Penaeus monodon
TCAGACAATCAATTGCTGTTTGAAGAGAGCCAAATCCCACAGTTTTTCGCCTGAAGAGAAGTACTAAAAGTCATCTCATTCCCACATTCCATTCT
>NC_051400.1:48837752-48837836 GCF_015228065.2 Penaeus monodon
TGAACCGTCATTCCTACATTCCATTCTCCCCCCCCCCCCCTGAACCCTCATTCTCATCCTCACTCTTTCGTCTGTGGACTTTCT
>NC_051400.1:48838103-48838186 GCF_015228065.2 Penaeus monodon
TGACAGTGACAACATTAATATCGTTTCCAGTGAGGAGCGAAGGAAAAAAAAAGATAAATAAAAGCTTTTTTGCTCTGCCAACG
>NC_051400.1:48838226-48838338 GCF_015228065.2 Penaeus monodon
TGATAAAACACACTCTGACAAGTATTCTCTTTCATTCTCTCCTCATTGCTCTAGAGATGACAATGCCAAAGGAAAATAACAACGTTAATGTCGTTAGCAGTGAGAAGATGAA
>NC_051400.1:48839297-48839497 GCF_015228065.2 Penaeus monodon
TCCTGCCGTTCTGCCTTCCTCTGGAAAAAATTTTAGCGGGAAGCCCCCCAAATTTTTGGGATTTTCCCCCCCTTTAAACCCTTCCTTAACGCGCTCTGGCACCCCAAAACCCCATTTTAGCCCCCATTAAACCAGTTACACATTTACGCGCTTTGGGGGACCTCTCAGCCAATCACGAACGAGGAAGTAGAACGTGCAGG
>NC_051400.1:48839522-48839814 GCF_015228065.2 Penaeus monodon
CGAATCTAATCAATTATTCCCTTATTTGATTTCTCTTAATTTCTTCTCATTTTCGGTTCTCTTCCCGGCAGGTTTAAGTTTAAGCTTAAAGTTTGTTCTTATGGTGTGGGGCATTGAATGAAATCTTTGATGAGGAGTATTATTGCTATCGTTACCTTGTAATGCTGTTATAATGAATGTTTAAACTTTTTCTTCTATCATACTTACTCATCCTAAGATATATTCATCGATCATCAAAAAAGAAAAAAAAAAAGGTATAAGTGAGGTCACATGATCGGAAAATAAAACTTGA
>NC_051400.1:48839888-48840001 GCF_015228065.2 Penaeus monodon
ATGTCAAAACAATAACACGAAACCAAAATATGCAATTTTTTTTTTCTCATTTTTCCTTCCTTTCTTTACATGCATCTCTATAATTCCTCCAGAGAATCCTTCAAAGAATCCCA
>NC_051400.1:48840385-48841732 GCF_015228065.2 Penaeus monodon
CGAACTTCTTTCAGCGGTTCAGCAACGTGTCACAATTTCCTCGAAAAGACGTTTACTTAAAACACAAAATCCAAAGTCTTGATTACGTCACAGGATGAGGATGTGTTACAGGTTGCTTATGTAGGATAACCACCAAAGGGAGTTAAGGCATTAGTGGAAGGGAGACTTAGCCGGACTTTCCTTGGGTTAATTAAGGGTCGGCGAGCTTTCCTGGAGTTAAAGGGAGGGGAGGGAGGGGGGGACCTGCTTTTATTTAAGGGCAAGAGGTCCTTCTTTCATTTAGGGATAAGTGGTCTTCCTTTTTTTAAGTGGGTCTACTTTAATTTAAAGGTAGGTGGGTCTACTTTTTAAGGGTAGGTGGGTCTACTTTTTAAGGATAGGGGGGTCTACTTTTTAAGGGTAGGTGGGTCTACTTTTTAAGGATAGGGGGGTCTACTTTTTAAGGGTAGATAGGTCTACCTTTTTGAAGGTAAGTGGGTCTTCTTTTTAAAAGGTAAGTGGGTCTACTTTAATTTGAAGGTAAGTGGGTCTTCTTTTTAAGGGTAGATGGGTCTACTTTAAGGGTAGGTGGGTCTACTTTTTAAGGATAGATGGGTCTACTTTCATCTAAAGTTAGGTGATCCCATCTTATTTAGGGATACGTAGAGCCCCCTTTCATACGGGCATCCTGGGCATAGGTCCCAAATAAAACCTCCGTTTGTTTAGGGGAAGAGGGACTTATCTTGTCTCGGGATAGGTGGTCCCAGTTCTATTTCGGGATAGCAGACGGCACGTGTCCTCTTAAGGAATAGGTCCTTCCTTCACTTAGGGATAGGAGACCTTCGTGTTATTTAGGGATCAGTGTTTCTCCTCTTTAGGGATAGGCAACCCTCCATTGATTAATTTAGGGATAGGTGTTCCTTTAATTTAGGGATTGGTGGAGTTCCTTTAATTTAGGGATAGGTGGAGTTCCTTTAATTTGGGGGGGTTCCTTTAAAGGGATAGGTGGAGTTCCTTTAATTTAGGGATAGGTGGAGTTCCTTAATTTAGGGATAGGTGGAGTTCCTTAATCTAGGGATAGCTGGGCCTCCTTAAATTTAGGGATAGGTGAGCCTCCTTTAATTTAGGGATAGATGGACCGTTCCTTTAATTTAGGGATAATGGACCGCCCTTGATTTAGGGATGGATGGCCCTCCCCTTTACTATGGACACGTGGCCCTCCTTTTGTTCCGGGATTTCCTTTCTGAAGAGATAATTGCTTTTCCTCTAGGTAGCCCTGCCTTTAGGGGCGGCTCCCTTAGCATTTTGGGGCAGATGAATTTTCCTTAAAGTTAAAGTTCGGCGGACTTTTTAAACTTTCTGACGGAT
>NC_051400.1:48842489-48842797 GCF_015228065.2 Penaeus monodon
GGCCTGAAAGGATGAGTCCTCAGCCTAAGAAGTGAGGAGCGTCCGTAGGCCTATCGAGCATATGCCTCCCTCTTGGAAGGCATATTCCGTGATCATCTCAGCCTCAAGGAAAATGAGAAAGTTTGAAGGCCTCCCTGACAGGCCTGCGTCTTGTGGTTCCGGGAGAAGCTTCCTTACGATGGGAATTGTGAGGCGGAGAGCGAGGAGAACAAAGGGTTGTTGGGACAGGGGTGAGGGCGCTTCTCTCGCTATTGTTCGTGGATGTTATTGTTATCTGTTCGTCACTTTGGACTGCTCTCTCTTTCAAC
>NC_051400.1:48843064-48843370 GCF_015228065.2 Penaeus monodon
GAAGGAGCACCTCCTTCTCCTAATAGTAAAAACCCGAACACCACACGAACGGCAACACGATAAGCAGGAAAATCCTCCCTTGCGCCTTAACCTCACTCCTTCGCCGCTTTTAGTACGCTGTGCCTCTTATCCCACAAGTACAACGGATAATGTACTTCGCTCCTTGCATCCCTCCTCTCTCGCGGTCTCGTGGGTGCCGTTGGCGAGTGCCGTGCTCCGCGGTTTCATTCATATTTGCATATAAATTGCACAGGAAATTCGTGTACTTTTGTGTCTGCCATGAATTTTGTATTGGGCTTGCAGCCG
>NC_051400.1:48843920-48844302 GCF_015228065.2 Penaeus monodon
CAAAGTTAGAATGCTTAACAAGTTTTTTTACAAAGTTTGAGTGTTTAAGATTTTTTCTATAAAAAAGTATGAGATATATAGCAAACTTTTATAACAAGGTGTGAGTGTATAACAAGCTTTTAAATAAAGTGAACGTATATAACAAGCTTTTATAACAAAGTATGAGATATATAGGAAACCTTTATACAAAGTGTGTTATAACAAGCTTTTAGAACAATGTATGAATTGTACCAAACTTCTATAACAAAATATGAGTAAATAACAAGCTTTTATAACAAAGTATGTGTGTATAACAAAGTGATGCACATGGGTTAGTAGTGTGTATAAGAAAACGACTCCCATTAATGTTTTTTTTTAAATAAAAATTGAATCCGTGTTAAAT
>NC_051400.1:48844821-48845021 GCF_015228065.2 Penaeus monodon
TTTAACTGAACGTTGTCTCAATCTCCTCGTAGGAAGTGTGATTGTAATGCTAAGAAGTTTGAGTAAAATTCCTCTCTCTTCAAACAAAAACTTCAAACTTAGAAAAAAAAAATCTGGGGCTCTTGGAAAACTAGCAAAGTTGATGTTTAAATTCCCTGGTGGTATCTCCCTACCCCCCCCCATCCTCCTCCTCCTCCTCC
>NC_051400.1:48845119-48845183 GCF_015228065.2 Penaeus monodon
CTCCTCCTCTCCCTCCTCCTCCTCCGGGTCTTCTTTTTTGGGGGGGGCGGACGGGCCTACAGCT
>NC_051400.1:48845619-48845871 GCF_015228065.2 Penaeus monodon
CCCTTTCAGCTTGTGTATCTGTATACAACTGACTATACAGATACACATTTTTTCAAACTTATTCACAAACACATTCTTGCAAAATGATACAAATAAAGTTTCCAAGTTGAAAAGCAAATGACAATCTAAATTTTCGAGATAATTCCGTGGAGTTTGGAACAAATTTGGGATACAAATTGAACATGTACACTTATAAACACACACATGTACACCTGAGGATTGTGTAGGTATGCAATATTTAGAGAAGTAGTA
>NC_051400.1:48846247-48846420 GCF_015228065.2 Penaeus monodon
GATCAAAAGATTATTTTTCAATCTATCGGTGATCATTGTCAATTAAAACATAGAAAGTACTTACGCGCTAGAAACTCGGTAGGGCAGAGGACTGAGAAGCCAAAATACTCACCTGAAAAAAGAGGAAAACGCTATTAGTCGATTAACTCATGACTTTTAACTCATAACTTTTG
>NC_051400.1:48846621-48846792 GCF_015228065.2 Penaeus monodon
AGCGAGGTGATCGGTTCGGGGCAAGAAAGTGATTGATCTTTTTATGACGTCATCATAAGATCCCGTAAAACTTAATGGTGTGTCTTGAGAGGAGAGGAAAATCTTCCGGCTGAGGGTGAGCTTCAGAAGCCACGGCTGGAGGGAGGGAGGGAGGGAGGGAGGGAGAGACGG
>NC_051400.1:48847152-48847271 GCF_015228065.2 Penaeus monodon
GATTCAGCGATCCCCGAAGTTTGTCCTCATTTGCTAATCTCATCAGCACCAGGAGCGGATCGGAGGAGCTTAATATTTCCGAATCGGCAACCCCTCCGCCGGCTTCCATCGCTGTGAGG
>NC_051400.1:48847481-48847606 GCF_015228065.2 Penaeus monodon
GATGGTGATACTGATAACACTTATAATAATGATATATATCTTCATCATCAATGACATCACTGTTTGTCTAATCACTATTAAGTCATTGCTGTTAACAGGAGTAACATCCGCAATATGGCCATAAG
>NC_051400.1:48848145-48848275 GCF_015228065.2 Penaeus monodon
TCAACTCATAACTCTCACGCACGCCGAGCGCTCGGAAATCGCGGACGAAATCGCGTCTCTCGTTGCCTCTCTTTACGAGCGCCGATTCATCCGGGAATCGTCGGCACAAATCGCGGCTTAGGGGGCGTGT
>NC_051400.1:48848549-48849040 GCF_015228065.2 Penaeus monodon
TCAAGTGAATCTGTCAATAAAAACTCCTATTACACACGTCAGACGAAGGGAGTTAATGCCCTCGGGCGTTCTTTCTTATCCCCCCATCCATACCCCCTCTCCCTCTCCCACTACCCCTCCCCTTTCCTTTCCCCTTCCTTTCTCCTTCCCTTCCACTTTCCCCTCCCCTACCCCTTCCCTCCGCTCTTCCCGCGTCCTTTCCCCTCCCCCTTTCTTTCCCCTTCCCTCCCCCAACCCCTTTCTTCCCCTCACCCTACCCCTCCCCCTACCCCTCTCCTCTTCACCCCTCTTTACAGCAACGAGGAAATATCAAAAGGCCCGTCTTCCCTTGAGGGGACTTTTTACGAAGCGAAAAACCCCGGCGTAGGAATTTTCTCATGAGGGTTAACTGCAGTGTTATTACTCCCCTCCCCTCACCTCGCGAAGATGGGTAATGGGGAATCTAACTCGTGACTGATGATGGTGGGCGTTGTGGGACTGATGAGTGGGAG
>NC_051400.1:48849509-48849624 GCF_015228065.2 Penaeus monodon
AATGAGCAAAAAACGGCCAAGGGAAAAAATCTCTTCGCGTTATAGCTGATTAAGCGTGATAGTAAACTCTCTCGTCCACCAAAAGGCTTCACGATACGAGGCTTCACATCATGTA
>NC_051400.1:48850598-48850790 GCF_015228065.2 Penaeus monodon
GGGGGGGGGGGGGCAGCAGCCGCTGTTGTAAACACAGGCGAGCGGTTTTATGAGGTTGTTGGAGGCAAAGCGGTGTGAGACAGAGGCTGCGGGAGATGCTGTGGCCGAGCGGGATTTATGCGGCGTAAAAAGCGGGTTCGCGGCTCGTGGATATTCTTACGTGTCGGATAGTCGGATACCGCACAGAAGTAC
>NC_051400.1:48851204-48851476 GCF_015228065.2 Penaeus monodon
ATTCGCCGACTCAAAGTAATACTTGAAAACTTGAACTCTGAATAACAGTCATTTTGTCCGCATTACAAATTCATCAGCCGGCCGTCACTCCCGCGCGTTTTCATGACGGATAGAATTTTTTTGACCAGGAACTCCGGAGCGCCATTTAAAATGCTAAAAAGGGACCGCCTGAATATATATAATTTTTCGAAATTAGGTTTATCTACACAAATTTGCATCTGTTTTATGTCTGAGTTGACTCGATCACCATTTTTGCGAGCTGAAAATGTAGT
>NC_051400.1:48851773-48851941 GCF_015228065.2 Penaeus monodon
CTGCCCCCCCCCCCAGTACATACCCCATCCGTCCTCATCAACGAAACAGCAATGAGAAACTTACGTACCTCATTAATTATTAAACTTTGAAAATAAAGAAGCAGAGGAATACTATCTATCTATTTGCCTGTCTTTCATCCTGCGTTTAAGAAAAAGGAATGACAAATA
>NC_051400.1:48851992-48852351 GCF_015228065.2 Penaeus monodon
GAACGGAAAAACAGGAAAGAAAAAAAGAGGGATAAGACGGATAAAAGAAGACGACCCTGCTTTTAAGAAAGAGAAAAACAAAGAACACAATAAAAACGGAAAAAGCACCCCCCCCAAAAAAAAAGAAAAAGAAAAAGAAAACGAAAAACGAAAGTTTTAAAAATTAACAATAATAATAACAATAATATAATGATAATAATAATAAATGAAAACAGAAAAAAAACACATAGGAAAATTATCTTTCTTAAAAAAAAAAAGAAATGAGGAAATATAGAACGACTTTGGGTTGGGCGAAAGTCATCCGTCTTTTGCCCTAATTACTCGGTAAATATGGATCCTTCTCTGAGGCCGGCTTGCTT
>NC_051400.1:48852561-48852649 GCF_015228065.2 Penaeus monodon
TGGATAGAGAGAGAATATGGGGAAGAGTGAAGAGGGGAAAAAAGAGATAGGAAGGGAAATATTGGGCCACAGAGCATGTGGCAGGTGA
>NC_051400.1:48852711-48852782 GCF_015228065.2 Penaeus monodon
TAGCTTGTTGTGTGTACATTTTTTTTTGTTATCTTTTAATCCCTGTATTAGTTTCTCTATCAATCGTCTGA
>NC_051400.1:48853035-48853194 GCF_015228065.2 Penaeus monodon
AATGACTGCATGCCAATCTCAGCCTCCGTGATGCCTCCTTCAAGAAAAGCAATATACGAAAGGGAATGTCTGAATCTTTCCCCGAGAATGGTTGCAATAAAAAGTGACAAATTGCCGATAAATATTGGATACACAACATCAAAACGGTTCAGCCAATCA
>NC_051400.1:48853338-48853549 GCF_015228065.2 Penaeus monodon
GTCCCACACGTAAATACGTTTCCCCTATCTTAATTTTCCCCCCTTTCGCCTATATATTTCATTTCATCTGTTTCCTTCTTTCAACTTCCCAGCTACAACTTTCTCCCCTTTTCTGCCCTTTCCTCAACATCCTTCCTTTTCCGAGTACCGAATGCTAACCAGACTACGCTGAGGGGAATGGCACAGTATAAAGCAAGTGGCGAAATGCAGC
>NC_051400.1:48853738-48853861 GCF_015228065.2 Penaeus monodon
AGTTAGACAGCTTGCTGATTATTAGAATATTAATATCACTATTGATATGTTTTTTTTTTCAATTAATGTGTGTATTATTTGTCTGTTTGACTATCTATCTAGAAATCAAACTATTATTAAGCA
>NC_051400.1:48854216-48854506 GCF_015228065.2 Penaeus monodon
CCGGCATCTTCAACACAACAGTAATGGAAAAAAATACCTAAATCCCTTTTAAGACGTGATTCCACACGGCACATCCGCCGCCTCACCCGCATCACTTCAGGGAAACGCAGCTTTTTCATCACCACGTCATCACAGAACAACATCAAATTCCCCTTTCCTTCCGTGTGCTTCAGAATTCCGTTTTACGTTTTCAAAGGAATCGTACGTAGGAGTTTTATTGGCCTTGTGATGTACGCAAATCCACTTTTGTCTCTGTGTCGCTCTCGTGTCAGTCACTTCACCGAAAAGTA
>NC_051400.1:48854616-48854734 GCF_015228065.2 Penaeus monodon
AGCTAGTGCTGTTGGTAGCATTTGGTGTAATAACAGGAAAAGTACTCTCAGTGGAATTACTTTCTGCGGCTCTGTTGCTAATTTCTTACTTTATTTTCCTTTTCTGTTCCCGTGCCCA
>NC_051400.1:48855219-48855519 GCF_015228065.2 Penaeus monodon
CCAAGACATTCTTTGACCCTTCCCTTCTCCCCAACCATTCAATAAAAGCCTCTCTGTACCCGACACTTAATTCCTACAACCAACAACTTGTTTCCGCTCTAATGCTCTAACTTGACATGACGTCTGTGCATTTTTTCCCCTTTAAAGTGCCTTAGAGGAACAACAGTAATGACTTTGCGTGACTCCTCTCGGCGCGTTTCGTGTCGCGTGGGTCTTTCTGAAGGAATTAAAGCTGGACTTGTCATTGGTTTTATTGAATAGTTCATTTTTTTTTTTTTACTTGTGGGTTTATCTGTCTGT
>NC_051400.1:48855721-48855838 GCF_015228065.2 Penaeus monodon
TTCGGCAGCAAATTAATGCTCGGAATCGACGTGACAAAGCGAAGGTCTTCCGCTGATAGACGCGACCAATTACTGTTTTAAAGCGGGGAATTTAGAGATTGTTTACGATGTTTAGAT
>NC_051400.1:48855969-48856162 GCF_015228065.2 Penaeus monodon
ACTTCCGTAACTCCCTTTTTCTATATTTTAGCCTTGCTCGAGTATACTTGGATATATGTATATATTTAGTCATGCATGTGTATATAAGTATGTCTCAGCCCTGCCGGCTCGCCATCCCTCCCTCCCTCTCCCCCCTCCCCCCTCCACCACAGCCTCCAGCCCCGCCCACATCCCGTCCATCTCCCCGCCTCGC
>NC_051400.1:48856719-48856844 GCF_015228065.2 Penaeus monodon
GTTGACTCTAATCAAGCTAATGTGACACCCGAGATCTTTCAATCAGCGCAAAGAGCAGTGTGAGGATTCGCCGATTTTTTTATTTTCGGGCTCGTGGCTGGCAAGGGAGAGACGGGAATAAATGG
>NC_051400.1:48856927-48857000 GCF_015228065.2 Penaeus monodon
GTCGGTTTTGGGGAAGATTTAGACGATGGTGAAAATGTTTCGAAATCGTTTTCATGTTTTGTATAACTGTTTT
>NC_051400.1:48857207-48857273 GCF_015228065.2 Penaeus monodon
TATATAATCTTAACATTTAGATGAGAGGTACGTTTAGATGAATTGTGGACAGTCTGCCATTATTGT
>NC_051400.1:48857563-48858354 GCF_015228065.2 Penaeus monodon
AAGTAAATCCCCGTTTCGCCAGTCCACCGACGACGCAGCTTCTGAGAGGCTGCTCGAAACGATCCCCGAAGTGATTAGAGAGAAGCTTGTCGTTCCCGGAGCCAGCTGTTTAGACTGTCAACACGAAGGGAAACAGATTCGAAGGACAAAGTTATCTGTTTGCTTCACACGATCCTGTTTGGAAAGAACTGAGGGTGTTTTGAATTGTTATCGTTCATGGCGGACGGGGTATCGGTTCGTGAAACATTTTATTTTGTTTTTGTTTTTTTAATAACGAAAACAAAAGGAATAATAAATAAACGATATACAGAGAGAAAAAAGTGATATACAAATAAAACGAAATAGAAGGAAAAGAAAATACAATATGCAAAAAAAAAAAAAAGAAAAACGATAAACACACACAAATAAACAACGAAATGTAAAGAATATATACTTCGCACCATTCAATCCCTATTTTCGATTTTCGCCTTAAGTGCCTCCCCCCCCCCCAATCAATAAATTTCCTCCGCATTTCGTCTTTCAGTTTCCCACTTTACGAGGGGAAAAAATTACTTCAGCCAGACCACGCAGGAAATGCAAGGAGCGAGAAATCGGAGAAGGAGGAATTCTCAGTCAATGCCACTTCATTCCGGGAAACGAGGCCGTCGTTTCGAGTCGCCAGATCATCTTGCTTAATTACGCGGAGGCATCATTAAGTCAACACCGTTAATTTGTCCCCTGATTTACTCAGTCTTGCAGAGATATTCCTTCGGGCTTTCACCGTTAAACGACGAACACTTGAGTTGTCTGTT
>NC_051400.1:48858867-48859265 GCF_015228065.2 Penaeus monodon
CATCTATAGGCCCTCACACCTCCAAGCAATGGGGCCCCTAAAATCCCCCCATAACTTGTTCAACTTTATTAATAAAAAAACGGGGAGCTGACACACACCAATAGCCGGAGGGGGGGGGGGCATCGACCGCGCTGTAATAGGGGAGAGATATGCCAGACGCAAATACTCTTCAATAAAGACCGTGCATATTTACTGTGTGGAGAGGGAAGTAGGGGAGGGATGTATACTGATATACATATACATTTAAAGGAAAATGCAAATGGAGTAGAAACACAGTTAGGAAGAACAGAATAATAAATCATGACTTTTCGAATCCAACAGATTAAGCCACACACATACACACACAAAAAAAAATGTAAGAGTTTTAGCATCGCCATTTGAGGATTCCAAATAGAATG
>NC_051400.1:48859937-48860009 GCF_015228065.2 Penaeus monodon
TGCTGCTGCATTGGATGCGGGGCCTTGTCTGGCATCCAATAAATTACGAGGCAGGAGTAGGCGGCGAGCAGA
>NC_051400.1:48860278-48860374 GCF_015228065.2 Penaeus monodon
TCACGGCAATACAATAAACTGTCTGGACCTGAAATGTTGGGCGGGTCTTGATCAATGGCGTATCTGATGCTGGATTGGGGTTATTGGGATAAGTGA
>NC_051400.1:48860401-48860727 GCF_015228065.2 Penaeus monodon
TTGTGATGGTGATGCTGAGAAGGAGGATATGAAGGTGAGGATTGTGTAAGGTGAAAGTGAAGATTGTGACGACGAGGGCGAGGATGTGAGGGTAAAGATTGTGATGGGGAAAGTGAAGATTGTGATGGTGATGGTGAGAATGATGCAAGGATATGAGGGTGTGAGAGGGTGAGGATTTTTATGATTGTGATTACGATAATTATTAAATGGTTAAACATTATGCAAAGATGTTTGTCGCAAAATTAGGCCAAATCCCTTTCTCCAACAGTCTTTTTGTCTCCTCTGTTTCTTATCCTTTTCCTAACCCTTCTTTCCCCCTTGGAAAA
>NC_051400.1:48860961-48861412 GCF_015228065.2 Penaeus monodon
AGCAATGAGTGATAAAAGAGAAGAGAAATGCGGAGGGAGGACGTTTGAAGTGGAAATGGAAGAAGGAAAAATAAATAAAGAAGGGAGGGAGGGAAAGAAGAAAGAAAAGATGGAGAAAAAAAAATAAAATAAAGAAATAACACATAGAAAGAAAAACATAATATACGAAAAAAGAAAGAAAGAAAACGTTATGAAAACGCATGAAAGAAACAAGAGAAAATAAGGTACAACTCGAAAGAAAAATAAATGAATTGATAAAGAAACAACATAAAGAAAAGACGAGTAAAGAAAGAGGGAAAAGAAAAACAGAAAAATCCCAGGAAGAGGGGAAGAGAGGGGAGAGGTGAATAAATAGGAGGAAAATTGAAACAAACGGAGAGAGGAACGGAAATATTGCGAAGAGGGGAGAAAGAGAGGGTTCTCGATAACGGGAATGGGAAGCAGTAAAGCG
>NC_051400.1:48862174-48862362 GCF_015228065.2 Penaeus monodon
GAACACCCGACCTCGAGCCACAACCTCTCTTCAGTTCCTCCATCATTCAACCCTTCTCCCGTCCGCCCACGTTCACTCGGGCTGCAGGGAACAGCTGTGCACAACGAGAGAGGGCGAGGGCGTGCTTCCGTCTAGGAGGGGTGGGCGCATGGGCGGGCTTGACTGGAATCCATTTTGGGGCATTGAGA
>NC_051400.1:48862973-48863174 GCF_015228065.2 Penaeus monodon
ATGACAGGTATAACTCTCAACTCTGTTTCTTTGTCTGTCTGTCATGAAATCATAAGGCATTATAAAAGCAATTATCACAGAAAGATACGAAATCACGATACATACTACAAAGATCATTATCATTGTTTTATTTTCTATCTTTGGCTTTCATATAGGAAATTGAGAAGCAGAATCAAAGAAAGATGATCACTGAATCATAAC
>NC_051400.1:48863249-48863375 GCF_015228065.2 Penaeus monodon
AGAGGGGCGGCCGGGCGCGAACCCAGGGCCTTGCAATTGCATAGGTGAGTCGACTGAGAGGGGCGGCCGGGCGCGAACCCAGGGCCTTGCAATTGCATAGGTGAGTCGACTGAGAGGGGCGGCCGG
>NC_051400.1:48863411-48863523 GCF_015228065.2 Penaeus monodon
CCCCACCACTGAGCTATGTCTCCTCCATAAACCTCCATTTCTTTCTCTTTTCAAAACTCTTAAAAAAAATCCTGCGTCGTCTCTCGGGAAGGATTCGCAAAACAAAACTTGT
>NC_051400.1:48863570-48863662 GCF_015228065.2 Penaeus monodon
TACTCTGAGGGATACGAGCATAAACGTTTCCAACTCCCAAACTTCTCTCTTGACGTTATTGTGAACTGCAAATTTCAGTTGAAGATTACAGC
>NC_051400.1:48863867-48863974 GCF_015228065.2 Penaeus monodon
TACTGGAAAACAAAACTTAAAGGTCTTTTCCTTAAATCCACCTGCTTTGGACAATGTCAGTTAGGCTAAAGTTTAAGGCCGGGATAACAAGACATCGGGAACGGACG
>NC_051400.1:48864650-48864876 GCF_015228065.2 Penaeus monodon
TCGCCAGCACGACCACAAACCACTACAAAGATTCATGGCGAGGACTTGGGAGACAGATCATGCATGAAATATTAACAAATGGTCAAAGTTTCGGCAAAAAGATATCGATAGTTTGAAAATGTTTCGGCGATATAACGGAGGCTGCGAGTATGTATAGCGACGGGCTTTCCACCGCAGTGCTGTGCGCTCATGGGAATATAGTGACACTCACTCACATTTTTTTTTG
>NC_051400.1:48865476-48865722 GCF_015228065.2 Penaeus monodon
GAGGAACAGCTAAAAAGGAAACCGACCTGCACTCGCAGCCATCCCCAAGGCAACCACACGCGCAATCGCTAAACAAAAGGTCCCGAGATTCCTCAAGAAGCAGACGGACGAAGGAACATCTGGCAACGCGACTCAAAGGACACGAGACGAGGATCTCCAAGGACTCGAGGTGGAGGTCAAGAGAGATCCTGCGTCTTGGGGGATTTCTTCGCCTTCTGCGTCTCCTTCGCCGGTTCTGAGGTTGCC
>NC_051400.1:48866204-48866631 GCF_015228065.2 Penaeus monodon
GTCATAATTATTTGAGAAAATATGTCGACTTCCTGCCTCAGAAGGACAATTGTCCCCGTTGCTTTCATTACATGTTATCTGTCGCTTTCGCCGTGTGTGGTTTCTCCTCTAGTATTTGAAATTCTGTCTTCTATTTTCATTTCCTGTTTTACTTTTTTCTCTTTTGTTTCCTTTAACTCTGTGTGTATTTTCTGTCTCTTCATTTTAATTGACCTCTTCTCTTTTAGTCTTTCATCTTTTCTTCTTCATTTAGACTTCTATTTTTCTGTATTTTTTGTTTTCACTTCTCTTTCTCAATTGATTTTTTTCTCCCTTTCTTCTCGTCTCTTTTCCTTTATTTTCTTTCTATTTTATCACTTCTCGTTACTCTTATTCGTTGTTCTCACTCCTTTCTCCTCTTCCCTCTCTTCTTTCTTAAATCCTTCCT
>NC_051400.1:48866858-48867030 GCF_015228065.2 Penaeus monodon
GATAATTCCATCTCTCCTCTTTTTAATTAATAAAGCTTTCCGAATGAAAATTAATTTCTTCGGCCGGAGCCTTATAAGGGCAGACGGGAATCTTCAGACGGCGGAGGACAGCCAATCCGCGATGACGTCACCAGGATATCATGGCAATCAATCACGGCATCTCCGTTTTCTT
>NC_051400.1:48868265-48868411 GCF_015228065.2 Penaeus monodon
TCGCCAGGCGCCCATCTAGCCCTTAATTTGGTATTGATTAAGACAGCTGTTGCGCCGGGTCCTCTCGGCGGCCCGCGGACGGCAGCCCGCGTCTCGGCAGAAATCGCCCGAAAGCCCTTTATTAAGTCCAAATTGGGGCCCGTTTC
>NC_051400.1:48869158-48869327 GCF_015228065.2 Penaeus monodon
TATATAAAAAAACGTAACCTAAACTCTCCATTTACCTCACGCCATGTGCATTAATCACACGGGTAATTTATCTAATAACTCCCCTAATTATGAAATCACTTAACTGCATAATTAACTAGAAATCTGCGTGTTGGAATAGAAGGGCTAAGAATACAATGAGGCCAGGGGG
>NC_051400.1:48869782-48869861 GCF_015228065.2 Penaeus monodon
AAAAAAATATTTTGATTCCTGCTAACAAAAAACAAAACATAGAAGAAACAATTGCAACAAAATATGCATTCTAAAAGTC
>NC_051400.1:48869989-48870191 GCF_015228065.2 Penaeus monodon
TTTCCTCACGACTTATGTTACAGTTTTAATTGGATTCGTTCAACCAATTATCTTAAAGTTACGCATCTCTGTCATTAACGTCGGACTAACGAGGCAATTAACTCCCTGCAATAATGCATTGTTGAATCTGCTTCGCCTTCTTAGGCCTCTATAAGCCCAGTTAAGTGTGGATTCGCGAGAGTGGATGAGCAAGTGGGCAGGC
>NC_051400.1:48870709-48870799 GCF_015228065.2 Penaeus monodon
AAAAACATTATCAATAGGTATTTTTGGCTTACGTATCATTATTTTTAGTCTCAGTCAACATTATCATCGATGTTGTGTATATTTCTCGCT
>NC_051400.1:48871514-48871628 GCF_015228065.2 Penaeus monodon
TGTCTTCTTATGCAGCTGTACAAGAGTATCACGCGATAAACTTAATATATTAGATTTGTAAGTCTAAAACGACTTGTATCAATCAGTTTATGCAAAGGAGGCGTAACAAGCTAA
>NC_051400.1:48872141-48872284 GCF_015228065.2 Penaeus monodon
CAGTCTAGCACCACCAAGCACCCCATCACTCTCCTCCCTCCCCTAGTCAGAAACAGGACCTCATGACGCCACAGTCCGAGCATACATGGTAAGGACAAACAGCGTGCATGCAGATATGTATGAATAATATATCTGCATTTACA
>NC_051400.1:48872755-48872897 GCF_015228065.2 Penaeus monodon
CTAAGGGATTCTAGCACATCCTTAGCCGGGATCCTATGGGGACCTCCCGGATTGTGTGCTCGGGTAATTACATGAATACAGATGTATGCAAAGGAATCCCACCTCTCTGGCCCCCGAACTATTCCGTCTATTCTGCCCCGAA
>NC_051400.1:48873651-48873985 GCF_015228065.2 Penaeus monodon
ACAGACCCAAGCAGCCGATACCCCTAAGACAGAGAGCGAGTGTGAAGCTGAAGCATCAGAATAAGTGAAACTTCGAACAGGTTTTTCCTAACAATTAATTCTCGTCATTAAGAGCTTACTAATGAGAAACACCACGTCTCCGGAAGCACAGGGGAAGGAGATGAAGGAGGGAGAGAGAAGTAAGCGTGAAAGAAAGAGAGGAATAATGAATTGCCGGAGGAAGAGAGAGGGAGATCGAGAAAGATTGATGGATATTGGAGATAAGAAAGAAAAAGAGAGAAAGAAGAGAGAGGGAAAAAAAGATGGAAGGAGATTGTGATAAGAGAGGAAAGGA
>NC_051400.1:48874245-48874589 GCF_015228065.2 Penaeus monodon
ACATTAACAACAGCGATGATCTACAGCAATTTTGACGACTGAAATGCCTTTAGCGGATAACGGTAACGAGGATGAATAACACACCATTAATAATCGTGGCAACGATAACAAAATATAACTAGAAAACTTAGCTTCATTATGGCTAATGATAATGATGACGTCATTAAAAAATGGAACGAATTATGGGCCTTAGACTAAGACTCGTGGTAATAATTCAGAACTTGTAAAGATAAAGGGCAAAAAAAAAAGCAACAGAGCTTCGCGGAATGATAATTAGCCTCGCAAACTTAATTAGGAAATTCAGCATAATTAACGGACTACCGTAATAGCCTGCTAGAGTTAAG
>NC_051400.1:48874921-48875144 GCF_015228065.2 Penaeus monodon
ATATTAATACGAGAAAAGCAGCATTTAAACGAAGAGGAAAAGCATATTATACGAGCCACCTGTTCTTTCATAACCCCGGCCACAACCGCCTATAAATTTCTCCTAACAACATCCACACCGTCTCACTTCTTATGCTTTTCTCCTCCTGTTTTTGTTTCGTTTTGTTTTTGTTTCGTTTTGTTTTGCTTCGTTTTGTTTTTGTTACTTTTCTTTTGTATTTTTT
>NC_051400.1:48875489-48875867 GCF_015228065.2 Penaeus monodon
CCTTCTGTTTTCTTTTTTGTTTATTTGTTTTGTTTTGTTTCCTTTTTCCTGCTTTTATTTAGTTTTATTTATTTCTTCTATATATTTTTCTTATCTCGCCTCTTTCTCTTCTTCTTATTCTCCTGTTTTCTTTTCTTTTTTTGTTACTTTGTTTCTTCTTTTATTTAAATCCCCTGTTTGTTTTTGTTTCTTTGCCTCTTTTAAATGTTTTTCTCATCTCTTGCTTTTCTTTCCTTCGTCTCCTTCTGTTTTTTTTTTTTGTTTGTTTTTTGTCTTTTTTTTTTCTTGTTTTTCTTTTTTTTCCATTTATTTTCCATTTTTCTTTTATTTCGTTTCTTTGTTTCTTGTGTTTCTTTTGTCTCCTGTTTGTCTTTTGTT
>NC_051400.1:48875944-48876018 GCF_015228065.2 Penaeus monodon
CTGTCCTTCTTATGCCTCCTCTTCCTCGTTTTCCTTTTTCCATCTTTATCGCATCATCTTACCTCCTCGTTTCG